>NC_034185.2:38991484-39353984 GCF_002021735.2 Oncorhynchus kisutch
AGAGAGAGAGAGCGAACTGGGGGTGAGAGAAGAGAGAGCGAGCTGGGGGCTGAGAGAGAGAGCGAGCTGGGGGCGAGAGAGAGAGCGAACTGGGGCGAAAGAGAGAGAGCGCACTGGGGGCGAGAAAGAGAGAGAGCGAACTGGGGGCGAGAAAGAGAGCGAGCTGGGAGCGAGAGAGAGCGAGAGAGAGCGAGCTGGGAGGCGAGAGAGAGCGAGAGAGAGCGAGCTGGGGCGAGAGAGAGAGAGAGCGAGCTGGGGGAGAAGAGAGAGAGAGAGAAGCGAGCTGGGGGGCGAGAGAGAGAGAGAGCGAGCTAGGGGCGAGAGAGAGAGAGAGCGAGCTGGGGGCGAGAGAGAGAGCGAGCTGGGGGGCGAGAGAGAGAGAGCGAGCTGGGGGCCGAGAGAGAGAGAGAGCGAGCTGGGGGCGAAGAGAGAGAGCGAGCTGGGGGGCGAGAGAGAGACCGAACTGGGGGCGAGAGAGAGAATGAACTGGGGGCGAGAGAGAGAGCGAACTGGGGGCGAGAGAGAGAGAGCGAACTTGGGGGCGAGAGAGAGAGAGCGAACTGGGGGCGAGAGAGAGAGAGCGAGCTGGGGGGCGAGAGAGAGAGAGCGACCTGGGGGCGAGAGAGAGAGAGCGACCTGGGGGCAAGAGAGAGAGAGCGAAACTGGGGGCGAGAGAGAGAGAGCGAACTGGGGGCGAGAGAGAGAGAGCGAGCTGGGGGCGAGAGAGAGAGAGCGACCTGGGGGCGAGAGAGAGAGAGCGACCTGGGGGCAAGAGAGAGAGAGCGAACTGGGGGCGAGAGAGAGAGAGAGAGAGCGAGCTGGGGGCGAGAGAGAGAGAGAGAGAGAGAGCGAGCTGGGGGCGAGAGAGAGAGAGAGAGAGCGAGCTGGGGGCTAGAGAGAGAGAGAGCGAGCTGGGGGCGAGAGAGAGAGAGAGAGCGAGCTGGGGGCGAGAGAGAGAGAGAGCGAGCTGGGGGCGAGAGAGAGAGAGCGAGCTGGGGGCGAGAGAGAGACCGAACTGGGGGCGAGAGAGAGAGAATGAACTGGGGGCGAGAGAGAGAGCGAACTGGGGGCGAGAGAGAGAGAGCGAACTGGGGCGAGAGAGAGAGAGCGAGCTGGGGGCGAGAGAGAGAGGGCGACCTGGGGGCGAGAGAGAGAGAGCGACCTGGGGGCGAGAGAGAGGAGCGACCTGGGGGCGAGAGAGAGAGAGCGACCTGGGGGCGAGAGAGAGAGAGCGACCTGGGGGCGAGAGAGAAAGAGCGATCTGGGGGCGAAAGAGAGAGAGCGACCTGGGGGCGAGAGAGAGAGAGCGACCTGGGGGCGAGAGAGAGAGAGAGACCTGGGGGCGAGAGAGAGAGAGAGAGCGAACTGGGGGCGAGATAGAGAGAGCGAGCTGGGGGCGAGAGAGAGAGAGAGAGAGCGAGCTGGGGGCGACAGAGAGCTGGGGGCGAGAGAGAGCTGGGGGCGAGAGAGAGCGAGCTGGGGGCGAGAGAGAGAGAGCGAGCTGGGGGCGAGAGAGAGAGAGAGCGAGCTGGGGGCGAGAGAGAGAGAGAGCGAGCTGGGGGCGAGAGAGAGAGAGAGGCGAGCTGGGGGCGAGAGAGAGAGAGAGAGAGCGAGCTGGGAGCGACAGAGAGCTGGGGGCGAGAGAGAGAGAGAGCTGGGGGCGAGAGAGAGCGAGCTGGGGGCGAGAGAGAGAGAGAGAGCGAGCTGGGGGCGAGAGAGAGAGAGAGCGAGCTGGGGGCGAGAGAGAGAGAGAGCGAGCTGGGGGCGAGAGAGAGAGAGAGCGAGCTGGGGGCGAGAGAGAGAGAGCGAGCTGGGGGCGAGAGAGAGAGAGCGAGCTGGGGGGCGAGAGAGAGAGAGCGAGCTGGGGGCGAGAGAGAGAGAGCAGGCTGGGGGCGAGAGAGAGAGAGCAGGCTGGGGGCGAGAGAGAGAGAGCGAGCTGGGGGCGAGAGAGAGAGAGCGAGCTGGGGGCGAGAGAGAGAGAGCGAACTGGGGGCGAGAGAGAGAGAGCGAACTGGGGGCGAGAGAGAGAGAGCGAACTGGGGGCGAGAGAGAGAGAGCGAACTGGGGGCGAGAGAGAGAGAGAGCGAACTGGGGGCGAGAAAGAGAGAGAGCGAACTGGGGGCGAGAAAGAGAGCGAGCTGGGGGCGAGAGAGAGAGAGAGAGAGCGAGCTGGGGGCGAGAGAGAGAGAGAGAGAGAGCGAGCTGGGGGCGAGAGAGAGAGAGAGAGAGCGAGCTGGGGGCGAGAGAGAGAGAGAGAGAGCGAGCTGGGGGCGAGAGAGAGAGAGAGAGAGCGAGCTGGGGGCGAGAGAGAGAGAGAGCGAGCTGGGGGCGAGAGAGAGAGAGCCAGCTGGGGGCGAGAGAGAGACCGAACTGGGGGCGAGAGAGAGAATGAACTGGGGGCGAGAGAGAGAGCGAACTGGGGGCGAGAGAGAGAGAGCGAACTGGGGGCGAGAGAGAGAGAGCGAGCTGGGGGCGAGAGAGAGAGAGCGACCTGGGGGCGAGAGAGAGAGAGCGACCTGGGGGCGAGAGAGAGAGAGCGACCTGGGGGCGAGAGAGAGAGAGCGACCTGGGGGCGAGAGAGAGAGAGCGACCTGGGGGCGAGAGAGAGAAAGCGACCTGGGGGCGAGAGAGAGAGAGCGACCTGGGGGCGAGAGAGAGAGAGCGACCTGGGGGCGAGAGAGAGAGAGCGACCTGGGGGCGAGAGAGAGAGAGCGACCTGGGGGCGAGAGAGAGAGAGCGACCTGGGGGCGAGAGAGAGAGAGCGACCTGGGGGCGAGAGAGAGAGAGAGCGAGCTGGGGGCGAGAGAGAGAGAGAGCGAGCTGGGGGCGAGAGAGAGAGAGAGCGAGCTGGGGGCGAGAGAGAGAGAGCGAGCTGGGGGCGAGAGAGAGACCAAACTGGGGGCGAGAGAGAGAATGAACTGGGGGCGAGAGAGAGAGCGAACTGGGGGCGAGAGAGAGAGAGCGAGCTGGGGGCGAGAGAGAGAGAGCGACCTGGGGGCGAGAGAGAGAGAGCGACCTGGGGGCGAGAGAGAGAGAGCGACCTGGGGGCGAGAGAGAGAGAGCGACCTGGGGGCGAGAGAGAGAGAGCGACCTGGGGGCGAGAGAGAGAGCGACCTGGGGGCGAGAGAGAGAGCGACCTGGGGGCGAGAGAGAGAGAGCGACCTGGGGGCGAGAGAGAGAGAGCGACCTGGGGGCGAGAGAGAGAGAGCGACCTGGGGGCGAGAGAGAGAGAGCGAGCGAACTGGGGGCGAGAGAGAGAGAGCGAGCGAACTGGGGGCGAGAGAGAGAGAGCGACCTGGGGGCGAGAGAGAGAGAGCGACCTGGGGGCGAGAGAGAGAGAGCGACCTGGGGGCGAGAGAGAGAGAGCGACCTGGGGGCGAGAGAGAGAGAGAGACCTGGGGGCGAGAGAGAGAGAGAGAGAGAGCGAACTGGGGGCGAGAGAGAGAGAGAGCGAGCTGGGGGCGAGAGAGAGAGAGAGCGAGCTGGGGGCGAAGAGAGAGAGAGCGAGCTGGGGGCGAGAGAGAGAGAGATAGCGAGCTGGGGGCGAGAGAGAGAGCGAGCGAGCTGGGGGCGAGAGAGAGAGAGCGAGCTGGGGGCGAGAGAGAGAGAGCGAGCTGGGGGCGAGAGAGAGAGAGCGAACTGGGGGCGAGAGAGAGAGAGCGAACTGGGGGCGAGAGAGAGAGAGCGAACTGGGGGCGAGAGAGAGAGAGCGAACTGGGGGGCGAGAGAGAGAGAGCGAACTGGGGGCGAGAGAGAGAGAGCGAACTGGGGGCGAGAGAGAGAGAGCGAACTGGGGCGAGAGAGAGAGAGCGAACTGGGGGCGAGAGAGAGAGAGCGAACTGGGGCGAGAGAGAGATAGCGAACTGGGGGCGAGAGAGAGATAGCGAACTGGGGGCGAGAGAGAGAGAGCGAACTGGGGGCGAGAGAGAGAGAGCGAACTGGGGGCGAGAGAGAGAGAGCGAACTGGGGGCGAGAGATAGAGCGAGCTGGGGGCGAGAGAGAGAGAGCTGGGGGCGAGAGAGAGAGAGCTGGGGGCGAGAGAGAGCGAGCTGGGGGCGAGAGAGAGAGAGAGCGAGCTGGGGGGCGAGAGAGAGAGAGAGAGCGAGCTGGGGGCGAGAGAGAGAGAGAGAGCGAGCTGGGGGCGAGAGAGAGAGAGAGAGAGAGCGAGCTGGGGGCGAGAGAGAGAGAGCGAGCTTGGGGGCGAGAGAGAGAGAGAGCGAGCTGGGGGCGCGAGAGAGAGAGAGAGCGAGCTGGGGGCGAGAGAGAGAGAGAGAGCTGGGGAGAGAGAGAGAGAGAGAGAGAGAGAGCTGGGGGCGAGAGAGAGAGAGAGAGAGAGAGAGAGCTGGGGGCGAGAGAGAGAGAGAGAGAGCGAGCTGGGGGCGAGAGAGAGAGAGAGAGAGAGAGAGCTGGGGGCGAGAGAGAGAGAGAGAGAGAGAGAGAGAGAGCTGGGGGCGAGAGAGAGAGAGAGAGGGAGCCGGGGGCGAGGGAGAGCGAGAGCGAGCCGGGGGCGAGAGAGAGGGAGAGCGAGAGCGAGCCGGGGGCGAGAGAGAGAGAGAGAGGTACGGGCAGAGAGAGAGGGATGGGGAGAAGGAGAGCGAGGGGGAGAGAGAAGAGGCAGTATTGGACCTAGATTGCTACATCAGAGAATTGATCCAAAACAGTTATTGTGCACAATTACATGAGAGAAAGTGACCTTTAAAGTGATTTGGATGCCCTCTGAACAATCATGATTTCCAGGTGATGTGTATTGCAATCTACCTGACATCAAAACCTTAGTTACACCCTACTTCTATTTTCCTCTTGTTACACAATAACAGTGGCCTGACTACCCATCCACATTGCTCCGGCCAAACGTTACGCCCACTATCGTTTCCTCTCTGCGATGAGTCTGGATTTGCATTCCTCCAGTTCATTGGAGGCTGCTGAGGGGAGGACGGCTCATAATAATGGCTGGAGTGGAGCGAATGTGATCAAACCACGTGTTTGATGTATTTGTTACCATTCCATTCCGCTCCAGCCATTACCACGAGCCCATCCTCCCCGAGTAAGGTGCCACCAACCTCCTGTGCTGCAATTGCTGTGCAACGCCCCTCATTTTGACGTCAGCACAAACGACTTCTCGGATGGCAAATTCAGACTGAATGTATGTAGCAATCGTCAGAGCAGCTGAATTAAATCGGGGTGAGTTTGTCAGGCAACAACATGGGAATAATGAACCTTTAAGAGATCAGTCCTGTGATTGGGTCTTTATCTGGTCTCTTGGCTGAGTAGACTGAGGATTCATTGTCCCATTCCCCTGTAGTCATTCTGAAGGGCCAGGATGAAATCATAGGCTTAAATCACTAAGAGACTAGTGTTTGTTTAAATGTTTACATGTGCTGTAGTGGAACCACTGTCAATGACTGCATGACTTGATCTGTGACTGTACCCCTCTATCTATCCAGTAAACTAACACTAGTTATTTTGTGATGTCAGCTCCTCAGTCCTTTGTAGTCTAATCAGAGTCCAATCTAATCAGCTTTTGTTCGTGTGACGTATGAGATCACTCCGGTTAGTAACTAAGATTGGTATCAGATACCATCATTTACTCCAGCTGCTTTTGGACTAAGGAGAGGAAACAACAACAGTGTTGAGAGTTGGAGCAGATATGAGACACTGGTTTCATGTTAGATAGGTATTCACTTCCTACATGTGAAAAACACATCTGTTGACTCCTGTGGTCAAATGGGAAACAAGGAAGTGAAAAAAGGTGTACTTTCTGTTCAATATGACTCAATACTTCTGATATCTGCCTTTGAGGTTTTCCTACCTATATAAGAATATTATGTATAGTACATAAGGCACTTTTAATCAGTGGAGGCTCCTGAAAGGAGGAAGGGGAGGACCATCCTCCTCAGTGAATAATCCTTTTTTAGATAAAACTATACTAAATATAATCATGTCGCCAAATAACTGATTAAAACGCACTATTTTGCAAAGAAGGTCTACAGTAGCCTCAACAGCACTCTGTAGGGTAGCACCATGGTGTAGCCGGAGGTTTCCTAGTTTCCGTCCTTCTCTGGGTACATTGACTTCAATACAAAACCTTGGAGGCTCATGGTTCTCACCCCTTTCGATAGACTTACACAGTCATTTTGAAAACTTCCGGAGGACGTCTTCCAACCTATGAGCTCTTGCAGCATGAACTGGCATGTTGTCCACCCAATCAAATAAATCTAGTACTGAAAGCATAAGCTACAGCTAGCTAGCACTGCAGTGTATAACATGTTGTGAGTAGTTGACTCAAAGAGAGAGAAAGACAATAGTTGAACAGATTGTATCAATTAATTTCTTCTAAAATGAAGAAGAAATTAAGAGAAAGAGAGAGATGGTGTCTTTTTTTCCACTTTACTTAGCTAGAAAATGCAGCGAGCTAGTTTAGCCTACTGAAAACACCCTGCTCAAACAGAGGAATGCTATGTTAGCTAGCTGGCTATGACTTTCCAACACAACACTGGAACTCTTCCAAGTCAAGGTAAGCTTTTGGTATTACTAATTTATTGCCACCAGGGCCCACCGGTGTATCTGCTTACTGACTACACAAATGATACTGCATGATTGTAGCGGGTTTACTAACCTGCTAGTTCTATTAGCTATGCTGACTATGACGTTACTTTATATAATATGGTGACAACGATGTAGGCTGTATGTAGCGGTTTGGCTTGGAAAGGTTTTTTCTCCTGGTTACATAACAGCTGATGTGTTGTGCATTGAAGTCCGGAAGAGAATGAATACGACGTGGCTGCTATGAAAGTGAACTCTTGTTTACGCGGGATCAGGGGTGTATACATTCCGCTGTTTCTGTTGAAAAATGTTTCTTAAACGGAAGCAAACGGAAAAAAACAGGGATAATCATACCTGAATTTGTCCAATAGAAACTGTAGTTTGCAACTGTTGGACTAATGATTACACCCTATATCAACTAGATGCAGGCAAGAGCGTGCAAGGCAGTATTGAATGTCACTGTCACCTCAAATTTGTATTTCGACCTGTGTGCACCTACTTTGTAAACTTCCATTCATAGGCTAGGTTGTAGCAACCTCATGATGCGTATAGGGGAAATTCAAGTATCATGTAGTAGCCTAAACCTATTGTTGTTACATTGAACTGGGTGAATGGAATATGAATGACAGTCATCCAATATGCTGTAATAGAAATAAGGCCACGCTCATGTAAATAGATATTGTCCTCCCACATCTTAAACGGCACTGACCGCCACTGCTTTTAATATAGTGCTCAATGAGCTTAATATTTACACATTAGAGGGGCTCATCTGAGGCAGGGAAAAGTGTTTCTGCTGGTAAAGCAGAACAGTAGAGCAGCAGTCCCAAGGGAATAGCTTTGCATTCTGTCTCTGGAGACAGTTAATACAAAACCTTCTGTGACTGACACACACTTGCACACACGCAGACATGGCAGCCACGTTGTGTCACTGATAGTGACAGGCCTAGGGTTCTGAGTTGTCAGAGAGAGAGGGGGGGGGGATGGAGTGAAAGAGAGCGGGACGGCTGAACGGCTGTCGTCAGTCACACCTGGCAAAATGGCATTTTAATTAAACACAACTTGCTTTATAGGCACTGAAGGGTGTGTGTGTGTGTGTGTGTGTGTGTGTGTATGGACATGGTGGATGGAGGTGAAAAACAAAACACTACACTGGGATGTGTCTGCATTATTCATGATGTCATAAATTGGCCAGCTGTAATCGTTTAGGAGACGATTGCTCTGTCAGAGTGTAAGGTACATTGATATGTCTTCAATAAGCATGCGTACTTGTGTGCCTTATATAGGTAAGGAGGAAAGGGGGGTCAGAAGCGAGGTAGAGGTCGTTGCAAAAGGTCGAGGCACATTAATACACAACAATTACATTGTCTGAAACTTTATTCACAGGATAAGGTTTCTGCATGGGAGTTTGATTAGATTCCTACCCTACCCAGGGTGTTTTGTGTATGATTGTTTCCACAGTAAGACTGTAGAAGTCTGTCCCCATTGTTTTCCCCCATTTTCTCCATGCAGTAGCTGATTACATTATATGCAATATCCTCACTCATTCCTCATATTTTCAATCCATGCACAGGACTTTATCCTTAAATAAATAAATAAAAATATATATATACAGTTGAAGTCAGAGGTTTACATACACCTTAGCTAAATACATTTAAACTCAGTTTAAGTAAAAAATTAGGTCAGTTGGGATCACCGCTTTATTTTAATCATGTGAAATGTCAGAATAATAGTAGTGATTTATTTCAGCATTTCTTTCATCACATTCCCAGTGGGTCAGAAGTTTACATGCACTCAATTAGTATTTGGTAGCATTGCCTTTAAATCGTTTAACTTGGGTCAAATGTTTCAGGTACCCTTCCACAAGCTTCCCACAATAAGTTAGTGAATTTTGGCCCATTCCTCCTGACAGAGCTGGTGTAACCGAGTCAGGTTTGTAGGCCTCCTTGCTCGCACACGCTTTTTCAGTTCTGCCCACACATTTTCTATAGGATTGAGGTTAGGGCTTTGTGAAGGCCACTCCAATACCTTGACTTTGTTGTCCTTAAGCCATTTTGCCACAACTTTGGAGGTATGCTTGGGGTCATTGTCCATTTGGAAGAGCTTTAACTTCCTGACTGATGTCTTGAGATGTTGCTTCAATATATCC
Source organism: Oncorhynchus kisutch (assembly GCF_002021735.2). Classification (NCBI taxonomy): domain Eukaryota; kingdom Metazoa; phylum Chordata; class Actinopteri; order Salmoniformes; family Salmonidae; genus Oncorhynchus; species Oncorhynchus kisutch. Next base: position 39,000,174 of record NC_034185.2, read on the forward strand.
ACATAATTTTCTAGCCTCATTTTGTGAAGTGCAGCAGTGCATCCTGCAGCAAAGCACCCCCACAACATGATGGTGCCACCCCGTGCTTCACGGTTGGGATGGTGTTCTTCGGCTTGCAAGCCCCTTTTTCCTCCAAACATAACGATGGTCATTATGGCCTAACAGTTCTATTTTTGTTTCATGAAACCAGAGGACATTTCTCCAAGAAGTATGATCTTGGTCCCCATGTGCAGTTGCAAACCGTAGTCTCACTTTTTTATTGCAGTTTTGGAGCAGTGGTTTCTTCCTTGCTGAACGGCCTTTCAGGTTATGTCGATATAGGACTTGTTTTTACTGTGGATAGAGATACATTTGTACCTGTTTCCTCCAGCATCTTCACAAGGTCCTTTGCTGTTGTTCTGGGATTGATTTGCACTTTTCGCACAAAAGTACGTTCATCTCTAGGAGACAGAACGCGTCTCCTTCCTGAGTGGTATGATGGCTCCGTGGTCCCATGGTGTTTATACTTGCGTACGACTGTTTTTACAGATGAACGTGGTACCTTTAGGCATTTGGAAATTGCTTCCAAGGATGAACCAGTCTTGGCTGATTTATTTTTATTTTCCCATGATGTCAAGCAAAGAGGCACTGAGTTTGGAGGTAGGCCTTGAAATACATCCACAGGTACACCTCCAATTGACTCAAATGATGTCAATTAGCCTATCAGAAGCTTCTAAAGCCATGACATCTTTTCTGGAATTTTCCAAGCTGTTTAAAGGCACAGTCAACTTAGTGTATGTAAACTTCTGACCCACTGGAATTGTGATACAGTGAATTATAAGTGAAATAATCTGTAAACAATTGTTGGAAAAATTACTTGTGTCATTCAAAAAGTAGATGTCCTAACCGACTTGCCAAAACTATGGTTTGTTAACAAGAAATGTGTGAAGTGGTTGAAAAATGAGTTTTAATGTGTGTATGTAGACTTCTGACTTCAACAGTGGGTGTGTGTGTGTGTGTGTGTGTGTGTGTGTGTGTATATATATATATATATACTGTGTACACACATACACACACACACACACACACACACACACACACAGAGGATTGCCATAGGGTGTAATCCAATAGTAAATTATTGAGACTTAAGACCTTTATATTGGAACCAGGTATAAACACATTTGGAACACAAACAATAACGTCAAGCTGATTCATGAATACTGCTATTTCAATTGTTATCCGTTCACTGTGAAATTCCCATTTCCCAAAACCCTAGTATTTTTAATCTCCAGCCTCGAACTCAAGGAAGTGGTAAGAGGAATGTAGATGTGATTTTGCATGCAGCGCTAGACAGAAGGTGACATGGAAAACAAAATGATGCCATTATAGCCGGGGAGATTCTGCAGTGAGGATAAGACAATTGAAACAGTAACTTCTATTTGGTTTTTGCCTGGTTTTCATTCTAGCTCATCACCTCTGTGTTTTCAACTTCTATCTATCCCTGGCTTATAAAATGCTGCACTATATGACCAAAAGTATCTGGACGCCTGCTCGTTGAACGTCTCATTCCAGGATCATGTGCATTAATAAGGAATTGGTCCCCCCCTTTGCTGGTATAACAGCCTCCACTGTTTTGGGAAGGCTTTCCACTCGATCAAATCAAACTTTATTTGTCACATGCGCCGAATACAGTGTAGACCTTAACGTGAAATGCTTACTTACAAGCTGTTAACGAACAGTGTAGTTTCAGAAGAGTTAAGAAAATATTTACCAATTAAACTAAAGTAAATAAATAATAAAAAGTAATACAATAAAAGAACAATAATGAGGCTATATACTGGGGGTACCGGTACCGAGTCAGTGTGCAGGGGTCTATACATGGATAATAAAAAGCCAGTAGCAGCAGTGTAAAAACAAATTGTTGGGGGGGGGGGGTCATCAATGTCAAAAGTCCGGTTCAATTAATTGTTCAGCAGTCTTATGGCTTGGGGGTAGAAGCTGTTTGGTCCTAGATTTGGCGCTCCGGTACCGCTTGCCATGCGGTAGCAGAGAAAACAGTCTATGACTTGGGTGACTGGAGTCTCTGACAATTTTATGGGCTTTCCTCTGACACCGCCTATTATATAGGTCCTGGATGTTAGATGTTACATTGCTGCGGGGACTTGCTTACGTTCAGCCAAAAGAGCATTAGTGGGGTCGGGTACTGATGTTGGGCGATTAGGCCTAGCTTGCAGTCGGCGGTCTAATTCATCCCAAAGGTGTTCAATGGAGTTATAAGGTCAGGGCTCTGTGCAGGCCAGTCAAATTCTTCCATACAGATCTCGACAAACCATTTCTGTATGGACCTCTCTTTGTGCACGGGGGCATTGTCATAATGAAACAAAGGGCCTTCCCCAAACTTTTGCGACAAAGTTGGAAGCACAGAATTGTCTAGAATGTCATCGTATACTGTAGCCTTAAGATGTTCCTTCACTGGAATTAAGGGGGCCTAGCCCGAACCATTAAAAACAGCCTCCTCCACCAAACTTTACAGTTGGCACTATGCATTGGGGCAGTTGGCGTCCTCCTGGCATGCACCAAACCCAGATTCATCTGTCGCGCTGTCAGATGGTGAAGCATGATTCATCAACCCAGAGAATGTGTTTCCACTGCTCCAGAGACCAATGGCGGCGAGCTTTACAGCACTCCAGCCGATGCTTGGCATTGCACATGGTGATCTCGGCCATGGAAACCCATTTCATGAAACTCCCAACTAACAGTTATTGTGCTGACTTTACTTCCATAGGCAGTTTGGAACACGGTAGTGAGTGTTGCAACCGAGGACAGACTTTTCACGTGCTATGCGCTTTAGCACTTGCCAGTCCCATTCTGTGAGCTTGTGTGGCCTACCACTTCGCGCCTGAGCCGTTGTTGCTCCTAGACATTTCCACTTCACAGTAACAGCACTTACAGTTGACCGGGCCAGCTCTAGCAGGGTAGAAATGTGACAAACTGACTTGTTGGAAAGGTGGTATCCTATGACGGTGCTACTTTGAAAGTCACTGAGCTCTTCAGTAAGGCCATTCTACACTGCCAGTGTTTCCTATGGAGATTGCATGGCTGTGTGCTCGATTTTATACACTTCTCAGGAACGGGTGTGGCTGAAATAACCAAATCGACTCATTTCAAGGCGTGTCCACATACTTTTATAGTTATAGTGTATTTCTCTTTCTGGCTGCTTATTGTCTCTTTGTTTGTGTCTCTTCAGTTCTGTCTCCCTTTTGTAGATATTACACTTCTACCTCCATGTGTCTGTTTTTTGAAATCCAAAAACAATCTTTTGGTATTTGTTTCATTAGTCCATTGTTGATATAGTCCCAACATGTTTTGCATGTCAGCAAACAAGTTTTCAAGATATAGAACTTTCAAAATACAAAAATACAGCCGGTATGATGCAAAATGCTGACATGTAGAACATTCTGGGACTCTATCAACAATGGACAAAACATATATATGTTTTAAGTTAATAAGAAAATGGACTGATGAAACAAATTACCAGTAGTTTTGGGGTGGAATTGTTCCTCTAACACCTACATCAAAAATGGCTTCAAAACAAGATGTCTTTCTTGACGTCACAGCTGCCTAAGATATCATTTGATGCACTGGCTTCCTCCTGAAGCAGTCATGGTCCCTCCCCCATTAGTCAACCAAAATCATCACACTACTGAGCAATAGATGTTTCAGAGTCCACCTCAGCGAGGCAAAGAGTACATGGAAGAGAAATACCAACAGTCTCCCAACAGTCTCACCTTCCGAAAATTCATATACTTCTGACGACATATGCCTGGCAATGCAAGCTCCAAACTTCGACACCCTGGAGCAAACCCTAAATGAGGATACAGCAAAACTGGAACAATACTGCAACAAATGGCGACTTCAACCTAGCCGAGCAAAAACTGTATTCAGTATATTCCACCTCCATAACGCAAAGGCCAAAAGAGCTCAACACCCAGATGAACAACCACAAGCTAGAGCGCCAACCCACCTCCATATACCTTGGGGTGACCCTGCACAGGTCACTTACCTTCTGGGAGTACCTGAGGACAACAGCAGCTAAGGTCAAAACCAGGAACAACCTGATCTCCAAACAAGCTGGCTCAACATGGGGCGTTGCTACCACCACCATTCATACCTCTGCACTCTCATTCTCAGCAGCAGAGTAATATGCACCTGTCTGGTCAAGGTCGTCTCTCTCTCTCTCTCGCACGCACGCACACACACACACACACACACACACACACACACACACACACACACACGTGTACACACACACACACACACACACGACATACAGCTAAACACCACCATGCACATCATCACTGGCATACTGCAATCCACCCCACTTTCCTGGCTCCCTGTTCTGGCATACATATCCAGCCAATGCCTTGCCAACCTCCAACGATGGGGCATTAAAGCAAGCCCCCTACAGTATGTGCCTGTGAGGTGAAGCAAACCATGCACCACATTCTTGAAGACTGTCTAATCTACAAACTCAGCGGAGGCCTACTCACTATCAACCCAGCAGGACCGGAAGCAATCACTTGGCTAAAGGACTTTGCATTCGCTAAATAAAAAAAGGAAGTATTTAAAAACAGACACATGTAGCGATAGTCAATGTAACTTCTAACTCCCCTTCTGTCCGTTTTTTCAATCTTCTACCTCACTTCTGTCGGTGTTTGTAACGTGCATCTCTTTGTGTTTCTGCTCCAGATAATAAGTATGCCCCAGCGGTCACTCTGAATGGGCACATCTTTATTCTGGGAGGAGCCTATGCCCGGGCCATCACCATCTATGACCCAGACAAAGGAAACATCAAAGCCGGACCCAATATGAACCACTCACGACAGTTCTGCAGGTAAGAACCCATACAAACCAATATGAACCACTCACGACAGTTCTGCAGTTAAGAACCCATACGAACCTATATGAACCACTCACGACAGTTCTGCAGGTAAGAACCCATACAAACCAATATGAACCACTCACGACAGTTCTGCGGGTAAGAACCCATACGCACCGATATGAACAACTCACGACAGTTCTGCGGGTAAGAACCCATACGCACCATTATGAACCACTCATGACAGTTCTGCAGGTAAGAACCTATACGCACCAATATGAACCACTTCCAGAAGTTCTGCAGGTAAGAACCCATACGCACCAATATGAACCACTTCCAGAAGTTCTGCAGGTAAGAACCCATACGAACCAATATGAACCACTCATGACAGTTCTGCAGGTAAGAACCTATACGCACCAATATGAACCACTTCCAGAAGTTCTGCAGGTAACAACCCATACTAACCAATATGAACCACTCACGACAGTCCTGCGGGTAAGAAGCCATATGATCCAATATGAACCACTCACGACAGTCCTGCGGGTAAGAAGCCATATGATCCAATATGAACCACTCACAACAGTTCTGCAGGTAAGAACCAATATGAACCACTCACAACAGTTCTGCAGGTAAGAACCAATATGAACCACTCACGACAGTTCTGCAGGTAAAGGGTTAGCATGAACCACTGTAGGGGGCAGTATGAACCACCACCATAAATGTTTGTAAGTTAGGGGTCAGTACAGGAATGCAAACTTCCTACAGGAATCCTGCTAGAATTGTTTTATTCAGTCTCCAAAAAACATTTTGTCAAAAAGTCATTAAGCAGGAATATGAGTCAAGTCTGAAGTCATATGCTGTAGATTCCAAGTCAAGTCACAGGTCTGTATAGTCCAAACTTTGGGGCCCAGTGCATAGAAATCACCCTAGACAGATACTCAGAAATACATTTGGGAAGACAGCGATCCAGAGGTTATTATTGCTAAACTATTCCCACATACACCAGCAGCTGTTCCACTACATTTAGCTTTTACCTAGGTCTGACTGAATAAGACTGGTGCTGGGTGATCACACACACACACACACACACACACACACTCGGCTCTATGCGCCAGCAGTCATTATAAACTAAACTGGACACTTCGTTTTTACTTTTCCGTGTCCTTGGCTGAATTCTCCTTGTTTATCTTTAACAGCCAAATTGGGTGTTCCTTCTGGGTCAGCTGTGCTTTTTTTTCTGACTGGATTTACTCTTTATGTAATAATCTCATGGTGTGTGTCTCTCAGTGATGTTTGTTTTTGTGGGCTGTGAGTTTGTGTATCAATCAGCTGTGTGTGTACCGTATGTAAATATAGATTGCTCCAGCCCCCAGTGGGATTACAAAACTGTAATCAGTTTATAGCTAAAGTGTTAATCCCCCCCCCCCCCCCCACACACACACACACACACACACACACACTCACTCCTCCTGTTTCTGTTCCCCACATCAGATGAGCACATTTGTAAAGATATTTTTCATAACTTTTCTCTCCCTCCACAAAGGCACATTTTAATTATGATCTCTCTCGGAAAGCGATGTGGTCATGTCGAGAGAATGTGACAAAGTAATATCCCCTCACAGCAACAAGTTCAGTGATCAGACTATCTCGCTCTGCTTCTCTCTGCTTCCTCTCTCTCTCTCTCATGTTTAATTATTTTTTACACCATGAACAGGCTGGTTACAGCGGTGATGTTTATTTTTTATATATATATATATATATACATACACACACTACCGTTCAAAAGTTTGGGGTCACTTATACATTTCCTTGTTTTTGAAAGAAAAGCACATTTTTTCCATTAAAATAACATAAAATTGATCAGAAATACATTGTTAATGTTGTAAATGATTATTGTAGCTGGAAACTGCAGATTTTTTAAATGGAATATCTACAGCTGAAGTTGGAAGTTTACATACACCTTAGCCAAACACATTTAAACTCAGTTTTTCACAATTCCTGACATTTAATCCAAGTACAAATAGGTTAGTTAGGATCACCACTTTATTTTAAGAATGTGAAATGTCAGAATAGTAGTTGAGAGAATGATTTATTTCAGCTTTTATTTCTTTCATCACATTCCCAGTGGGTCAGATACTCAATTAGTATTTGGTAACATTACCTTTAAATTGTTTAACTTGGGTCAAACGTGTCAGGTAGCCTTCCACAAGCTTCCCACAATAAGTTGGGTGAATTTTGGCCCATTCCTCCTGACAGAGCTGGTGTAACTGAGTCAGGTTTGTAGGCCTCCTTGCATGCGCTTTTTCAGTTCTTCCCACAAATGTTCTATGGGACTGAGGTCAGGGCTTTGTGATGGCCACTCCAATGCCTTGACTTTGTTGTCCTTATGCCATTTTGCCACAACTTTGGAAGTATGCTTGGGGTCATTGTCCATTTGGAAGAGCCATTTGCGACCAAGCTTTAACTGATGTCTTGAGATGTTGCTTCAATATATCCACGTACTTTTCCCTCCCTCATGATGCCATCTATTTTGTGAAGTGCACCAGTCCCTCCTGCAGCAAAGCACCCCCACAACATGATGCTGCCACCCCCGTGCTTTACGGTTGGGATGGTGTTCTTCGGCTTGCAAGCCTCCCCGCTTTTTCCTCCAAACGGTCCAAGATGGTCATTATGGCCAAACAGTTCTATTTTTGTTTCATCAGACCAGAGGACATTTCTCCGAAAAGTATGATTTTTGTCCCTATGTGCAGTTGCAAACCGTTGTCTGGCTTTTTTATGGCGGTTTTGGAGCAGTGGCTTCTTCCTTGCTGAGCGGCCTTTCAGGTTATGTCGATATAGGACTCGTTTTACTGTGGATATAGATACTTTTGTCCCTGTTTCCTCCAGCATCTTCACAAGGTCCTTTGCTGTTGTTCTGGGATTGATTTGCACTTTTCGCAACAAAGTACGTTAATCTCTAGGAGACAGAACGCGTCTCCTTCCTGAGCGGTTTGACGGCTGTGTGGTCCCATGGTGTTTATACTTGCGTACTATTGTTTTTACAGATGAACATGGTACCTTCAGGCATTTGGAAATTGCGCCCAAGGATGAACCAGACTTGTGGAGGTGTAAAATTTTTGGTCTGAGGTCTTGGCTGATTTATTTTGATTTTCCCATGATGTCAAGCAAAGAGGCACTGAGTTTGAAGGTAGGCCTTGAAATACATCCACAGTTACTGCTCCAATTGACTCAAATGATGTCAATTAGCCTATCAGAAGCTTCTAAAGCCATGACATCATTTTCTGGAATTTTCTAAGCTGTTTAAAGGCACAGTCAACTTGGTGTATGTAAACTTCTGACCCACTGGAATTCTGATACAGAGATTATTTCACTTATAATTCAGTCTGTTAACAATTGTTGGAAAAATGACTTGCGTCATGCACAAAGTAGATGTCCAAACCGACTTGCCAAAACGATAGTTTGTTAACAAGAAATATGTGGAGTGGTTGAAAAACAAGTTTTAATGACTCCAACCTAAGTGTATGTAAACTTCTGACTTCAACTGTACATAGGCATACAGAGGACCATTATCAGCATCCATCACTCCTGTGTTTCAATGGCACCTTGTGTTAGCTAATCCAAGTTTATCATTTTAAAAGGCTAATTGATCATTAGAAAACCCTTTTGCAATTATGTTAGCACAGATGAAAACTGTTGATTTGATTAAAGAAGCAATACAACTGACCTTCTTTAGACTAGTTGAGTATCTGGAGCATCAGCATTTGTAGATTTGATTACAGTCTCAAAATGGCCAGAAACAAAGAGTTTCTTCTGAAACTCGTAAGGCTTTTCCATAAGAGAAATTGCCAAGAATCTGAAGATCTCGTACAACGCTGTGTACTACTCCTTTCACAGAACAGCGCAAACTGCCTCTAACCAGAATATTAAGTGGAGTGGGAGGCCCCGGTACACACCTGAGCAAGAGGACGAGAACATGAGTGTCTAGTTTGGGAAACAGACGCTTCACAAGTCCTCAACTGGAAGCTTCATTAAATAGTACCCACAAAACACCAGTCTCAATGTTAACAGTGAAGAGGCAATTATGGTCACAGTTATGAAAACAAAGGACACTAAAGAGGCCTTTCTACTGACTCTGTAAAACACAAAAAAAAAAGATGCCCAGGTTCCCTGCTCATCTGCGTGAATGTGCCTTAGGCATGCTGCAAGTAGGCATGAGGACTGCAGATGTGGCCAGGGCAATACATTGCAATGTCCGCAGTGGGACGCCTAAGACAGCACTACAAGGAGACAGGACGGACAGCTGATCATCCTCGCAGTGGCAGACCACGTGTAACAACACCTGCACAGGATCCGTACATCTGAACATCACACCGGCGGGACAGGTACAGGATGGCAACAACAACTGCCCGAGTTACACCAGGAATGCACAATCCCTCCATCAGTGCTCAGACTGTCTGCAATAGGCTGAGAGAGGCTGGACTGAAGGGCTTGTAGGCCTGTTGTAAGGCAGGTCCTCACCAGACGACACCGGCAACAACGTCGCATATGGGCACAAACCCACCGTCGCTGGACCAGACAGGACTGGCAAAAAGTGCTCTTCACTGACGAGTCGCGGTTTTGTCTCACCAGGGGTGATGGTCGGATTCGCTTTTAACGTTGAATCAATGAACGTTACACCGAGGCCTGTACTCTGGAGCAGGGTCGATTTGGAGATGGAGGGTCCGTCATGGTCTTGGGTGGTGTGTCACAGCATCATCGGACTGAGCTTGTCAACCTCAACGCTGTGCGTTACAGGGAAGACATCCTCCTCCCTCATGTGGTACCATTCTTGCAGGCTCATCCTGACTTGATCCTCCAGCATGACAATGCCACCAGCCATACTGCTCGTTCTGTGCATGATTTCCCGCAAGACAGGAATGTCAGTGTTCAGCCATGGCCAGCGAAGAGCCCGGATCTCAATCGCATTGAGCACGTCTGGGACCTGTTGGACCCCAGAAATGTCCTGGAACTTGCAGGTGCCTTGGTGGAAGAGTGGGGTAACATCTCACAGCAAGAACTGGCAAATCTGGTGCAGTCCATGAGGAGGAGATTCACTACAGTACTTAATGCAGCTGGTGGCCACACCCGATACTGATTGTTACTTTTGATTTCGACCCATTATTCAATTTTTGTTAGTCAGTTGTTGAATTTTCTTATGTTCATTCAAATAGTTATACATGTTAAGTTTGTTGAAAATAAATGCAGTCAACAGTGAGAGGAAAATCACTATCTACAATGTAGAAAATTGTAAAAAAATATATTTAAAAAATAAAACTTGAATGAGTAGGTGTGTCCAAACTTTTGACTGGTACTATATATACACTGTAACATACAGTCAGGTCCATAATTGACACCCTTGATAAATAAAGACTGTGTAAAATAAATAATGGGGTTAAACCTAGTCAGTTGTACAACTGAATGTATTAAACTGAAATGTGTCTTCCGCATTTAACCCAACCCCTCTGAATCAGAGCGGTGCGGGCGGCTGCCATAATCAACATCCAGGGCGCCCAGTGGGTTAACTGCCACGATCAGAAGCAGAACGACAGATTTTTACCTTATCAGCTTTTTAACTTACCTTTCGGTTACTGGCCCAATGCTCTAACCACTAGGCTACCTCAGTAATACAAATACTGAGCTATATTGTATTCTCCAAAAGATGGACGTATTGGAATGGGAGCGTTGAAATCCCCAAGCCGACGTGCCCTTGAGCAAGGCACTTAATCTTAATCCCGTAAGGCACTGGATAAGAGTGTCTGATAAATGACTAAATGTACGTTTTTCAATGTTTCTCTCTGCAGTGCGGTGATCCTGGATGGTAAGATCTACGCAACGGGGGGCATTGTGAGCAGCGAGGGTCCTGCCCTGGGCAACATGGAGATCTTTGACCCCCACACCAACAACTGGACGCTCCTCCAGTCGCTGCCCTGCCCTCTCTTCAGACACGGCTGTGTCGTCATCAAGAAGTACATCCAGAGTGGCTGAGATCGGTTCAGTGATGAATGAGTTTCCTGAAAGCTTTGTAGCCAATGTGGCTTTATTTTCTCTGGACAACCCAGACCCATGCCTCTTGTAGAAGAGCAAAGTACTTCAGGTTCATTTGGCGAATTTTGTTCACTTTTCCCCCATGACTGTCAAACATTTACAATTATTGTTAGTCTCCCTCTGCTGTGGTGCTGGGTTATCGAGACAAACTAAGTGTCATGTTAGATATGAAGCTATCGGGAAAACTCCCCCCTGACTGGTTTGGTCTGGTTAGGACAGGACACTCTGTGTGCAGCTTTTGGGGGTCGATCGGTCAGCACCGCTGGACTATCCAACTAAAACCCCCTCGGGACTTGATGCCAGTGTTGTTGTCTTTACCCCCCCACCCCACCCCACCCCTTCAGTCCCCCATCAACCCCCTGTGCAGAATGTAGGCATCTTACTGTATCTTGAACCACTTGGCCATGTCAGGTACTGGTGCCTAAGCTACTGTATGTATCATATAGTGTAGCTTATCCCCCCCCATATAATATAGACACAGGGCCACTCGAGACAAAAGCTCCTTGGTTTGTTGTTCCCAACTTCTTGCTAACTCCTCTTCCGTTTCATACAAATAGTTAATTTAGTTCCATCGCCTCAATTGAAAGGCCCTTACCTGTTATGTGTTTGTGACTCAAGTATGTTAAAAACCATCCCAGTCTTTGTTCTGTGACTCCTCTAGTGGTTTCTGTTAGTGAGGAACTTCTTTCCAAATCAGAGGGCTCCCTTGGTTTATGAGGACATTCAGTAGTGGCATTTGAAGAACAGGAGAACTGGGCAGATGTCTCAGTGCTTAAAGGGACAGTGGAGAGATAAGGAAGTCCACAGGGTTTTAGAAACATATTCATGAAACAAAAATCTGTGACGAGAGAGCCACAGCTGATGAGTGAGGAGCCTTGTTTTTTGTACAGATGTTGTTTCCCCCTCGGTTTAAAAGGACACGTTGGATACTTAGTCTCTTTTTGGGCCAGAAACATCACTGTTGGCAGATGACTTACCTGGGAATGGCAGAGAGGGAATCCCTGTATCATGACATCCCAGAGAGTCTGAGAAAGACACTACAATGGGGCATTTCTCCTCCACACAGCCAAAGCACAATAACCACCAGTGGCTCCAAGGATCAAAATGTTTCACTAGATTTATGTTTATCCTCCATCTTTGTTTTTGTTCCATCCTTTTGTTTTATATTTGTATATCATTGTTGGGTGGGTGGGTGGGGTATGGATGAGGGTTTTGGGGACATTCTGTAAATACGGGAAGGAAAAATGTATATTTTAAAACCTGAAGGTGATTCTGTATAAATGTTTTTAGAAAAAAAACTTGATAGGTTGGACTGAAAATGGTGGGGCCATACTTGCGACTATTAGAAAACGTTTAATGGCTCTATTCAATCCGCGTCGCGGAAGTTCAGCTTTACAAGCGGACACTGCATTCACGTTTCATGTCGGCTCAGTCGGAAATGACCTTCACATTTCTGTCACGGAAGCTGTTACGCTTCAGCTTTACAGATTGAATCGAGCCTTGTGTTTTAGTTCCATTTTATTTGGCTGATGCTTACACTTGTTGACATAGTTGCACGTAATCTAAGGTTACATGTTAGCTGTTACCATTTCATAACCTGACAAATGTAGCCCTATGCGAACCTCACCAGGTGGCTGTGATTATTAAAAAGAAAATTGGTATGATTTGATTTGATGTTTTCAAAACAATACAACGACATCTTACAAACATCAGCTCCATCACACTTGTCCAGACCTACTAGCACACACCCATCACCAGGTGGCCATGATTATGTCTGGTTCTAATTCCAATTAATATTGTTGACCACAGGTTGGTGGCACCTTAATTGGTGAGGATAGGCTCGTGTTAATGGCTGGAGTGGAATGGTATCAAATACATGCGTTTGATGCCATTTCATTAGCTCCTTTCTAGCCATTATGAGCTGTCCTCCCCTCAGCAGCCTCCACTGTCGTTAACGTAGTTGGGCTTGATGGAACACTTTTCCACGAGTGTCCTTTTACAGCTGTCATTAGCACCATCTGCTAATCAAATTGACTAAAACACGTAAAAAAATGTTACTTGATGTTTAGCTCAGTGTTGTGAGCCTGACTCTTGGTGATTTTTGCCGTTTGCATTGCAGTTGAGATGTCGTTTTTTTCCTTTGAACTGTAGAATTACATTTAACATGTTTTGAAGAGAAGTTGAAGTGCAGCCAAAACCTTGTAAATTAAGTTCACGTATACATTTCAAATCAAAGTTTATTTGTCACGTGCGCCGAATACAACAGGTGTAGACCTTAGTGAAATGCTTACTTACAGGCTCTAACCAATAGTGCAAAAATTGTATTAGGTGAACAATCGGTAAGTAAAGAAATAAAACAGTAAAAAGACAGGCTATATACAGTAGTGAGGCTATACACAGACACTGGTTAGTCAAGCTGATTTGAGGTAGTATGTAGATATGGTTAAAGTGACTATGCATATGATGAACAGAGAGTAGCAGTGGTGTAAAAGAGGGGTTGGTGGGTGGCGGGACACAATGCAGATAGCCTGGTTAGCCATTTGATTACCTGTTCAGTCTTTAAGGCTTGGGAGTAAAATCCTGTTGAGAAGCCTTTTTGTCCTAGACCTGTCGTGTCTTTGTCTATGCCGGATTAAGTGACATGACATTCTATAAAATCCTTTCTCTGTCATTAATATTACCTGATTGAGCTAATCATGTAAATGTAATTAACTAGAAAGCCGGGGCACCACGAAAGTGTTTATAGAGCTGTTATCTTCCGAATAAACTCTGAAAGACCTAGTAATATTTTACATCAATAGCAGTCAATATTAATCGTCACCTTATTTCAGTCTCACCTGAAAATTGTGTTTATAACCATGTCTCTTCACAGGGGCAGGCCACTGATTTGAGCAGAGCTCTAACCTTAGGAAACCCAAATCTCTCATTTGGAAGCTACAATTACATTTAATCTTTTCACATTCAAACATTTAAATTGCACAACACTTATGTGAACCTGATTACACATTCATTAAGTACTCATGCATATTTCCAACTGGTTCTATTACCGAAATATGGTTCCTTTCCCCCCCACCGTTTGTTCCCAGACTGTTTAACAAAGGCGCTATATATATATATATATATGAGTGAGAGAGCGAGAATTTATTGGGGGGGGGGGTCATAAACCTTACCCACAGGCCAAGTCATGGCACTGCGGTAGTAGAGAGAACAGTCTATGACTGGGGTCTTTGACAATTTTTAGGGCCTTCCTCTGACACCGCCTGGTGTAGAGGTCCTGGATGGCTGGCAGCTTCTTGTTGAAGTCTCTCTTGCAGACCAACACACATAGGCTACTGGCATCGATACATAAATCATTTGATTCCATAGACGTGTAAGCCTACATGTACAGTGTTATATATGAATTTTTAGACTCGAGGACCAACAGTGGAGCGCTTTTTTCTCATAAAAACCTTGCCCCGGGGGATTTGAACCAGCCGCTATAATATCTTAGTCTCTGTGCTTACTCCACCAATTAGTGGTCAATTATAGACATTCTTTACAATGTACAAATATACACTTACATGTTGCATAATCCTCCATCTTTATTGTTGTGAAAGGACGTACGAGTTCGCAGCCTAGTCAAGGATGCGATCATGCAATATTGACACTATACACTTGAGACAGACCGAGTGAAGGGAAACAAAAGTAAACCTTGATTGTGGCGGTTAAAATATATCCCTCTGGTGGCCAGGCTTACCTATTTTACAAAATGCCATTGGTCTGTGGAGAAAAAGTTTGAGCTTTGATAGTGATGATTTCCTGTATCAGCCTACCACTTGGTGAGATTAGCAAGCATAGGACTAACGTGTGCCAGGTTGTGATGGGTACTGCTATCCAGGTACCTGGGAATACCTAAACCATAACCAAAGAGTTTTATAACTAACCCAAGATATACCAGCCTGTCATTTCCAGTGGGAGCAAATGAATCAGTGGGCAGCCAAGTTCTAGCATTTATTTGCATTAGGGAATGCCTACTCTGACGTGCACATGTGCAATAATAATTCTCACTCCTAAAGACTTTTTTTAAACTAGCAAATTCTACAAAACGCTGTCAACCAGATGCTTCACATTGATTTATCCTGTGAAATGTGCCATAACCATTTTAAATTTCAATGGGCGGGGGCGTAGGGACTTCCCGAATAGCAAGAACCATTATCTGATAGAATGCTACTTTAAAACTTGTTCTGATGTTTGCAAGTTTGGCCAAGGTTTGTCTGTAAATCTGTCCCCAAATGGAGAAGTTAACCATTGTTATTATTGAAATATAATACATATACCATGATAACTGTTGTAATTTTTGTTTGAGTGAAACAAGCCATTATGCCAGAAGATGTCTTGATACGGTCTTATAAATAAAGCCTTGTAGAGTGAGTGGTTCTTTGAACCGGGCAATATCACTCTTGGCAATCAAACTCTGAGGCGTATAGCTAACCTCTTCACAACCTAAAGTAAAATGATTCAGTTTCAAAGCCAAACTGAGTATGTTCAGTCCTTTGACAGGCAGGTACACTGTTCAGTCAAGGTCATCCAGTATTGAGGGAATGAAATAACTTGACAAAGTACAATTTGCACCTTTATTCAAGTATATCACAGCAGTTTTTAGAAATACAGTAAAAGTTTCTCTCATAACTTGCACCAAAGTAACATTTGATGGGGCAGAGGATCAATAAACTTTAACCTCAAGAAGAAATCATTAAACATGGTGATGCTACGAAAACAAAATCTACTAAATAAATCCCACACGAGAAACTCAGTAAGTAGTGATGGAAAATTGTGTGCATACTGGACTAAATCTTTAACTACCAGACAAAAATTGGTTGTTTGTATAGACAAGAACAAGGAGAGGATGAAAAAAATGTATGACATTTTGAAACCCAATTCTTAAAAGGGACAAAAATTGCTGACAAACTTTGACAGATGTTATTTTCTAAGATACTTGCCAAATTGTGTCAGCAACGTGAATAAGATTTACACTACCAACACACTATTGTTTTGATGTAAAAATTCCATTGTCAACGTTAGCCTCATCCAATATACCACAGTCCATAACCACAAAACTAAAGAAAAACAAACACCATAATGGAATAAATAGGAAAGTTGAAAGGTCATGTGTAGCCTGAAGAAACCTGAGACACCTGTAAACTTCTTTATTCTCCAATACATGCTAGTCCGCTACCTCACTTCAGCACTAAACTCATAACCGAGTAACAACTATTGCCAATTTGTTTAATGGATAGACGTAAAAACATGTCTAATTATTAATAAATAAAATACAAATAAATCACGAGAAAGAGATTCAAGTCTACAAAAACAATTACCCTCAAATGAAAAAAAAAGGAGATTGTGGCTTGATGGACAAGACTAGCGAATATGTGTAGTAGTACGATCTGAAAGGAAAGCAATCTTAGGACGTCTCGGTCTACAGAACTGAAATATACAGTTTGACATTTCCTTGAAATTAAATGCTGTATGTTTCGTCTCGGCTCAAATGCAATATAGACAAAAACTGAAAAAGGTGAGAACCAACCAAACAAACTTGGGTTACCGAAGCAGCCACAGAACTTGTGCTGATTATCCAGTACCTTAGCTGTACTGAGTGTTGCGACAATAGTTTAGAACATGGCAAAATACTGTTTGCGCCCAGTAAACAGTTTGTCTTATTAGCATTCAAATAAATTAAGCTGAGGTAGCTTTGTTTCTCTATCTCTGCAGTATTCCAATGCTAGTTTGCATATGTTTATTTTAATTGTTAAATCTCTACCTGTCACTCCAAGAGAAGGCAGATGTGGAGTTAGGATCAGCATAAAGCAGGGCTCTGCAATCCTGGAGAAGTACGAGGCATACAGGATTCTGTTACTGCCCAATCGTAGTCAAGCCTGACGAACACCATGACGATTTGGTTGGAACAAAAGCCTGCATGCCTAGTAGTTCTCCAGGACCTGAAGAACCCTGGCATTAAAAAGTAGACAGACAAATTCCACTGCCACAGATATTGAGATGAGTGAGACGCAAGACTTCGCTCACACACAGTATCTGCTTCACAGCACCAAAACAGTGGAGAAGATGAGCCTTGTGCTTTAACCCTTTTAATTGTTGCGGTTTACTTTCTGCAACCATGTCATATCAGAGTCCACCTTTTAACTGTGAATGTAAAAGACTTGAGGCTGGCCACATCTCGTCAAAACATGGATTCATCCATGGCCAAGGAAAGACCAGAAAAAGTTGAAAAACAAAAATGCATATCTTTACCACAAGGTGAACATGGATGGGCTGGCTATAGCGAATTACACCCCTCCCACTAGACAGACAATCAAAAGCATCAACAAAATCATTAAAACAATAGAATGCTGTTTTATACCTCAACAGGGCACTGCCTTGAATGGCCTTGTTCATGGTCAGAAGCTTCACAAACAATTCAAAACATCGTTTCCAATGTATCATACAATAGAAAAACGTATATTTTTTTAGGAATCAAATGCACAACATAATACATAGCCAACTAAGTTCCTTATCTAAATCTTTATAGAGTTAAGATTTATTTTCCTATGAATGTCGACTAAAAACGGTCACGGAAAATTGGCACCACTTTTGCTGTGACTAATTTGTGGCATCCGTTGACATGAAAGTAATAATAAAATCAATTTTTACTCATGTGGGCAGGAAAAGAGAGTAAATCTGCTTTCCTACTGTAGACTTCTATCCACTGGTCCTGGGTCAGATATTATTACACCACTGTCAAGGTTAAAGTTAGGCTTGAGAGTTTGGTCATTTGATCCTAGATACGTGGTTAGTTAAGGGAAACTTCTACATCCAGCATTACATGGAACAGAGCAGTTGATAAAAACCTTAACAGCTGTTCTTTAGGAAAGTTAATTGGGGGTAAAATAAAGCACATGCTAAGCAGTGCGAATTACAAAAGGTGTCCAATTTCATTTGAGTTACTCCAGTTAGGTGTGGATTGACAGGAAATAAAAATGAGCAGGGCACAGCTTGTGTGGAATATATTTTTTTTACACAGAACTGTGATGCAGCACGTCAATCTGTTTGCTACGACTGATAAAAGTCTGGTCAATGGATGTTCACTGCAAACTTCGAACAAATGATTCCTCAGTTCCCATTGATGCATTTCAGTAACACCCTTATTAATGGGGATTTGATGTTTTTGTAATGCATGTACATGCTGGCAATTGATTCTAGCCCAGCAGTGCCAACTTTACCCTACAGTATGGTCATGTTAAAAACATTTCAATGAACATTGGACAATGTTTGGAGCGAGAACGGTGGTTATAAGATCCATAGCAATAAAAAAAAAATCATAATTGATTAGATCGAGGCTATTCAAACCAAGCTGTTTTAATGACTCCGTATGATCTGTAAGCTGTTGTATCTATGAGATGACTGGCCTATAATCTTGATTCACTAGTGTACTGAGAGATGACATGGGCTC
Organism: Oncorhynchus kisutch; assembly: GCF_002021735.2. Classification (NCBI taxonomy): domain Eukaryota; kingdom Metazoa; phylum Chordata; class Actinopteri; order Salmoniformes; family Salmonidae; genus Oncorhynchus; species Oncorhynchus kisutch. The sequence goes on from NC_034185.2 coordinate 39,018,602, forward strand.
AGCAATGGTGACAAGACAGGAGACTGTCTCAACCTCCAAGCTAACTGCACATACTCACACTGCTGGTGACAATCTGTGAATGGGATTACTGTGTGTGCACAACTAAGCACATATGTAGTTTACGTGTGTGTGCCCAGTTTAAAAGTAGGCCGTCGTTGAGATATGACATCACCCAATCTGTTTTGTTGGTTAGTTTCCGAGTTACTCCCAACAGCAGCAAGGATTAGGATAGCACCTGAATAGCACCAGGAATGGCCGTTTCACCGTTCATGTGTGCGTGTCCAGGAGTCTGTTTGGTTGTTGACTGGATTTGGGTCCGACCAGGGTACCTGAGACTATAGCACCATAGAAAAGTCTCCCCGTTCTGTCGTTCATGTTAAGACCAGGGCTCTATATTTGCTCTGTGTGTAAGTACTTGGCTCAAAGGCTTGTCTCTGTCCCGCTTGTGTGTGTGTGTTCAGGGTAAACCTGGCTGTCTCACAGGAATGTAATGAAATTCTGGACTTTCCTCTCCATCTCCTGAAAAACAAAAGCATCAAAACAAACAGGTCAGAATATAAGGTCTTTGTAGCACATGCTTTACATCTGGATACACAATTATACCTTGCATATTACCACTGAAAAGACAAACTTGCTAACAGATGCGCAATTAATTATGTTGATGCCAAGCACATGCTAAAAGGGTTAGTCAACATGGTGAAGAATGTGAGTTCTAATATAAACGGAGTGTACAAAACATTAAGAACACCTGCTCTTTCCATGACCAGTTGAATCCAGGTGAAAGCTATGATCCCTTATTGATGTCACTTGTTAAATCCACTTCAATCAGTGTAGATGAAGGGGAGGAGACAGGTTAAAGGATTTTTAAGCCTAGAGACAATTGAGACATGGATTTTGTGTATATATATATATTCAGAGGGTGAATTGCATATATACAGTATATCACAAAAGTGAGTACACCCCTCACATTTTTGTAAATATGAGTATATCTTTTCATGTGACAACACTGAAGAAATGACACTTTGCTACAAAGTAAAGTAGTGAGTGTACAGCTTGTATAACAGTGTAAATAACTCACACGGCCATTCATGTCTAAACCGCTAGCAACAAAAGTGGGTGTGTCAATATTTTGTGTGGCCACCACCATTTTCCAGCACTGCCTTAACCCTCTTGGGCATGGAGTTCACAGGTTGCCACTGGAGTCCTCTTCCACTCATCCATGACGACATCACGGAGCTGGTGGATGTTAGATCTTGCACTCCTCCACCTTCCGTTTGAGGATGCCCCACAGATGCTCAATAGGGTTTAGGTCTGGAGACATGCTTGACCAGTCCATCACATTTACCCTCAGCTTCTTTAGCAAGGCAGTGGTTGGCTTGGAGGTGTGTTTGGTGTCGTTATGTTGAAATACTGCCCTGCGGCCCAGTCTCCGAAGGGAGGGGATCATGCTCTGCTTCTGTATGTCACAGTACATGTTGGCATTCATGGTTTCCTCAATGAACTGTAGCTCCCCAGTGCCGGCAGCACTCATGCAGCCCCAGACCATGACACTCCCACCACCATGCTTGACTGTAGGCAAGACACGGTTGCAACCACACACGCTTGACACCACCTGAACCAAATAAGTTTATTGGTCTCATCAGACCAGAGGACATGGTTCCAGTAATCCATGTCCTTAGTCTGCTTGTGGGCTTTCTTGTGCATCATCTTTAGAAGATGGGACGACAGCAATGCAGACCAATTTGATGCAGTGTACGGCATATGGTCTGAGCACTGACAGGCTGACCCCCCCCCCCCCCCCCAAACCTCTGCAGCAATGCTGGCAGCACTCATACGTCTATTTCCCAAAGACAACCTTTGGATATGACGCTGAGGCCTGTTCTGAGTGGAACCTGTCCAGTTAAACCGCTGTATGGTCTTGGCCACCGTGCTGCTGCTCAGTTTCAGGGTCTTGGCAATCTTCTTATAGCCCAGGCCATCTTTATGTAGAGCAACAATTATTTTTTTCAGATCCTCAGAGTTCTTTGCCATGAGGTGCCATGTTGAACTTCCAGTGACCAGTCAGTGTGAGAGCGATGACACCAAATTTAACACATCTGCACCCCATTCACACCTGAGACCTTGTAACACTAATGAGTCACATGACACCGGGGAGGTGAAATGGCTAATTGGGCCCAATTTGGACATTTTCACTTAGGGGTGTAAAAGAAATGCCGACTAAATACAAAAAAGTATTTAGTCAGCCACCAATTGTGCAAGTTCTCCCACTTAAAAAGATGAGGCTTGTAATTTATCATAGGTACACTTCAACTGACAGACAAAATGAGAAAAACAAGATCCAGAAAATCACATTGTAGGATTTTTAATGAATTTATTTGCAAATTATGGTGGAAAGTAAGTATTTGGTCACCTACAAACAAGCAAGATTTCTGGCTCTCACAGACCTGTAACTTCTTCTTTAAAAGGCTCCTCTGTCCTCCACTCGTTACCTGCATTAATGGCACCTGTTTGAACTTATCAGTATAAAATACACCTGTCCACAACCTCAAACAGTCACACTCCAAACTCCACTATGGCCAAGACCAAAGAGCTGTCAAAGGACACCAGAAACAAAATTGTAGACCTGCACCAGGCTGGGAAGACTGAATCTGCAATAGATAAGCAGCTTGGTTTGAAGAAATCAACTGTGGGAGCAATTATTAGGAAATGGAAGACATCTAAGACCACTGATAATCTCCCTCGATCTGGGGCTCCACGCAAGATCTCACCCCGTGGGGTCAAAATGATCACAAGAACGGTGAGCAAAAATCCCAGAACCACACGGGGGGACCTAGTGAGTGACCTGCAGAGAAAAAAGTAACAAAGCCTACCATCAGTAACACACTATGCTGCCAGGGACTCAAATCCTGCAGTGCCAGACGTGTCCCCCTGCTTAAGCCAGTACATGTCCAGGCCCGTCTGAAATTTGCTAGAGAGCATTTGGATGATCCAGAAGAAGATTGGGAGAATGTCATGTGGTCAGATGAAACAAATAATTTTTTGGTAAAAACTCAACTCATCGTGTTTGGATGCAACTCTGCATTCTTTGTCCTCCAAAGAACACCATACCTACTGTGAAGCATGGGGGTGGAAACATCATGCTTTGGGGCTGTTTCTGCAAAGGGACCAGGACGACTGATCCATGTAAAGGAAAGAATGAATGCGGCCATGTATCGTGAGATTTTGAGTGAAAACCTCCTTCCATCAGCAAGGGCATTGAAGATGAAACGTGGCTGGGTCTTTCAGCATGACAATGATCCCAAACACACCGCCCGGGCAACGAAGGAGAAGCTTCGTAAGAAGCATTTCAAGGTCCTGGAGTGGCCTAGCCAGTCTCCAGATCTCAACCCCATAGAAAATCTTTGGAGGGAGTTGAAAGTCTGTTGCCCAGCAACAGCCCCAAAACATCACTGCTCTAGAGGAGATCTGCACGGAGGAATGGGCCAAAATACCATCAACAGTGAGTAAAAACCTCGTGAAGACTTACAGAAAACGTTTGACCAATAACTTTTGTTACTGACCAAATACTTATTTTCCACCATAATTTGCAAATAAATTCATAAAAAAATCCTACAAAGTGATTTTCTGGATTTTTTTTCTCATTTTGTCTGTTATAGTTGAAGGTACACTATGATAAATTACAGGCCTCATCTTTTTAAGTGGAAGAACTTGCACAATTGGTGGCTCACTAAATACTTTTTTGCCACACTGTATATGCCATTCAGAGGGTGAATGGGCAAGAAAAATTATGTAAGTGCCCTTGAATGGGGTCTCTGGTAGGAGGTATCAAGAGTAGTCCACCACCCTAGGGCCTCCCGAGTGGCGCAAGGCACTGGTGACCCATGGGGCGGTGCACAATTGGCACAACGTCGTCCAGGTTAGGGGAGGGTTTGGCCGGCAGGGATGTTCCTTTCCTATTGCGCACTAGTTACTCCTGTGCAGGCCAGGCACAATCGCCAAATGCAGTGTTTTCTCCGACACATTGGTGCGGCTGGGTTTCGGGTTAAGCGGGCGTTGTGTCAAGAAGCAGTGCGGCTTGGATGGGTTGTGTTTCGGAGGAAGCACGGCTCTCGACCTTCATGCATTTGCAGCGATGGGAAAGGACTGTAACTACCAATTGGATACCAAGAAATTGGGGAGTAAAAAAAAGGTCCACCGCCCAACTTGACAACTGTGGGAAGCACTGGAGTCGGGGAAAGCATCCCTGTGGAACGATTTTGACGCCTTGTAGAGTCCATACCCCGACAAACTGAGGCTGTTCTGCGATTTTACCCACGATTAGGAAGGTGTTCCTAATGTTTGGTATACTCAGTGTTGTCAACCCATTCACTCAGATGCAGTGTGAACCTTGTCAGCTCGGGGGATTGCAACTTTACAGTTAACTAGTCCAGCGCAATTACGACCTGCCTCTCTCGTTGCACTCCACAAGGAGACTGCCTGTTACAGATTTTAACACCCACCGTTTTCTGAGGCATCGGAAAGATGCCCTGCTTCTCTCAGCTCAGCTCTAGAATGTGGCTTAAAGTTCTCACACCCTGTCACTGACACACACCTCAAAACACGCTTTGCTCGCAAATGAAGACACACGCAGTGTTTACTTTTTTTCCGTAGTGTAACTGACACAAACACACACATTACTGTCAAGTTGAGGCAGGCTAACGCTGGACATCAATGCGCAGTGTGCACTAAAATCTCCCCTTCTCCCCCGCCTCACTTCTCCAGAACATCAGAGAACATTTCATCTAGGGAAAGGTAGTAGTCAGACCACAGCAGGAGACTAGAGCGCTATAGCATGTCTTTTAGGAACACCAGAGGAAAGCTCTTATACAACATGTAGCATTTCATTCTGTTTCCCCCTGCCAAGCACATACAAGATGAGGGAAGACGGCAGACATATTTTACCAACAGAAAGTAACTAAGTGCATTCTAAAGGCCAGTGTGTGTCTGCGTTTGTGTGCGTCTCTGTTAGGGGTATAACGGTACACGTATTCATACCGAACTGTTTGGTCCTCACCGTGAACCCGAATGAATATATAAATAAATACACTTGGCCTGTAGGCTATGCTGCGTTGTATGCCTCTTGGGTGAATCTGAGCTGAAAAAAAAAAAACATTTCAGGCTATTCGGTTAAAACTAGAGCCTATGTGCATGTTGTAATCCAAATTCTAACCTTAATTACAGCATTTCAAACTGTACTATTGCGAGGCGCAGCCGGGAAATAGTTCTGTACAATGGCGAGTGGTGGGGTGGAGCAACCAGTAGGATTCTCCATCATCGTTTACATTTCCAGTTTGGGAACATTTTGGCTTCCCAGTAGATTATAACAGCGATGGACAGCGAGTGTCTCTCCACTGCTCAATGAGAATAGCCTATTCAGCTGCCAACACATTTACGCTAACATCACCCCAGTATTCCTACCACCGGAGCAAGATGGAAACACACACAAAAAAAAAAAAAATCTCCCCTCTGCATTCAAGCAACCCTTCGCAACCCTTTTGGCTGGGCTAAAGAAGAGCAATAGGTATGTTTATAGCCATGGCTATTAGAGGTCGACCGATTAATTAGGGCCGATTTCAAGTTTTCATAACAATTGGAAATCTGTATTTTTGGGCGCCAATTTTTTTATATATCTTTATTTAACTAGGCAAGTCAGTTAAGAACACATTCTTATTTTCAATGACGGCCTAGGAACGGTGGGTTAACTGCCTCGTTCAGGGGCAGAACGACAGATTTTCACCTTGTCAGTTCGGGGGATTGCAACCTTACAGTTAACTAGTCCAACGCAATTACGACCTGCCTCTCTCGTTGCAGACGAGAGAGAGGCAGGTCGTAATCTCGTTGCCTGTTACGCGAATGCAGTAAACCAAGGTAAGTTGCTAGCTAGCATTAAATTGATCTTAAAAAACAATCAATCATAATCACTAGTTAACTACACATAGTTGATGATATTACTAGATATTATCTAGCGTGTCCTGCGTTGCATATAATCTGACTGAGCATACAAGTATCTAAGTATCTGACTGAGTGGTGGTAGGCAGAAGCAGGCGCGTAAACATTCATTCAAACAGCACTTTCGTGCATTTTGCCAGCAGCTCTTCGTTGTGCGTCAAGCATTGCGCTGTTTATGACTTCAATCCTATCAACTCCCGAGATGAGGCACGCACATTGCACTTTATTTTAGTGTTGTTGTTGAGTAATAGTGTGTTTTCATTTATGAAAGTACAAAGTGTTGGTATTCCTGATTGTGCTCAACAGGCATGACCATATGGAGTCAGAAATACCAACACTTTGGACTAAAATTAGCTACAAGTAACTGTCGGCATTTAATTTCTCTGCTCACGCTCCCTGGACAGTAGGGCTGGGCGATATGGCCAAAATATTATATCACGGTATTTAAAAGAAATTGGATGGTATTTTTAGTTTTTGAATAATTAAAGTTGTACATTTGCTTTATGAGTAGTGAGTGTTCCTAGGGTGGCAACACATACATTCTAAGTGATTTCAATGAGTCTTTCTCCATTCTGATTTGTTTTATACTATTCAACCAAAACAAATTTCAGCACTTATCATTTCTGCATTTTCTGCACTCAATTGCAGTGGTGGAAAAAGTATCAAAAGTAAAAAATGATTTCAAATTCCTTATATTAAGCAAACCAGATGGCAACATTTTCTAGTTTTTTACGGATAGCCAGGGGCACACTCCAACACTCAGACAAAATTTACAAACAAAGCGTGTGTGTTTAGTGAGTCCTCCAGATCAGAGGATGACCAGGGATGTTCTCTTGACAAGTGCATGAATCGGACCATATTCCTGTCTTGCTGAGCATTCAACATGTAACGAGTACTTTTAGGTGTCAGGGAAAATGTATGGAGTAAAAATTACACTATTTTCATTAGGAATGTAGTGAAGTTAAAGTAAAAACTGTCAAATAATAGTAAAGTACCGATACCAAAATAAGTTACTTTAGTACTTGAAAGTATTTTTACACCACTGCTCAATTGAGAATTTCCACACTGCCACATAGGGCTGCACGATATGGGCAAATCATCTAGGACTTATCTTTAACCAAATGTTGCGAATTAGAGCAAAACTGTTGGAATCATGGAAATAGAAAGACTATTCTAATTATATAGTTAGAATATAATAGTGGGCACTTTGAATACAGTGTTGTTTGAGATGACAACTAATTCAAATGCCAGGAAGGAGTTATTGTGACAGGGTTGGAACTAAAGTGTTTCTGAGGGGGCCCTATAACCTTTGGCTACATTGCGTGTTTTCTCTTAGACACTTCATGTAGCAAACGTATTCCTCTTTGATTGAGAAGTTACTGTTGCACAAACATGCTGATTTAGGTCAACACCATCACTGGTATTATCAGGTTGTTTGCTCTTACTCAGTCTTTTCTTAGCTAGCTAATAAATGTACTAACTAGCTGTTTGCTGATGTAAGAGACAAACTAATAGTGTCATTATAGAACACTAGTGGATTAATATTAAGAGGCAAAGTGAAAACATTGCTGCATTGACCATGTAGATGGAACGCAAGTGTCTCTTGGTTGAGGAACATTAAATGCGCTCCTTGAGTGACAGGGGGTATGGCTTGGTCCGTGTGGAAAGTGGCACGGAGAGAAATGACTCAAGTAGCGAAGTTAAACTATAAAAATTATCACGTTTAACAAACCAAACACCGGTATAGAAGGTAAATTAAAAACCCAAACCGTTCCCTGCATCTTTTTTACCGTTATTTAACTAGGCAAGTCAGTTAAGACTTTTTTTATTTTCAATGACGGCCTAGGAACAGTGGGTTAACTGCCTGTTCAGGGGCAGAACGACAGATTTGTACCTTGTCAGCTCAGTGATTTGAACTTGCAACCTTCCGGTTACTAGTCCAACACTAACCACTAGGCTACCCTGCCGCCCCTGGGTAACCGGCATCAATATCATAAAAAAAAAAAATGGTATACCACCCAGCCCTACAGGACAGGAGAAATACCAACACTGACCAGGCATGCAAACAATCCTCCTCTCTCCAGCGGCTGGCCAGCCTGTGTGTCCAAAGCAGCACCCCCAGTCTCCACTGACGGCACTAGCCAGAGACATCGCTAGAAGCCTCTAGTTAATACGACAACACTGGCTACTCCCTCTGTCGCTGACACATTCTCTGACAACCTCAGTGTGCTGCATTCACTCCTGTAATAGCCTTCAAAACTCCATATTAGATTTCAGGAACCAAGCACAAATCTACCGCATTTGGAGGGCCAAATAAGCTTTTGTGTGTCGAGCTACGCGCGTGTCCGTCTAACCTCCTGTAGCCGTGTCTTGTCGTAGTCCAGTCGGTGTTGGTAGATGCACTGACTGAGGAGAGAGAAGAGTCTCTCCAAGCGTTCCACGCTGTAGCCTTCACTCCTCTGTACCACTGTGTCCAAGAGGGCCTGGGAGAGGAGAACACACACACACACACACGTTATACTATGTTATTATACGCATGAGAAACAACAACCTCCCTCTAGAGAGGACACATTCAAGCCATAGACACACACAAGCAGAACACAAATACAGCATTTAATGCAACAGGGAACATAAACGCATACCCTGCATTCACATCACGTGTGCAACTCTCTCCCACACAGAGAGGTCAGCTTTATTCAAAAGCAATTAAGATCAGAGGGACAGCTAATTAAGGCTAATCATAATTAGCTCAGTGTTTACATTTGTCTGTTACTTTAATTAAGCACTTTGGACAGTCAAAGACCCGTTCAATTGACCTGCTCATTCTCAGCTTGCCACATTGTGTGTGGATCAAAATCCATAGGACTGAAATAGCAATCACACAGCGACTAGATTTACAGTCATTAGACACCAGGCAATAAAAGAAAGTGGCAGGAAAGGAGGTGCGTGTGTCAGTGTCAGAAGAACAAGGCGTGGGCTTCTCCTTATCAAAGTGAGGGGATGGGTGTCTCTTTTAACTACAAATAATGACAGTGACTGAACACTTAGAGAAGTATGACTCATTTACCCATCTATCTCACTACTGTATCTATACTGAACAAAAATACAAACGTAACATGTAAAGTGTTGGTCCTGTTTCATGAGAGAATATTGCACAAATTTGTTTACATCCATGTTAGTAAACATTTCTACTTGACAGGTGTAGCATATCAAGAAGCTAATTAAACAGCATGATTATTACACAGGTGCACCTTCTGCTGGGGACAATAAAAGGCCACTCTAAATGTGCAGTTGTCACAATGCCACAAATGTCACAAGGTTTGAGGGAGCGTGCAATTGGCATGCTGGATTGACTGCAGGAATGTCCACCAGAGCTGTTGCCAGAAAATTGAATGTTCATTTCTCCACGTCGTGGAATTTGGCAGTACGTGTAAACCGCCCTCATAACAACAGACCAAATGTAACAACGCCAACCCAGGACCTCCACATCTAGCTTTTCCACCTGAGAGGAAGGGCTTTCCCTGACTGCAGTTCCGCGTCGTAACCAACTTCAGTGGGCAAATGCTCACCTTCGAAGGCCACTGGTACGCTGGAGAAGTGTGCACTTTATGGAAGAGTCCCGGTTTCAACTGTACCTGGCAGATAGCATTTATAGCGTTGTTTGGGCGAGCGGTTTTCTGATGTCAACATTGTAAACAGGGTGCCCCATGATAGAGGTGAAGTTATGATGTGTGTCTGTCTGTATATATATAATTTTTGAATTTTTATTTAACTAGGCAAGTCAGTTAAGAACAAATTCTTATTTACAATGATGGCCTACCCCGTACGACGCTGGGCCAATTGTGTGCCGCCCTATGGGACTCCCAATCCCGGCCGGATGTGATACAGCCTGGATTCGAACCAGGGACTGTAGCGACACCTCTTCACAGATGCAGTGCCTTAGACCGCTGCGGACAATGATGGCATATTTATTGATGGCAAATTTGAATGCACAGACATACCGTGACCAGATCCTGAGGACCACTGTCGTGCCATTCATCCGCCGCCATCACCTCATGTTTCAGCACGATAATGCACAGCCACATGTCGCAAGGATCTGTACACAATTCCTGGAAGCTGAAAATGTAATGTCCCAGTTCTTCCATGGTCTGCATACTCACATACCACCCATTGAGCATTTCTGATCCAGTTGCCGCCAATATCCAGCTACTTCGCACAGACACTGAAGAGTGGGACAAGATTCCACAGGTCACAATCAACAGCCTGATCAACCCTATGTGAAGGAGATGTCACGCTGCATCAGATACTGACTGGTTTTCTGAGCCACACCCCTACTTTCTTTTTCTTCAGTATTCCCAGATGTGCAATCCATAGATTAGGGCCTAATGAATATATTTGAATGGGCTGATTTCCATATATATTTCCAGTAACGTTTTTGAAATTGTTGCATGGTGTGTATATTTTGTTCAGTGTATAAGTTCCCCCTCCTTTTCAACCCGTCTCTCCACATCTAGGCCTCTGCTTCTAATCTTATACCTTTAGTCCTAAAATCCCTTACCTTTCGTCTCTCTAAACCTCTCCCGCCCTCCCCCTCTCTCCCCTTGTTAGTCAGCTGATTTAATCAAGAGTGCTGTGCCTTCTTCCAGTTGCCCAGGCCAATAGTGACAGCGGGGGTAAGTGGTGTGTGTGTGTGTGTGTGTGTGTGTGGTAGGGCTAGCGGACCCCCTGAGGTAGTGAACTCCCAGCACACAAAGGAGCAGTAATCCAGTCTGTTAAAGGGGGCTGTGATACGGACCATTAAAGGCACCTCTCCCCACCACCCTCCTTCCCATCACAGCACATCTTTATCCCCGTCCTCTCGCTCAGCCTCTTCTCCCTCTCTCTACCCTCTTAGGTACAGAGGAGGAGAGAGGGGGAAAGAAAGAGCAAGGGAGAGAACGAAACAAGAGAGGACGGGAAGACAAGGTGTCATAGCCATGGCTTTAAACTCTGTCCTATCAGCTGAAGCACAGCATGCGGCCAGGCAGATGACTACATCAGTGTGCCAACAGTGCGCACACACATTTGACACACACACACACACACACACACACACACGTCTCCCCAAACACACACCTATCCCTGCAGACACACACCTACATTCAATACACACACACAGCCCCGTCTCCACGCACAACTTTGCAGACATGCACACCCAGACCCATCTGTAAACACACTGCCAACTCAATGCGGCTGCGTTCCCTGCATGTTTCAGCCCATTAAAGGCAGCTAACAAGGCCACTGACAGGCTTGTCTGTGATCCTAAGAATATAAGACAACCTGAGAACAGGACACCAGTTATGACCAACATCTCTATCCTGGAACACACACCCTACCAACTCTTCAAAACGCACACACACAGTGCTCCTAGAGCCCAGCCCTTTAAATGTCTGAAATGGAGATCAGGTCACAGCTTATGACGGGGTACAGAAATAGTCCCAGCATGGGGTGCGAATGCTTTGAACTGGAGCGCTGATGACTTACATTTAGGTTAGTGTTACATTGGCATATAAAAATGTCTCACCCTGCAGAGCAGGTGGTTATTAGTGTATAAATGTTAGCGTTACTTTACACCGGCCCTTACTGGTAAAACACATTTCACACTAAACGTGTGATAAGCATTCACCCCACAAAACTTTTAGAATGTTTATGAAAAGGGAAGGAGCAAATACATTATGGCCATGTTGTGATAGCTATATTAAGTGCGATTGACCATCTGGTTTTGCCAGTCTATCGGGTCTTTGTGCATTGCAAGGTCTTTTCGTGGCGCTTAATATGGAGGACTGTGTGCCAGTGTTGATCGCAGCATCAGGAGCCATGCTGAACACTTCTCTTCATTGTGTTGGTGTCAGGAAGGCTGCAGAGGGCTGGTAGAAAACACACAGGTGAGCCTGCCGCTGTAGCCCTGGGATTTAATTCCAATCTCCAGAAAGGAGTGAAATGCCCGGGAGACACTGCCAAGTCACACGGATTGGGAGCGCGAGGACACAGAGTTGCGTAACATCTGGCACATATAAAGTATCACAAGGCTGACACCTCAGAGGGGTCCAGGGGTCTGTATCATGACTAATGTGAATATGATGGAGGAATCAAATTATGCAGCACCCTCACTGGCTACTCCCTAAAGACTCAGACACACGAGGCTAGCATCCTCAGCAGATAAGCACTTCAAGTTAAAGGCCACTGTCAGACCTTCAACATTATGGACTGAAGGGGTGGGATGATGATGATGATGTGATGTAAAGCGGGCCAGGTGACAGTGGTGGTCTGGACATGACCAACAGGTGTCACTAGATACCGAGTGCCAGAGTGCAAATTAAAGGCTATGATGGAAAGATGTGATGGAGACCGGGGCTGGTGGTTGGTCTGGTGATGTGATCTGGACATGATCAACAGGTGTTAAGTTAATTTGGTATGGACGCTAGGCTCATGGTGAGGGGACTTGGCTGTGTCAGGGGGCATGGTATGGGGAATAAAAGATGGTTGATACCTTTGGCAAACTTCATCTACAGACCATCTCTTTAAAAATAGAGAAAAAAAAAGCAAATAAACTTATTTCACAGGTATTTCAAAGAGAAGTACAGAGCAGTAAAACACTTAGTCTCCCGTGCCTCAGACAGAAGTGAAATCTGCTTCTCTCACGCGTGGAAGTTAAATTCTTCCTTTAACTCTAGTACAATATTCACTCCAGTAGTGCTTGGTGAGATTATACTCAACAGCGCAGTGCTTTGGCGGCTGCCTTGCAATGTCGGAGCTTGCTGCTGATTAAGAGAGCGCTGAGAATAGAGCGAGAGGGGGTGACTGACTGCTGGAGTTGATCTCAGTTCCAGCTGTAACAGACTCACAAGTGGTTTGGTCATCAATTAGGCCAAGCCCTGTCTATAGCAGGATATGATTTGATTTGATTTTGGGGGGTGTTAATGTTGGACATTAGACTGTTAAAACACCATCAAATCAGCTCCAAGTGATTAAGATTTTGGAAATCTGTTCCAAAGTATTCCCACGCATAATAGAGAGATGTAAGCAAGGTGTGAAATGATTGTTCTAGTATGTTCTATATCTGTTTGGGCTTCTTGCGGTCAATTAGCAGTCCACAAATGATTTGTAATTATTTTCCAGCCCCCTTAACCACAGCTCAAGAAAAAACTCGTCCCGCAGCTGAATCTAGTTAATGATCCCTGGACTTTAGCTATCTATTATCTGGGATAACTTCGGAAAGTCTATTCTCCTCATGCTTTTCTCTTCCTCTACTCCCATCTCCTTCCTTTTCTCATTTTTCTACATCTCCATTTCCTCCCTATTTTTTCCTCTCCCTCCCCTTTCATTTCCGGTCTTGTGTCAAAAGCAAAACCAAACAAGCCTCAGGCAGTTAGGCCCAATCTGACAGCTCAGACACAAATGAACGCATGTCACAAAATAATGCACTTTAACACAAAAACGCTTGTGCGGATAAAGTGTGTGTGTGTGTGTGTGGGGGGGGCGCGCGACATTTGCGCTAGTCACTTACAGAGAGTAGTTTTGGACGTGTGTGTATATCGGCGCACACGTTTGTTTTCATGATGTGGTGCTGTAACTGGTTGCCGGTGTGGATGGAAGCTTTTTCAAAACGACAGGTCTCTAAACGGAAAGCTATTATCACATGCAAATGGTCGCTCTGTCAAGGACATCAGCGGGAATGAGTACAAATGAAAAGGAAGCATCCCAAAAGTTATTTATTTCTATTGACAATCAAAACGCTTCGCACCGGCCATTAAGCCGTTTTCTTTCCCTAGCAGGCATTCAGAATAGCCGCCTACCTCCCTCTCCGGATGGAACCATGCTGTTATTAGTGTTGGAAATGGGCAGACACAACAAACTGAAAATGGGGCCATTTGTGAACGGACGGCTCTGAAATGGGAAATCTTGACATGCTGTAATAGTCAGGCAACAGGGAAGAGAGAACTCTTCAGTGTAACAGCCAATGAATGCACACTGGGCATTTGCAGCTGCGTAAAACAAATCTAAAGAAAATTGCCCGGCCAAGTCTTGTAGCCCAGCCCGCGTGTTCTTTGGCGAGGTGGATAGAAATGGAATTGATTCCCTGATAGATGATGATTCTGCTGCAATCTAGAGCACTTACAGTGCCTTCAGAAAGTATTCACACCCTTGACTTTTTCCCCAGGGTGCGAATTACAGGGAAGCTCAGCTCCCCCTGAATGAGACATTAACTCCCCTAAATGCAACCTGGTAAAAAAAGAAGAAAATCAAAACATCATATGAAACGATTCCCACCTCCCTCATGGTTTAAACCATTTAATTCACCATTATTTTGGCTGCACAAACAGTCTCCCTGTCCAAGGCACTGTCCACTCAGTAGTGCTCAATTTGGCCTCAGCTGAGCTCCTTTAAAACGCATAGATGCTCATTTTGGCCATTTGTTTGCCATGTGCCGTGGATAAAAAAAATAGCCTTTATTCCAATGCATTAGATGTATCTGTTGATTCATCATGGTTTGCTTTTATCATTCAGCTGTTTAGAGCGCTCATTGCTTTGTTTTTCAGGTGCAGGCAGGTAGCCTATTGGTGTTCTCTGTGTCATACGTGGCCCAGAAGTAGTAGACCAATTATTTAGCCTTATGATTTTCTACCAATATTTGTTGTTTCCTGGATCAGCTGATGATGGTTGCCAATATCACTAGATAACTAGCCTATAGCTACACACCAATGCGCATCCAACATTAAACGACCTATAGGCCTATAGCTGACTCTTTTGGTTAGAAGCATTAGATTTTGCAAAGGCATAGGCTTACAATATTTTGGATTTGTGCGCCTGTGAGAACTGTTTTCACAGAAAAACATAATGAACTGTTATGCAGGCATAGTTACACTTACAGTGCATTTCTCCAAGGCCCAGGAATTGTACAGGGTTTAAGTTCAATGTTCTAATTCAATTGTTAAATGCTTAATACAAATAAGTCATAAATGTAATTATATAAGAAAAGAAAGGTAGTGTTTTATGTCACATGATCTGTGATGACTCATGAATTATGGACAACTCATGAACTAGGGTGTAAAACATGTTTTGATTCAACTTGTGTTTTATATTGAATGTAGGCTACCTGTTCTGCAGGTATTCATGTGTGTAAAATGGTCTCTGCTGAAAGGGTAGGGCTACCGGCAGTGGTGTAGTGGAGGGTAAACGCAACTAAATGCAGTTTACCCACCTTTTCAGAAAAATGTTTACCCAACTATTTGTTTAAAACTACATCACTGGCTACCAGTAGGCCTATTTGAAATTCATGGTAATAGGCCTACACATTGTAGCCTAGTCTAGTAAATTGACTGTGTTACGGTAACCACCCCGTTTTTCCCGGGACAGTTTCAGCCCCATTTTAGGTGTCCCAACTTTTCTGGCAAAAAAAGGTCAATTTGGCAGCAAGACGTATCAATTAACGTAGGCCTAATCAATGGCAATGGCCGAACGTCATTAGGCACACCTTTTGGTGTTCTGTAATGTCGATTCATCAAATGGCGCAAGTGTACACTGTTTTGGATTATTCTGGAGTGGACGAACATGCGCACAGGTAGCCTACTTTTGAAGTGATTTGTTTGACAATCAGATGACAGCGGCATGTGCCAATATTAAATGATAATACATTTTAACGGTTAAATTATGTGTTTATTAGTAGGCTCATACAAAAGATCTGCTCAGTGATATCGCCAATGTGGACTTTAAAACTATTTAATGGCTGCTCTAGGAGAAAACTGAGGACGGATCAACAACATTGTAGTTACGCCAGAATATCAAAGGAAGTCTGATAAAAAACATGTTTGCAACAAGGCACTGAAGTAGTACTGCAGAAAAATGTGGCAAAGCAATTAACTTTTTGTCATGAATACAAAGTGTTATGTTTAGGGCAAATCCAACACAACACATTACGGAGTATCACTCTCCATATTTTCATGTTATGGGTATGCTTGTAATCGTTAAGGACTGGGGAGTTTCTCAGGATAAAAAAATACAAATCCTAGAGGAAAACCTGGTTCAATCTGCTTTCCACAAGACACTGGGAGATGAATTCACCTTTCAGCAGGAAAATAACCTAAAACACAAGGCCAAATCTACATTGGAGTTGCTTACCAAGAAGAAAGGAAATGTTCCTGAGTGGCCGAGTTACAGTTTTGACTTAAATCTGCGGCAAGACCTGAAAATGGTTGTCTAGCGATGATTAACCAACAATGACAGAGCTTGAATACTTTTTTCAAGAATAACTCAAACGATCCAGGTGTGGAAAGCTCTTAGAGACTTACCCATAAAGACTCACAGCTGTAATCACTACCAAAGGTGATTCTAACATGTATTGACTAAGGGGGTTGAATAGTTATCTAATCAAGAATGTGTTTTAAAAAAAATTTAAAACTTTAGCTCAGCATCAACATGCCTGATTCAACCAACCACGTAGAATCAGGTGTGTTGGTGCTGGGCTGCAACACACTATGTAGCTTCCCAGGAGCAGGGTTGAAGAACACTGCTGGAGCCAAACCATTTCCAGAACCTCGGTGTGAGGACTGAACAAACTAGCAGATTTCTTTGCTAATTCCAAATGGGTTTCCAGGTGCCCTGCAATCTAAGTTAAATGTCAGAAGTAATGAGACTTCTCCAATCAATGAATTTGAATTTAAGAGAAGATGAGAGGAGTACCGGAACGTGCCACACCACTCCTCTCCTAATATCAGGCAGAGAGCCAGCCCTACCGACCACTGTGGAGATATCAGCCTTAAACGCACTCTCACCCCGCTCACCGGAAATTCAATTTGTTCCGTCTTTCATCCTGGTGGATGAAAAAAGCAATTATTCACAGTGCACTCTTTTCACAATCTGTTTCTTAAAGATATCTCTTCTTTCTACCGCCTAACAAATAAGCCTCCAGATTAGTGCAGTGCGCGTTCACAGGGAGGGAGCGTTCCCACGGTTCGTGGCGTCAGCCACCCACGACTCGTGGCTCTACGTTTTTAACGGGAGCCGTCGGTCCACCGTGACCAGACCTGTCAATCACTTTGAGAGACACCACCGTCAGGTGAGAGGAGAGGCGGGAACCACGCATCCCTCAATCTCTGCCCCCACCCTGCGGCGATGCTAACAACGGGGAGATAATGATTTGCTAGCAGGGAAGGAGCGCGTGACACAGAAACACTTCCTCTACACCTACGTTGTATCTTCCTGTTCTTAACAGGGCCGTTTGGGTGGTTGGTTGGTAGAGAGAAGAGTCCCTGGGAAAAGAGAGAGGGTTAAGGGAGTGAAGAGAGAGCACAGCTCCAATTTACACCCGGGGTATTAGGTGGAACCTAAGTGTGACCGTGCAAAGTGCCTGGGAATCGTTTCATACATTTATCCTGTCAATCTATTCAGAGACCAACTTGACGGAGCGTAGTGTGGAGAGCAGAGAGCGCAGAGCTAGCGCCTCATGTTTGAGTCATGTCCTGGCTGCATTCTTAAAATGGCTGTATGGAAGGAACAACACCTGTTGATTGACTGAAGACGTGGAGATGCCCTGTCGCCTGCTACTTAAATTGGAACCTTCCTCTCGGATGATAGGGATGTAGAGTGTCTCTCGTTGCGCGCGCACACACCCACACAGTGAGGGCAGACTGGGGTCTCCAACAGAGCACGAGGAGACGATATTAGGCTGGGAAATCAGGAGCATCCATCTGAAAAGGGGGAGAGTGACACCAGCAAACCCAGAGAAGGCATGAAGGGCCTGGGGAGGATTAGGGGCCAGTCCCCTCCCCACATCTACTCTTTCTCCTTCCTTCAATGTCAGTCTACACCGCTCCTTTACTCTGTCCAAACCTTACTTCCCTCAACAGCATTGACTAGGGCCCATTAAATTGACTGGTGATTTTCTCCCATCTGAGAGACAGAATTAGTCTCTAATGTTGAGTGCTCTGGGCTTGGGAGCGACAGAACGAAGGGATGAAAGGAGAAAGGGATGGATTAAAGCAGTGTGCAGGGAAGCCTTGGAGATGAGCGTGTAGTGTGGCTGGGATTAGGAAAGGGACATTGCCAGTTATAATGCAGCTAGGAAATGACTGGAGGGATGACACTGCTTAAAATGGTCTCATTGAAGATAACATGAATGGATGAATGGCGTTTTCACAAGACAGTAAGCTGTGGAAGGGCATTGTGCTTAAAATACAACACACAATCACTATTACCCAACTCATTACTTTCATACTCGGGGATATGTTCAACATTACTTAGAAAATAGAGGTAACACACACACACACACCATCCCTTACCGTGAGTCGATGTTGATCGACCACTAGTGTAGGTGGTGGAGGGGTCTGTGGAGGCTCCTCTGTCCCGTCAGTTGATGCCTTTGACTGCTCTGATTGTCTCATTCTGCACTTCCTCCCCTTGGAGCAGCCTGGAACAGGAAGAGAGAAGAGGTATACGATACAGCCCACCTACAATCTCACCTTTGACCTATATGTTAATCGCCATAATTTATCCAGTTATTAGAACATAATGAACCATAGCATATCCATACACCAAGGCTTGTTTGGATGAAAGCAAAGGCCTGACAATCAAAGATGAGGAGAATAGCTGCCCCTCTACATTCAGAGCCTGTGATCTGTCGGCTTATAGTTTACTGCTACCAGCGTTCGTGGTACTACACTGTCTGTAGGATCCAAAAAAATGCCACAACAGAGGAAGCAGAAATCTCCCCCGGCCACCTCTACTACCCCTGGCCACCCAAATCACCAAGTTGCTCCAGGCTTCCAGCTGGCCCCTGATAATCCACAGCCCTGAGTCGTTAATCACACATACAGGCCTATTGGCTTGTCCCAGAAACCACACACAGGTACTGTAGAGTTGTATTGTATACGTACGCATACACACGCACAAACTCACAGGCCTATCGGCTTGTCCCAGACACTACACACCACTAAATGAACGGCCAAGAAAAAATGTGAGAGAAAAAAAGCCAACCTTGTGAATTTCTTTGCAGTAAAAACTGTTTTGAGGATAAATCTTAAGTGGTTTTGGATAGTCGACAAAGGTAGAAGACCTCAGACTTTTGAGGGTTTCATTGAAATATGCTGTCTGTGTAGACTTAAGGATCGTATTTCATATTTCACATGCCATATGTCCTGGATAATTCACGCCCTGTCGTTTTAAAAGCAAACCTAGTGTAAATCAAATATCTTGGATGACAATCAACAAAATTATGATATTTCGTTTCTTTTACAGTGAATGAAAAGGTAATGCGAGGTTAGGCTGACTGTGTTCAAGTCTGTGTGACGTGTTTCTGTCTGGTGCTCTCGGAGAAAGATCAGAACTTGCCATCTATACTCAGAGTAACTTGCATTATTTAAAAGTCTGAGTTAGACATGCATATATCCAGTCAGTATTCTACCCCAAGACAGCGATGAGTGTGGTGGTGCACTAGGAATAGGTCAAAGTTAACCACAGATAACACCTCAGTACCTTCTCTGTCCTGCTCCTCCTTGCCCATCTCCGCGTCTCCTGTCCTCCCGTCCTGAAGACGGCGTTCCTGAGTTCCTCTGCTTACTGCAGACGCCGACGCTTCACCTTCGACCGCTGTAGGCCACTCTGTTTCAGAGCTCTTGAGGGCCTGGGAATCCAGGCTGTCCATGGACTCATTCCCGTTCACACACTCCCGAGGGACAGGGCGTGCTGTGGCCGGCGTGGGGACTGACGACTGCTGCTCAGTCTTGGACTGGACCTCGTCGTCTTTAGGCTGGACCTTCTCAAAAGCCATGGGCTGGAAACATTCCTCCTTAGGCTTGGCTTGGGGGTTCTCACTTTCGGCTTGGGAACCTTCATCTTTAGATGACCCCTCACCTTTATACTGGATCTCCTGAGCTTTGGGCTCCTTGTTTTTACAATAAGACTCACTTTTAGACTGGGGGTCTTTGTCTGTAGATGTAGATTTGGCTTGGTCTTCTGTAGTTGGTGTCTCGTCCTCCTTGGGCCCTATCCCTGTGTTGCTCACCCCTTGGGTCTCTGTTCTCTGGCCCCTAGGGGCCTCATTGGAGCTCTCCTCCTCCGTGGAGATGCCATATGTGTGAGGGTGTGTGTGGTGTCCGTTGGGCTGAGGGTCCATGGTGTCACAGGAAGACTCTTCGTCCTGAGTCAGACAGGAGTCGCTGGGTACTGCCGTTTCCGGCTTAGGCTCCGCACCTTCATCCTCCTCTTCCTCCGTTCCCTTCTTGTAGTTCTTCTTCTTCCTAATGATGCCCCGCCCCCAAGATGGCCGCCGACGTGCTTTCCTTTTTATGTGAGCTGGAAGCAGAGAAAAAAAAAATGAATTGGTAAGTTCAGTCACATGGAACACAGAACTTATGCTAGTACAACCACACCAGACTTCACTACACGGGTTCTGCTTGCACACACCAGTCTCAGCTACAGGAGGTGCAGGCTTTTGTTCCAGACTTGGTCTAACACACTTAGCGGTCTACATAGAAGACCATGATAAGTTGATGTGACGACACACAGAGACAGAATCCTTACAAATGGGCCTTCATTAAGTGGTAATTCACTGGAGTGACATGAAAGTGGACCAACTAACAACAAGCAATTGAGTTGCCCTGTTAATGCTCCCTGCCAGGTCTTAAATGCTAGGGAGGCATCAGATGTCCACTTCATTGCAGTGGTTTGTGTGTGTGGCCTGTGTTCCACACGGCACAGGAAGGCAAGGTTAGTGGGCCCCATAGAGGGAGGCTGTCTGGGAGTAATTGCTAGGTGGATGAGGCAGGCTACTGAACAGACAGACAGAGAGCGAGACAGACAGAGAGACAGAGAGCTCAAACCTCTAATTGAAAACAATTGAAAGCAGCCACAGATGTGCCCCATATCTCAGTGCCCCATATCTCAGCGCCAAACTGGATTTGCCCACTATTCCCTCTCATGGGGGGGGGGGGGGGGTGTCCTGTTACTATCCAGTTAAAAGGTCTGGCATAATGGGGTTGCCACCCCTCCTTCACTATGGTGCAGAGGTCCTGGTGGAAATTACAGTATTTCTGGTGTGAGATGTTGACTGTATTTCACTCTGTGGTTGTAATCAGAGAGCACTGCCAGAGAGAGAGAGCAGCAAAGAGAGAGGAAGAGATGAGACGAAACAGAAAGGGAAAAAGGAGAGGCGAGCAGGGCTATTGCTGCAGGGACATGACTGATGGTGGTACGAGGGGAGAGCAAAAGTATGCCATCTGAGAAAGTGCAGTAAAAGTGTCACAGGGCGCTGGCAAGAGTGCCTGACGCAGTGAAACTTCAGCAGGGTCAGATTCCACACGCTGTCTTTTTCAAACCGCAGCCACAGGGTGCGTGCCAGGCCAACAGTGTGTGTGCATGGCGATGAGGGTGTGTGTAATGTATCAGCCTCCCTGCCCAGACAAGCGTTTGAACCTGGCCATGAGTGGACTAGGCCTGGGCCTGTCAGTTCAGTCAAAGCCTCCCACATAAACCTGTGGTGAGTCTTTGGTCTCAAAGGCATCAAAAAGGCCTTTAGAGGGGAGATCCTCCAACAGTCACGAGAGACACATGCTAGCTTCCTCACGATTCTGTCTATCCTAATGTTCAGAAGACATTCATCTTCTCAGTCTCTGAACTGTGCCCCATCACTTAACCCTTCACACTCGGACACGTATACTGGTTGAAAATGACAGATTAGGGCACTAATAGGAGCCTGAAATGGAACACAGTGCCTGTACAGTAACATGCTATAAATGACGCCAGTGCTCAGGTTCAGGGCTGTACGGGTTTGGAATGACAGCAATTCTGAACTTGAGCACTGCACGCGACAAGTCGCCGCCCGCATTTTTGAATTGTACCTTTATTTAACTAGGCAAGTCAGTTAAGAACAAACTCTTATTTTCAATAACTGCCTAGGAACAGAATATGTAAATAATGTTTATTTTTAGTAAGTTTGCATTTTTTAAAATCTAAAAACCTGTTTACACTTGGTCATTGTGTAGAGATTGATGAGGATTAAAAATTACATTTTAGAATAAAGCTTTATCTTAACAAAATGGGGAAAAAGTGAAGTGGTCTAAATACTTTGGTCTGATGTGTATGAGGAAGTGAATCCAGATGCAGCACTGGAAGTATTTGTAAAAACTATTCATGCCAATTGTTGACAAGTATGCACCTTTTAAGAAATTAACTGAGAACTTTCATCACCCCTGGGTTGATGAATTAAACAATTGTATGGTTCAAATAAATGATGCAAGAGGTGGCAAAGTAGTGAGGCTGCTCAGCTGATATACTAACTAAACCTAAAAAGAAGAATACATACTACCAAACGATGATAAAAACACAATGGAAAAAGACTTGAGTAGCTTAAATTATATCATGGGCAGAAAACCCAATTCATCTATCATTCATTGAAGTTGTCCCTTATAACAAAACATTTCGATATTGCCAATCACTTCAATGACAATTGCATTAGTAAAGTGGAAAAACTCAGAAGTGAACCATCATTTTTTAAAATAAAATATCTAATAATGTAAGAGAAGGATTACTGTTTTGAATATGTTCAAGTTGATGTGAGAGGTGGGAAAACTATTGCTATCCATCAATAATGATAAGCCACCAGGTAAAGACAACCTTGATGGGAATCTACTGAGAATGCTACAAGACTGTATTGCCACTACCCTATTTGCTACAGTGGGGGAAAAAAGTATTTAGTCAGCCACCAATTGTGCAAGTTCTCCCACTTAAAAAGATGAGGCCTGTAATCATAGGTATACTTCAACTATGACAGACAAAATTAGGAGGAAAAAACCCCAGAAATTCACATTGTAGGATTTGTAATGAATTTATTTGCAAATTATGGTGGAAAATAAGTATTTGGTCAATAACAAAAGTTTATTTTTATTAGATTTATTTTACCTTTATTTAACTAGGCAAGTCAGTTAAGAACAAATTCTTATTTTCAATGACGGCCTAGGAACAGTGGGTTAACTGCCTGTTCAGGGGCAGAACGACAGACTTGCCAGCTCGAGAGTTTTGAACTTGCAACTTTCCGGTTCCTAGTCCAACACTCTAACCACTAGGCTACCCTGCCGCCTCTTATCTCAATACTTTGTTATATACCCTTTGTTGGCAATGACAGAGGTCAAACGTTTTCTGTATGTCGTCACAAGGTTCACACTGTTGCTGGTATTTTGGCCCATTCCTCCATGCAGATCTCCTCTAGAGCAGTGATGTTTTGGGCCTGTTGCTGGGCAACACGGGCTTTCAACTCCCTCCAAAGATTTTCTATGGGGTTGAGATCTGGAGACTGGCTAGGCCATTCCAGGACCTTGAAATGCTTCTTACGAAGCCACTACTTCGTTGCCCGGGCGGTGTGTTTGGGATCATTGTCATGCTGAAAGACCCAGCCACATTTCATCTCCAATGCCCTTGCTGATGGAAGGAGGTTTTCACTCAAAATCTCACGATACATGGCCCCATTCATTCTTTCCTTTACACAGATCAGTCTTCCTGGTCCCTTTTCAGAAAAACAGCCCCAAAGCATGATGTTTCCACCCCCATGCTTCACAGTAGGTATGGTGTTCTTTGGACGCAACACAGCATTCTCTGTCCTCCAAACACGACGAGTTGAGTTTTTACCAAAACGTTATATTTTGGTTTCATCTGACCATATGACAATGACATTCTCCCAATCTTCTTCTGGATCATCCAAATGCTCTCTAGCAAACTTCAGACGGGCCTGAACATGTACTGGCTTAAGCAGGGGGACACGTCTGGCACTGCAGGATTTGAGTCCCTGGCGACGTAGTGGGTTACTGATGGTAGGCTTTGTTACTTTAGTCCCAGCTCTCTGCAGGTCACTCACTAGGTCCCCCCCATGTGGTTCTGGGATTTTTGCGATCATTTTGACCCCACGGGGTGAGATCTTGCGTGGAGCCCCAGATCGAGGGAGATTATCAGTGGTCTTGGATGTCTTCCATTTCCTAATAATTGCTCCCACAGTTGATTTCTTCAAACCAAGCTGCTTACCTATTGCAGATTCAGTCTTCCCAGCCTGGTGCAGGTCTACAATTTTGTTTCTTGTGTCCTTTGAAAGCTCTTTGGTCTTGGCCATAGTGGAGTTTGGAGTGTGACTGTTTTAGGTTGTGGACAGGTGTCTTTTATACTGAGAACAAGTTCAAACAGGTGCCATTAATACAGGTAACGAGTGGAGGACAGAGGAGCCTCTTAAAGAAGAAGTTACAGGTCTGAGAGCCAGAAATCTTGCTTGTTTGCTATTGACCAAATACTTATTTTCCACCAGAATTTGCAAATAAATTCATAAAAAAATCATACAATGTGATTTTCTGGATTTGTTTCGCTCTCATTTTGTCTGTCATAGTTGAAGTGTACCTATGATGAAAATTACAGGCCTCATCTTTTTAAGTGGGAGAAGTTGCACAATTGGTGGCACCACTGTATATCTTTAACCAAAGCCTAAATGAGTGAGTGTGTGTCTGCAGATGTGAAAGGAAGCTAAAGTAATTCCACTGCCTAAAAATAGTAAAGCACCCTTTATTGGCTCTAACAGCCACCTAAATCAGTTTGGTGGCTGTTCTGAGAAAATGTATTATGAAAATTGACTAAATACAATGCAATTTTTTCCAGAGAACAAGTTAACTACTGACTTTCAGCATGCCTATTGAGAAGGGCACTCAACTTCTACTGCACTGACAGTTGACAGACGATTGATTAAAATACAATGATACTATAGTTGGAGCTGTATTGTTAGATTTCAGTGCAGCCTGTCGTTATTGAAGAAACTCACTTGCTATGGCTTTACAGCACCTGCAATCACATCATTGGAGAGTTTTTATCCAATAGAACAGAGAATGTTCTTCTAAGCAAGCTGCTACATCATCAGATATGTACAGCGCGGTGTCCCTCAGGGCAGTTGCATTGGGCCATTACTCTTTTCACAAAACACCTGAAGTCAGTGAGCTCACTGAAATTCAAAATAAGGTTAGTCAGTATCAGAAAGGGTCATTTTTTTTTTTTTTTACCTTTATTTAACCAGGTAGGCTAGTTGAGAACAAGTTCTCATTTGCAACTGCGACCTGGCCAAGATAAAGCATAGCAGTGTGAGCAGACAACAAAGAGTTACACATGGAGTAAACAATTAACAAGTCAATAACACAGTAGAAAACAAAGGGGGAGTCTATATACAATGTGTGCAAAAGGCATGAGGAGGTAGGCAAATAATTACAATTTTGCAGATTAACACTGGAGTGATGAATGATCAGATGGTCATGTACAGGTAGAGATATTGGTGTGCAAAAGAGCAGAAAAGTAAATAAATAAAAACAGTATGGGGATGAGGTAGGTGAAAAAGGGTGGGCTATTTACCAATAGACTATGTACAGCTGCAGCGATCGGTTAGCTGCTCAGATAGCTGATGTTTGAAGTTGGTGAGGGAGATAAAAGTCTCCAACTTCAGCGATTTTTGCAATTCGTTCCAGTCACAGGCAGCAGACTACTGGAACGAAAGGCGGCCAAATGAGGTGTTGGCTTTAGGGATGATCAGTGAGATACACCTGCTGGAGCGCGTGCTACGGATGGGTGTTGCCATCGTGACCAGTGAGCTGAGATAAGGCGGAGCTTTACCTAGCATGGACTTGTAGATGACCTGGAGCCAGTGGGTCTGGCGACGAATATGTAGCGAGGGCCAGCCGACTAGAGCATACAAGTCGCAGTGGTGGGTGGTATAAGGTGCTTTAGTGACAAAACGGATGGCACTGTGATAGCAAACTGGATGCAGTCTGAGTAGAGTGTTGGAAGCAATTTTGTAGATGACATCGCCGAGGTCGAGGATCGGTAGGATAGTCAGTTTTACTAGGGTAAGCTTGGCGGCGTGAGTGAAGGAGGCTTTGTTGCGGAATAGAAAGCCGACTCTTGATTTGATTTTCGATTGGAGATGTTTGATATGAGTCTGGAAGGAGAGTTTGTAGTCTAGCCAGACACCTAGGTACTTATAGATGTCCACATATTCTAGGTCGGAACCATCCAGGGTGGTGATGCTGGTCGGGCATGCGGGTGCAGGCAGCGACCGGTTGAAAAGCATGCATTTGGTTTTACTAGCGTTTAAGAGCAGTTGGAGGCCACGGAAGGAGTGTTGTATGGCATTGAAGCTTGTTTGGAGGTTAGATAGCACAGTGTCCAAAGACGGGCCGAAAGTATATAGAATGGTGTCGTCTGCGTAGAGGTGGATCAGGGAATCGCCCCCAAGCAAGAGCAACATCATTGATATACACAGAGAAAAGAGTCGGCCCGAGAATTGAACCCTGTGGCACCCCCATAGAGACTGCCAGAGGACCGGACAGCATGCCCTCCGATTTGACACACTGAACTCTGTCTGCAAAGTAATTGGTGAACCAGGCAAGGCAGTCATCCGAAAAACCGAGGCTACTGAGTCTGCCGATAAGAATATGGTGATTGACAGAGTCGAAAGCCTTGGCAAGGTCGATGAAGACGGCTGCACAGTACTGTCTTTTATCGATGGCGGTTATGATATCGTTTAGTACCTTGAGTGTGGCTGAGGAGCACCCATGACCGGCTCGGAAACCAGATTGCACAGCGGAGAAGGTACGGTGGGATTCGAGATGGTCAGTAACCTGTTTGTTGACTTGGCTTTCGAAGACCTTAGATAGGCAGGGCAGGATGGATATAGGTCTGTAACAGTTTGGGTCCAGGGTGTCTCCCCCTTTGAAGAGGGGGATGACTGCGGCAGCTTTCCAATCCTTGGGGATCTCAGACGAGATGAAAGAGAGGTTGAACAGGCTGGTAATAGGGGTTGCGACAATGGTGGCAGATAGTTTCAGAAATAGAGGGTCCAGATTGTCAAGCCCAGCTGATTTGTACGGGTCCAGGTTTTGCAGCTCTTTCAGAACATCTGCTATCTGGATTTGGGTAAAGGAGAACCTGGAGAGGCTTGGGCGAGGAGGGCGGAGCTGTTGGCCGAGGTTGAAGTAGCCAGGCGGAAGGCATGGCCAGCCGTTGAGAAATGCTTATTGAAGTTTTCGATAATCATGGATTTATCAGTGGTGACCGTGTTACCTAGCCTCAGTGCAGTGGGCAGCTGGGAGGAGGTGCTCTTGTTCTCCATGGACTTCACAGTGTCCCAGAACTTTTTGGAGTTGGAGCTACAGGATGCAAACTTCTGCCTGAAGAAGCTGGCCTTAGCTTTCCTGACTGACTGCGTGTATTGGTTCCAGACTTCCCTGAACAGTTGCATATCACGGGGACTATTCGATGCTATTGCAGTCCGCCACAGGATGTTTTTGTGCTGGTTGAGGGCAGCACAAAAAGGATACCCGGGCCAGGTCGATTAGAAAGGCCTGCTCACAGAAGTGTTTTAGGGAGCGTTTGACAGTGATGAGGGGTGGTCGTTTGACTGCGGCTCCGTAGCGGATACAGGCAATGAGGCAGTGATCGCTGAGATCCTGGTTGAAGACAGCGGAGGTGTATTTGGAGGGCCAGTTGGTCAGGATGACGTCTATGAGGGTGCCCTTGTTTACAGAGTTAGGGTTGTACCTGGTGGGTTCCTTGATGATTTGTGTGAGATTGAGGGCATCTAGCTTAGATTGTAGGACTGGCGGGGTGTTAAGCATATCCCAGTTTAGGTCACCTAACAGAACAAACTCTGAAGCTAGATGGGGGGCGATCAATTCACAAATGGTGTCCAGGGCACAGCTGGGAGCTGAGGGGGGTCGGTAGCAGGCGGCAACCGTGAGAGACTTATTTCTGGAGAGAGTAATTTTCAAAATTAGTAGTTCGAACTGTTTGGGTATGGACCTGGAAAGTATGACATTACTTTGCAGGCTAACTCCTCCCCCTTTGGCAGTTCTATCTTGACGGAATATGTTATAGTTGGGTATGGAAATCTCTGAATTTTTGGTGGCCTTCCTGAGCCAGGATTCAGACACAGCAAGGACATCAGGGTTAGCAGAGTGTGCTAAAGCAGTGAGTAAAACAAACTTAGGGAGGAGGCTTCTGATGTTGACATGCATGAAACCAAGGCTTTTTCGATCACAGAAGTCAACAAATGAGGGTGCCTGGGGACATGCAGGGCCTGGGTTTACCTCCACATCACCCGCGGAACAGAGAAGGAGTAGTATGAGGGTGCGGCTAAAGGCTATCAAAACTGGTCGCCTAGAGCGTTGGGGACAGAGAATAAGAGCAGCAGGTTTCTGGGCATGGTAGAATATATTCAGGGCATAATGCGCAGACAGGGGTATGGTGGGGTGCGGGTACAGCGGAGGTAAGCCCAGGCACTGGGTGATGATGAGAGAGGTTGTATCTCTGGACATGCTGGTAGTAATGGGTGAGGTCACCGCATGTGTGGGAGGTGGGACAAAGGAGTTATCAGGGGTGTGAAGAGTGGAACTAGGGGCTCCATTGTGAACTAAAACAATGATAACTAACCTGAACAACAGTATACAAGGCATATTGACATTTGAGAGAGACATACAGCGAGGCATACAGTAATCACAGGTGTTGAATTGGGAAAGCTAGCTAAAACAGTAGGTGAGACAACAGCTAATCAGCTAGCACAACAACAGCAGGTAAAATGGAGTAGACTAGGCAACGGGGCCAACAGATAAAACAAACAAGCAGAATGGAGTACCGTGATTAATGGGCAGTCCAGCGTGCATCAGCTATGTAGCCAAGAGATCAGTGTCCAGGGGGCAGCGGTGGATGGGGCAGGGAAGCTGGACTGGCGAGTGTTATCCAGGTTAAAAAAAAACTAACAATGACTAAATAGCTTGTAGCTAGTTAGCTGGTTAGCTTCTGGAGGTTCTTGAGTGTGTTCTAAAAATAAATAAAAATAATAGCGATTCCGTATCACATTGGGTGAGGCAGGTTTCCGGAAGGTATAAACAAATTAAAAGTCAAAAGAGATAGAAAGTAAATATGGGGATTAATAATGTGTTATTAAAGCATTGTATTTGGTTCAAAACATTCTAAGACCTAAACCTCAGCTGGAGTTGTGCATAATGGGTGTGACCATTGAGCAAGTTGAGGAAGCTAAACTCCTAGGTATAACATTGGATGGTCAATTATCATGGTCAAGTCCTATTGACAAAGTTGCTGTGAAAAAGGGGAGGGGTATTTCTTGTAAAAATATTTTCTGTGTTTTTGACAAATCAACTGTACTAGTTAAGGGTCTTGTCCATTGTTTATTACTGTCCAGTTGGGGCCAAGTGCAGCATATAAAGACCTAGCAAAGCTGCAGCAGGCTCAAAATAGAGCAGCACGCCTTGCCCTTAACTGCACATATAGAACTAATATCAAAACACCTGCATGACAGTCTTTCCTGGTTGACAAGAGATTAAATGTTTCACTTCTAGTTTCCATGATAAATATTAGTCATGAAAATTCCAGATGGTCTGCATAATCAAATAGCATTCAGCTCAGATACCCCACAAGACATGTCACCAGGGGTCTCTTCACAATCCCCAAGTCCAAAATGAATTCACAGCAACATGTTATACAGAGCCATGGAACTCCCATCTCCAATTCCTCAAGAAAACTGCAAAATTACCTTAAAATGTGGATTAAACAGCAGGGACTGTGAGGGGACCTAAAAACACAAGCTAACAGACGTTTTGTTTTTGTTGTATTGTTTGTATTATTTTTGTTGTATTGTTTGTTTATTGTTGAATTCTAAAAATGTGTGCGAATGTCCTTGTCTATCAGTGTTTTGTTAGTTGTCATGTTTTGTGGACCACAGGAAGAGTAGCTGATGCCTATGCAAAAGCTAAATTGGAATCCAAATAAACAAACTCCCGCTACATCCGTAGATGTAGGCCGTCATTGTAAAATAAGAATTTGTTCTTAACTGACTTCCCTTGTTAAGTAAAAAAAAATATGAGTTGTATGCCAAGATAGGTGTAGGCAAGGTAACCAAACTAACCACATATACAGCCAAACAGCAAAACCATTTAGTTGACCGGCCAATTTTTTGGTCTACAGGCTGAGATGTCTTTAGCCAAGCAGTCGCAATTTATCACAAAAAAAAAATGTCATGGTGCACAAGACGCCTGTCTTGGGAGTCTAATCCATTGCTGAGGCCACGGGAATGGCACAGTCGATCAATCTAAGACTTGATAATAGAACCATATACAATTTCACTATGTAAAAAATAAATAATGCAACACTAATAAAACTATTAATGCGCTCTCTCACATTGGATGCGGTTCTGAAACAATCTTCAGTGCGCAGTAGAATTGGCGCCTTTCCCTTTGTTGCTATGTGCATAATAGAAAAGTTAACCAGCATATTGGGATTGATAATGTGGCAGAGGCATCAGCAGAGACGAGGAAACAGCCCTTAGCCTAATTGTCTAAGACTATTGAGGAGAGGGGAAACCAACTTAATTAGGTCTATAATCAATAGCCTAACTGTTAAATGTCTATAAATCATCCATATACACTAAAGAAAGGTCAACATTCAACATTTTTCAAACATCTACTCATTCAAGGGGTTCTCTTTATTTTTGTACTATTTTCTACATTTTAGAATAATAGTGAAGACAAACTATGAAATAGTGTTAAAGGGGCTAAATTTTTTTTAAATATATTTTATATTTTAAATTCTTCCTAATAGCCACCCTTTGCCTTGACAGATTTGCACACTCTTGGGATTCTCTCAACCAGCTTCATGAGGTAGTCCCCTGGAATTAGGGCTGGGCGGTGTTGACGATAGAGCACAATATGAAACGATAGACGTTTTTCTATCGTTTATTTCATTGTGTCGCAAATCACTCTTTACGGCAATGTGTGGAAGGAAATTTGCAACACAAACAAACAAACATGGAAGAGAGTGAACGTAACACAATGCACGGAGACATGGAGCTCGTACCTAAAAAAGGGGCAACTTCAGTCACGTGGTTTGGGTGTGAAAAGTCTGACACGGACCAGAAAACTGTCCACTGCAAAATGACCGGTAGTGTACATCTACAGAAAAAAGACAGATCTTGGTTCTGTTGCCAGTTTGTTTAATAGCCTTCTGATTCTGTGAGCACCGAGCCTCATGCAACGGCACAATGTCAGATAAAGCAATTTCACAGCTTGGGGTGTTTTTAATCTTTGCTATGCTGTAATAAAAGGCGTGAAATCTTTTTTGTAAGAACAGACTGGCATTAATTTATTTTGTGTTTACACCGTTCCAAACAGGCAGAAAAATAATATTGTAATCTCACAGCACCTGTTTGTCACACATAATATGCACGCAACTCACTCCTATACCCTCCTTTTTCTAGATCTTATCGTTATCATTAGAAGGCTTTGTATAGCCTTGTAACCACCATCAAGCTGTAGGCCTAAGAAGGCATCCTGTTTAGTCTTACTACCCTAAATTACTTAGGCCTACAGTATATTTCAATATAAACTCAGCAAAAAAAAGAAACGTCCCTTTTTCAGGACCCTGTCTTTCAAAGATAATTTGTAAAAACCCAAATAACTTCACAGATCTTCATTTTAAAGGGTTTAAACACTTTCCCATGCTTGTTCAATGAACCACAAACAATTAATGAACATGCACCTATTGGAACGGTCTTTAAGACACTAGGCAATTAAGGTCACAGTTATGAAAACTTAGGACACTAAAGAGGCCTTTCTACTGACTCTGAAAAACACCAAAAGAAAGCTGCCCAGGGTCCCTGCTCATCTGTGTGAACGTGCCTTAGGCATGCTGCAAGGACTGCAGATGTACTGTGAGACACCTAAGACAGCGCTACAGGGAGACAGGACGGACAGCTGATGGCAGTGGCAGACACGTGTAACACCTGCACAGGATCGGTACATCCGAACATCACACTTGCGGGACATGTACAGGATGGCAACAACAACTGCCGAGTTACACCAGGAATGCACAACCCCTCCATCAGTGCTCAGATTGTCTGCAATAGGCTGAGAGACTGGACTGAGGGCTTGTAGGACTGTTGCAAGGCAGGTCCTCACCAGACATCACCGGCAACAAAGTCACCTATTGGCACAAACCCACCGTTGCTGGACCAGACAGGACTGGCAAAAAGTGCTCTTCACTGATGAGTTGCGGTTGTGTCTCATCAGGGGTGATGGTCAGATCAGCGTTTATCATCGAAGGAATGAGCGTTACACCGAGGCCTGTACTCTGGAGCAGGATCGATTTGGAGGTTGTGGGTCCGTCATGGTCTGGGGCACCAGCATCATCGGACTGAGCTTGTTGTCATTGCAGGCAATCTCAACGCTGCGCGTTACAGGGAAGACATCCTCCTCCCTCATGTGGTACCCTTCCTGCAGGCTCATCCAGACATGACCCTCCAGCATGACAATGCCACCAGCCATACTGCTCGTTCTGTGCGTGATTTCCTGCAAGACAGGAATGTCAGTGTTCTGCCATGGCCAGCGAAGAGCCCGGATCTCAATCCCATTGAGCATGCCTGGGACCTGTTGGATCGGAGGGTGAGGGCTAGGGCCATTCCCCCCAGAAATGTCCAGGAACTTGCAGGTGCCTTGGTGGAAGAGTGGGGTAACATCTCACAGCAAATCTGGTGAAGTCCATGAAGATGAGATGCACTGCAGTACTTATTGCAGCCACACCAGATACTGATTGACACATTATTCCATTTCTGTTAGTCACATGTCTGTGGAAGTTGTTCATTTTATGTCTGTTGTGTAAATATTTGTATGAACATAACATTAAACATGTTAAGTTTGCTGAAAATAAACGCAGTTCACAGTGAGGACGTTTTTTTAAATTCTGAGTTTATGCGCTAATGTATCAATCATTCATTTGTTCATGCCATCACACAGCAGAAGAGACAGTCATGCTTTGAAATGCAATCAACCATTTTAGTTGTGAAATTAAATAATAAAGGGAGCTTTGAATAATTAGGCTAAAAATGAAATAAACTGCAATTCACGTATGAATGCAACTTTTTAGTCAGCTATAATAAAGGCTTTATATTTTTTCCCATTTGTAACAGAGTGTTCTCTTATTTAGTGTTGTTTACACTGTTCAAAATGGTCAGAAAAAGTAATAATATTGTAATCTAACATCAACTGTTTGGCACACAATACTCACTCCTATACCCTCCTTTTTCTGGATCTCCATTTCACAACAAAGTCAAATGTCTTTCACAGAGCTGACTTCCCCTTTCCCTCCTGAGCAACCAGTAAACATTTGCCTGTTTAGAGTTTCTTTTTCACATCGTCCGCATCCATTGTGTGTCACATAACCAATTTATTGATGTGATTATGGCCTAATAGGTCAGGCCCTATTGGTCACATGCATGCGATGCTTTCACCTAAACAGGGTTGAGGGAATAGGTCATGTTTTTCCTAAACTAATTAGGGAACTTTTCAGTCAGAAACAAGTAAGAACCTTAATGGCCGAGATTCTTGCAGCTTCAATCATTGACAGCACAAAAAACCCTTGCTGTGCTGTGGTGCCTTTTTGCTGCAGTAGGGAGGAGAGGGAGAGAACTTGAGCCAGTCACACAGGCCCTCGCTGTTATTTTTTTTAACACAGTGACCATCGGGCTCCGAGTCATTTTGTCTTAATTATTTAATCAAACCGTGTACTTAAAGCATCAGACAAGCTCAGTGCATAAGGGTGTGTGTTTATACAGTGGGGCTTATTTTCCACCATAATTTGCAAATAAATTAATGAAAAATCCTACAATGTGATTTTCTGGATTTTTTTCTCTCATTTTGTCTGTCCTAGTTAAAGTGTACATATGATGAAAATTACAGGCCTTTCTTTTTAAGTTGAAGAACTTGCACAATTGGTGCTGACTAAATACTTTTTTGCCCCACTGTATATGGAAAAATAATTTGGAACAAATCGATTGGTCGAAAAAAAACAGGACGAGACTACGATGCTCAGATACCAGACTGAATCAACTGCTTTTCCTCAAATGGAAGAAATGCTAAGACACTAGCCTAACTAGAGCCAACTTGTTTGCCCAATTGAAACAAAAGGAAGACTCACTTTAAAACCCAACTACATGCAGAATATTCAGCGAAATGAGAGAGGAGGATTTCCAGGCCATTTCGTTAGAAGGTGTTGAGTGGGTTGAGTTGTCACACCTCTTTAGTGACCAAAAGGCTCGCTCACGTCGCAACGAATGTAGATTTAGCGTTTGTCTGACGATTGTTCAGCACAATGTTTTAGAGGCGGCCCACAGTAGACAAAATATCCCACGCGATTCTACATGTACAATCGGTGCGCATTCGGTTTGCAAATTACGCAAATTTACGAGAGGTTCTACTCTTGGCCAACAAACACTATTGATGAGTCTCTGCCTTGAGACCAGTGAAGGCCTCACACTATGCCTCATCACCAGGTAGCTAAAACCCTGCAATGCAATTACTGCCACTTGTGTGCCTGCGCATGTGAACATGCGCGCATGTTCAAGCCAGTTAAAGACAACAGGATGAATTGGTTGGAACACAAATTGATTGGTTACGACTTTGCCTTTCTTCAAAATCACATGAAAGAAAAAAAAACAATCCAAAACTGGCATGGAACCAATGGAGTGTGTTTTAATGAAGTCCCAGTGAATAGGGTCAATTTTTGATGCGTTTGTGTTGTCTGTTAAAACATAGAAGGGGAGGAATGTTGCTGCAGGTTACAACTCCTGACACATTATGACGGTCGGCGAGAAAGTGGGTGACTTTAGAGCAAGAAGCAACAAAACAAATGCAACAAAGTGAATAAATTATATTAATCCGAGAACTCAGCCTTGTACACTCCGCTTGGTATTTCACAGCCTACCAAGGTAACAGAGCCGCAATGCCAGCACAGTAAAGACCAGACATCCTTTTGGCCACTGCTACGTTTGTTTGTATGGATAAACAACACATTTCATAACCCTCTCACACAGATGCCATATGTGACCCGATTCAGGAAACTAGGCATATGTCGCAAGTCACGACTTCACAGGAGAGCAGTTTGAACGAATAATAATAATTTAAAAAACAATCCGTTTTTTTTGTGCCAGAAATGCCTTCTTGAACATGCCTTAATAACAAACTTGCATGCCATCTATAAATGTGAATAAAATGGTTAAATTTACGAGCCTTGTTGGTTAAGCCACAGAAAAAGATGGCAACGTTCCCACTAGCCATGATTGGCTGAGATAATGAGTGGGCTGGGCATGCCGAGAGAGGAGTTCGGATTGGTCTGCAATATTCAAGGTCTGTCTATTTGAGCTCGTCAGTCTGTGTTGGTAATCCTGTCGAACAGTACTTAAAAAAAAATATATATATATATATATATTTTTTTTTTTGGGTCACTAAAGAGGTGTGACAACTCAAC
Organism: Oncorhynchus kisutch; assembly: GCF_002021735.2. NCBI lineage: Eukaryota > Metazoa > Chordata > Actinopteri > Salmoniformes > Salmonidae > Oncorhynchus > Oncorhynchus kisutch. The sequence goes on from NC_034185.2 coordinate 39,053,948, forward strand.
CCACTCAACACCTTCTAACGAAATGGCCTGGAAATCCTCCTCTCTCATTTCGCTGAATATTCTGCATGTAGTTGGGTTTTAAAGTGAGTCTTCCTTTTGTTTAAATTGGGCAGTGGAGAGTAACACTTATATATATATAGTATAGTGGAGCTGCATAAGTGTTACTCTCCACTTTCTGGAGGATCAAGTTTTGAAATCCGTGGAATTAGAGTATGATAGCTAAAGCAATGGAGAAAACACCTGTCTCCAGATTACATCTTCAAACTAAGGGCAACCATGGTATGGCATTCCTGACAAGGAGACGCGTCCATCATGCATGATGATGTATACGGGGAAGATAGCTAGCCACATTTTCAGATATTACACGTTTCTAATTTTGACAAAATGTGGTTTCATTTCGAGCTAAAGTATACTGGCTGGCTCCCTAGCTGACGTTATTTGTTTCCCAGAGCCGGTTTCTTTTCTAGTTAGAGCTAGCTAACATTGAACCAGCTGGTTACTCCCAGCACTGTGGCATTGTTGCCACTTTGTTCATTGTTGTTTAGCTAGCTAACGTTAGCTAGCTGGCTCGTTAGCTAACGTTACATGATGTGTGTGATCTTAAACGTTGTTCACCTAGCTAAGTTGTGAGCCAGCCTGCTATGTTTCCCAGAGCTGTTTGCTTTTTTAGTTAGAGCCTAAAGTTTCAACACCCATTGAATATGGCCAGCGTCAGTAAACGTCTGCAAAAAAGCGTAATGAAATTGTTGCCAGCAGAGCTAGCCGTTTTCATGTTATCCAGAGGTAAGCAAATCATTGGGGCTAAAGATTAAGAGTGTGAATGATGCTGTATGGGTGTAGACAGAGCTCTTCACTAGACACCAAAACATTCAAAGGCGATATCCTCAAGTGATTTTACAAGTTGATCAACTTTCAAAGCAGAATTACTTTCCTCAAATGCAGTGTATGATATACTATTTTGTAGCTCAGTTTACTTTAATCCAATGTAAAAAATAAAATTTCAATTTTTGCTACATAAGACCGAATCCAGGTGGTGTGTTCAAGAAACAAGGCGGGTGTCACGCCTACTTCACAGGAGAGCCATTTTAACGTAAACTTTTGTTTTTAATGTGCCTTAAACTTTTAGGCCATATGTAAATACAAATACAATTGTTAAATTACAAGCCTAGTTGGTTTAGCTACAGAAAAACAGCAACCTTCCCGCTAGCCATGATTGGCTGAGATAATGAATGGGTTGGACATGCCGAGAAATGAGTTTGGATTGGTCTGCATATAGCCCGCTTCTGTCTATTTGAGCTGGTCAGTATGTGTAGGTAATCTTTTCTAACGCTGCTTTTTTGATATCACGTAGTAGAGCTACATAAGTGTTGCGCTCCACTTTCTGGAGGACCGAGTTTTGAAATCAGTGGAATTTGATTATGATAGCTCAAATCTAGAACCGGCTTTCTATTTCACAACAAAGCCTCCATCACTCACGCCGCCAAACTGACTATCCTACCGATCCTCGACTTTGGCGATGTAATCTACAAAATAGCTTCCAACACTCTACTCAGCAAACTGGATGCAGTCTATCACACAATGCCATCCATTTTGTTACCAAATCACCTTATGCCACCCACCACTGTGACCTGTATGCTCTAGTCGGCTGGCCCTCGCTACATATTCACCGGCTGGCCCTCGCTACATATTCACCGCCAGACCCACTGGCTCCAGGTCATCTATAAGTCTATGCTAGGTAAAGCTCCGCCTTATCTCAGTTCACTGGTCACGATAACAACACCCACCCGTAGCACACGTTCCAGCAGGTATATCTCACTAATCATCCCCAAAGCCAACACCTAATTTGGCCGCCATTCCTTCCAGTTCTCTGCTGCCAGTGACTGGAACGAATTGCAAAAAAAATGTAATAATAATATTAAAAATCGCTGAAGTTGGAGACTTATTTCCCTCACCAACTATCTGAGCAGCTAACCGATCGCTGCAGCTGTACATAGTCCATCTGTAAATAGCCTATCCAATCTACCTCATCCCCATACTGTTATTTTATTTACTTTTCTGCTCTTTTGCCCACCAGTATCTCTACTAGCACATCTACTCATTTAACACTCCACTGTTAATCTGCTAAATTGTAACTATTTGCTCCTATGGCCTATTTATTGCCTACCTCCTGATGCCTTTTGCACACACTGTATATATACTTTTTCTACTGTGTCATTGATTTGTTTGTGTTATTGGCTTGTTTGTTTACTCCATGTGTAACTCTGTTGTTGTCTGTGTCACACTGCTTTGCTTTATCTTGGCCAGGTCGCATTTGCAAATGAGAACTTGTTCTCAACTAGCCTACCTGGATAAATAAAGGTGAAATAAAAAAATAGTGAAGGGGGATGGAGAAAACACCCGTCTCTGAACTACATCTTCAAACTAAGGGTAACCAGGGCATCCGTGACACAGATGGAGAAGCGTCCATCCACGTATAATGGATAGTCTAGCTAGCAAAATTTTCTGATACTACACGTTTCTAATTGTCAGTAAGGCCTTTTCATTTCTAGTTAGTGTACTAGCTAGCTAGCTAGCTAGCTAATGTTAGCTGGCTGGCTCGCTAACGTTACATGTATGATCTGAGTAGTAATATTATTAGTATCTCAGAGCCATTTGCTTTGCTAGTTATAGCCTAATGTTAGCTAGCTAACATTGAACCTGGTTGGTTAGCTACCTGCAGATTCATGCATGGTAGTAAAGTCATGAGTTGGGATTATGGTTCATTGTTTAGCTAGCCTGTCTAGGACTGGGGTTCCGCTAGATAAAATTATTGTTAATCCAGCCAGTGTCTGATATCAAAAATGCTTTACAGTGAAAGCTCCAAACGATTATGATTATTATATTTCCAGCCAAAGAGAGGAGTAACAAAAAGCACAAAGCAAGTTAGCTTGGGTGCTGTTAGGACAGAACGCTTGGCTCAACCATACTTCTCGGCCTCATATGCAAATCCTTAAAGAGATGGATGGGGCTAAGGTTTAAGAGGGTGTGAATGATGCTGAATGGGTGTAGACAAAGAAGATCTCTCCAGCAAACATAAAGGCCATTTTCTCAAAAGTGGAGTAACAAGTTTATCAACTTTCAAAGCAGAATTACTTTCACATTGTTCCTCAACTGTAGTGTATGATAAACCATTTTCTAGCTCTGAGTCTCTACTTTTAGCGAATGTAAAAAACAATTTAAAATGTTGCTACATAAGACCGACTCGAGTGGTTACATGTTGTCTGGTTAACACAATGTATGTGTGTGTACACAAAGGCTATCAGCACTTATCTCGCAACACCAGCCCTGGCACCACCAACCAAGCACGTTGCCAGGCTACACACCACTCAGGATGGGAGGAGGGAAAGGAAGAACAGGGGAGAAGAAGAGAAAAGAGGGAGAGGAGTGAAGTGGAGTCCTATGCCAGACGTGCCACAGTGACCAGTATCTATAGACTGTGGTGCCCATGTTGGGTCCTTCCCAGGCAGGGGGCGGGTGACCGCTGGCACAGTGATAAGTATGAGGCGGGGTGCGATTGGCATGGATACCTCCTGCCAACCGGAGAAGGGATGTGATCAGGACGACACAGGAAATCAGGGAGAATCATACCCCTGCAAAGGAGTGGGTAGAGGTAGGGTAAAGTAGTTGGATACAGAGGGACGAGTCTCTCTCCTTCATGCCTCACTGGAGCATGGCACTGACTGTTACTCTGCTGGAGGCATGGGACCAGAGATGGACGACAAAGAGAGACAGCACGATGGAAGAGATATGGATGGGGAGATGAAGAGAAAGAAGAGCGAGGAGGGAGTGAGAGGGATAAAGTGGCAAAGGCAGAGACCTCAGGAGCAGCTCAGTGCCATTTTGGATTTTCTGGCGTGTAGCGATGCGGCTGGTTTTTGACCACCAGTTTGTATTTGCCCTTCAGAATTTTGATTTCATTTATAAATGTCACTTATCTTAGCAGTTATTAGTCATAGCCATGCTGTGGATTTCCAATATAGTATAATAACCTTTACGCAAGGCACACGCGCGTATACACCCGTCCTCCCCCTCCCAATACATGCATTATGAAACACCAACACACACATCCCTCCATTGCGGTCCGGACCAGTTAAGGGCGCTGGAGTCGTGGTGAGGTCAGCTCTTTGAAGCCAGTTCTCAGGGTAGAAAAAAGGTCAGACATACGGTGTGTGTGTGCTAGTGTGTCCAAGTGTGTCTGTGATAGAAAAGGTGAGACAGAATGGCAGCAAATGAGTTGTCATCTCCAGCTCTTAAATAATGCATGGGAATTGTTGGAGCATGAACGCTCAGCCACAGACTGTCGGTAGAAGAAAGAGAGAGGGATGGATGGATAGATGGATTGGAGGGATCCTCTGCTTTGAATAGCACAGCACTTTGTAATAATTAAAAGCACCAATGCATGCATGATTCATGGGGCGCCAGGAATATTTAGAGCTACTTACCGTCTGTACACACCCGACAAAATCACACACACACACACCTTCCTTCTACCCTCAGCCTGTCACTCTTCAAGGACATTGGTTGATACAATGTAGAAGTATATTAGATGTAATAACCTTTATATTTTACAAGACAGGTGAATAGAGCAGTCTTTTACTACAATGACCAAAAATACAAAGCAACCATTTCAAATATTACAGTTTATATAAGGAAATCTGTCAATTGACAAAATCATTTGGCCCTAATCTATGGATTTCACATGACTGGAAATACAGATACGCATCTGTTGGTCACAGATACCTTTAAAAACAAAAATAGGGGTGTGGATCAGAAAAGCAGTCAGTATCTGGTGTGACCACAATTGGTCTCATGCAGCGCAGCATCTCTTTCACATAGAGTTGATCACACTGTTGATTGTGGCCTGTGGAATGTTGTACAACTTCTCTTCAATGGCTGTGCAAAGTTGCTGGCTATTGGCGGGAACTGGAACTCGCTGTTGATCCAGAGTGATGGAAGAACTGGGACATTTTCAGCTTCCAGTAATTGTGTACCGATCATTGCGACATGGGGGCGTGCATCATCATGCTGAAACATGCAGATGAATGGCACGACAATGGTTGTCAGGATCTCGTCACGATATATGCGCATTCAAATCGCAGTCGATAAAATGCAACTGTGTTCGTAGTTCTCTGGCAATAGCTCTGGTTGACAGTCAGCATATCAATTGCATGCTCCCTCAAAACATGAGACATCTGTGGCATTGTGTTGTGTGACAAAACTACCTTTTATTGTCCCCAGCTTCTTGATATGCCACACCTGTCAGGTAGATGGATTATCTTTGCAAAGGAGAAATGCTCACTACAGGGATGTAAACAAATATTTGATTTCAGCTCATGAAACACGGGACCAACACTTTTCATGTTGTGTTTATATTTTTTGCTCAGTATATGTACACTGACTAAATAAAATACAAAGAAATAATCTAAATTAAATCCAGTTTCATTCCTAGGAAGCACTGCCATCCTGTCCCTCCTGTTAAGGATCGGAGTTCCGTCAACGGGACTGTTGTAAATCATGCAGCACGTTATGTCAAGACTGCAGATTTTAGAGAAACAACAAACGTTGGTACATATAAAGTGCCTTATATTGTCTGAAAGCTTCAATTCTTGTTAACTGCACTGTCCAATTTACAGTAGCTATTACTGAGAAAAAAGCCATGCTATTGTTTGAGAGCTCCAAACAAAACACTTTTTTCAACGCGATAGATTTGATAAATTCACCTGAAATGTGTACTTACATTCTGAAATCTTGCTCTGATTTATCATCCAACGGTTCCCAGTGATAACATGAAGTGTCGTTTTGTTAGATAAAATTATTTTTCATATCCTAAAAAAGGTCCATATAGCACGCACGATCGATTTTGTATTTGCAAAGAAAGAAATCTGAAAATGCCACCCTAAACGTTGTTTGAACGAGTCAAATCACATTCGTATCGGTTTATCAGAGATCCTAGAAGGCAACAAGACTTTACGATTTCATTTGGGGTGTAGTATATCCAATAGGACACCATATTTGGGCCGAGAGCAACGCCTTCATGGCACGCCGATGACGCGGGCGGCCATCACTTGAGCGACTATCTTTGTCAAATAAGCACCAATTGGGGTCAAACAAAGCTAGCTAGATAGGCACTGAGCTGGGCTTTACGAGAGTATCCGGAAACCATGTATATGTTGTAAAATGTAGTTACTAACCTTGTACGATAGTATGCCTTTTCATTTTGGCCAAAAATTATAAGCATATTCAGAGTTTTGAAGTTATGAAAACTGGTCGTTTTGCAAATTGTTGAACTTATATGGCTACTAATACTTGGAAAGCTACATCAAAGTCCATGTATACAGATTTGACGATATTCTTGCAGACAAAAATGAATGCGAATGTCTTTCACAATTTGCCCAAATGTACCTGGGGACTTCACACTAAAAGTCTTGAAGATCAGTCATACTCCAAGTTATCCATCTGAAACTTTGCACACTGCTGCCATGTTGTGGACACTATCAGAATTACAATTGCATTTCAAAGGATGGTGGTTAAAAAAAACACCTGGTTGGTTTTTTCTTCTACATTCAATTCACATTTCCACAAACTTCAAAGTGTTTCCTTTCAAATGGTACCAAGAATATGTATATCCTTGCTACAGGCAGTTAGATTTGAGTTTGTCATTTAGGCAAAAAATAAATAAAAAAGGGGGCTATCCCTAAGAACATTTATTAAGGACAGTTGGTTCCACACAGCACAACTCTTGTTGCCCCACTATCTCCTATCAACCATCTTGTCAATTTGGAATACCAAAATCTGATATCCGTTTGCACGGCTATATAACCACATTAAAAAATATATATGTATCATTGGGGACAGAGTTGGTCCGTTCTCCACACACAGCATGCACACACGCTCTAGCTTCCTGCCTACGTTCCGCCCCTCACACACTCCACCTGCTCCTCCGCTGGCCAAAAACACTGGACACAGACCCCCTACCAGTCACTAAGCTCCCGAGCCACGGTTACCTAACAATGAACCACGTTTTAAGTAAATCACGTCACACACTTTTCCCTTCTGGTAGCATCTGCGTCTCTAAAGCCGTGGTGTCTGTAAGTAGCTAACAGGATTTTGGGCGAGGGCCGTCACCTGCCCCATGCTGGGAATATTATTAAACGGCTGAAGCCAGGAAGAAGATAAGATGTGTATGTAATGTGTGCGTGACAGACAGCATGTGAGTGAAATTAAGGGTGAGGGACATTGTAGGTTCTGGTTTACAGTATAGGGATAGGCGATTCTTGCCTAAAACACACACAGTCTGACTCGACCTATTTCACACACAGCTAGTCATCTGTCCCATGCTTGGAATGTTATTAAACAGCTGGTGCCACACACACACCTAGTCCACCTTCCAGCTCCATTCCGCGCAGGCCCTAGACAGACAGCTTCATTGGAATTGACTGGAGCTCAGCCTCCATCTTGTTACATTAATGAACTATTGATCCACTGTGTTCTCTCCACCTCCTCTGATAGAGGGGCAGAATAGTCAGGGCACTGCATGGCAAGCATTTAAGACAGGCAAAAATCCGGTGCCAGTCGAGTTCTACTGGTGCTACAAGAGAAAGAGAGGGACCCGAGAGATGACGAAAGAGTGGGAGAGGCGCCAAACGAGAGAAAAAGAACAAAACAGGGAGAACAAAAGAGAAGGCAGCCCCAGGGTGATGGGGCAGACAGCAGTTTGTCACCTCATGTGCCACCAGCTGCTGACACTTAATGAAACGAGACGATCAATAAATGATCCCATCCTTGATCCTGGAAAGTCACGTTGCTCTCTCTCTCACAGTTTGCCCACAGTTTGCTCTTGTGATGCACGGGACAAAAAATATGTATAGTTACATATCGCAATATTGTTCAGGAAAATAATACTGATACTTTGACTCCAAGTATTGATTAGTCAACATGTTTGCTAGGTATCATTAGCTTGCGCTAGTCGGCTGTACCTGAGTCAAAACTTTCATCCTATAGGTAATGGGTAATGCTCAGAGGGCCGGTCCAGCCAAGACCCTGGCACAGAGATACATGACAGGATGTCGGCAGGCAGCCTCAGTGATCGATCCATCCATCCATCCGGTCTGGAGGGTACCACTCTGCCCCTCTTCCTGCCAGCCTCACTTGCCACTGGCAGATAACTGGCTGACCAATGCAATCCTCTCTGGGCACAACAGCTCATCAGGCTTCAGACTACACAGCAAACGCACAACTCAATCAGTAGGCCTAGGATGCACACACACACAAGTTCACAAAATAATAAATACTCTAAAGGACCCGAGATGACACCCAGGGCAAAGGACAGATGCCCCACACTGGGACCAGGAGCCAGCACCGCTGACCATGTCCCGGTCACATACACACTAGGGCTGATCCCAATTAGTCGGCTGTTTACTTGATAGGCTGTTGGTCGACCAATATTTTTTTTAGTCGAGCTGTAGCAAATACGATAGAGATAGAGATAGATATATTATATGTATATACACACACAGTACCAGTCAAAAGAGTAGACAACTATTTATTCAAGGGTTTTCCTTATTTTAAAAAATTTCTACATAGTAGAATAATAGTGAATACATCAAAACTTTGAAATAACACATGGAATCATGTAGTAAGCAAAAAACGGTTAACCTTATATTTTAGATTCCTTAGAGTAGCCACCCTTTGCCCTGATGACAGTCCTGCACAATAATGCCATTCAACCAGCTTCACCTTGATTGCTTTTCCAACCGTTTTGAAGGAGTTCCCACATATGCTAAGCACTTTTTGGCAACCTTTCCTTCACTCTGCGGTCCATCTCATCCCAAACCATCTCAATTGGGTTGAGGTCGGGTGATTGCAGAGGCCAGGTCATCTGATGCAGCACTCCATCACTCTCCTTTACAGAGTTACCAGCCTCAGAAATTGAAGCCCAAATAAATGCTTCAGAGTTCAAGTAACAAAATCATCAACATCAATAAAGCACTACTGAAGGACACCAATAAGAAGAAGAGAATTGCTTGGGACAAGAAACACGAGCAATGGACATTAGAACGGTTTAAATCTGTCCTTTGGTCTGATTTGAGACGCAGAGTAGGTGAACGGATGATCTACGCATGTGTGATCCCCAATGGGATCAATCATCCTCCTAATCCCACCAACATCAGCCGCCTCAGAGTGCAACTTTGTGAACACACACACACACACACACACACACACACACACACACACACACACACACACACATGGGTTGAAAGATTGGTGGCCATCCAGGCAAATTTGAGGATTTTTGAGCCAGACAACGAGCCATCATCAACAAGGTTGGAAAGTGAGTGAAGATGAGGCCTCAGAGTCTGATGTTCAAGAGGTGGACATTGAGGAGGTCCAGGGACATGGAAGCCTGAGAGGAAGACAACCAAAGCTTTAGTTCGAGACTATCATTTTACAGATGTATGTTGTAAAAGTTTTTGGGAGATGCGATGGCTCATTGGGATCATTCAATATTCCCTTTCTTTTGTTGTTCAGTGAAATCATCCCATGTGATTGTGGAGTCAACTCAATTAAAGTTCAATTCGTAACTAAATTGTGTTTTTCATTTTTATTGGAAGGATTTAATCATTTGCAATTATGTCTACTTTTGTTTGTCTCCATATGATATGGTAAATATATCCAATGCCAAAAACATCTACATTTAAATGGTATTAATATAAATGTGCATATATTTCCATTAATTCCCATATATTCCCATTAATTTCAAAGTTTCCACCTCTGAATATTCCCCAAAATGTGCAACCCTAGAGGGGGTGCTTTGCTGGTGACACTGATTTACTTAGAATTCAAGGCACACAAGCAGCTTGGCTACCACAGCATTCTGCAGCAATACCCCATCCCACCTGGTTTGTGCTTAGTGGGACTAACATTTGTTTTTATCAGGACAATGACCCAACACACCTCCAGGCTGTGTAAGGGCTATTTGACCAAGTAGGAGTGATGGAGTGTTGCATCAAATAACCTGGCCTCAACAATGACCCGACCTCAACCCAATTGAGATGGTTTGGGATGAGTTGGAACACAGAGTGAAGGAAAAGCAGCCGACAAGTGAGTCCTCAGCATATATGTGGGAACTCCTTCAAGACTGTTGGAAAAGCATTCCTCATGAAGCTGGTTGAGAGAATGACAAAAGTGTGCAAAGTTGTCATCAAGGCAAAGGGTGGCTACTTCGAAGAATCTCAAAATATATTTTGATGTGTTTAACACCTTTGGTTACTAAATTATTCCATGTGTTATTTCATAGTTTTGATGTCTTCACTATTAGTAAACAATGTAGAAAATAGTACAAATAAAGAAAAACCCTTGAATGACTCCTTGCTCTTACATGACTCCTTGTGTAGCCCATTGTCGGCAACTTCAGGGAAGTAAAGCCAGAATCAGCAAAAGCCAGTAAGAGCGTGAGGAGGATGGTCGGGTTATCTTGATCTCTGGCTCCCTCAAGTCATTTAAGTCTTATTTAATCAAAGAGTGTGCTTAAACCATCAGACAAGCTCAATGCATATATTGTTGATTTTATTTAAAACAAAAAGGGTATGTCTAAAAATGGAAAAATAAAATGGTTTTGGGGGGACAGCCTTAACCACACACACAGTCACAGCACTGTCTGAGTAATTCTAGCCACCCAGGATGGTCAGCCATGACTGCCCTTGAAGGAGGAGGTCAGTGTTAACCCCCAACAGAAATATGAGGCAGAGAAGTGATAGGACTGATAGTGATCAGGCTGGATGCTAGATGGCATGAGAATTGTGGTATATCATACACTGGGAGGCTCACAGCGGACACACACACGGCTATTAAGATTCTACAGGCCAAAATGTAATCCAGCTCAGTTTGGTTATTGATGCTCCAGGAAAACCGTTTTCTGATTACTTTTGTTGCAATGTAGCCATATACCTTTGTGCCTTTGTGAGCAGTTCTCTAACCCTGTTTGAAGTACATTAACGCCATGAAGACATAAGTACAAAGACCAGCATGAATCAGCTGTGTGACATGGAGGGTCTTCATTACATGAAATAACATGACATTTCATCCAGCTCAGTGAGGGTATATGATAGGAGAGGCTGTTGCGCGCTACCTACATTTATACCTTTAGTCTTAAACGCGACAAGCTCCCCTTCTCCTCAGAAAGCGGTTGTGCACATTGTGGCTCTGCAGCGAGGAACTGGGAGTTAAATAATGTGGAACAAATGGGGATTTCCACAGCAGAGACTAAAGCTAACAGCTCACTATAGCCATTGTGTCTCGGGACGAGATGTTCCCAGAATGTTTTCCAGCTAATGCCTAAATCCGGATTCCCAGAAAAGCCGACAGGTGGTGCTTTGTTTTGGAAGGTGAGAAGATGTAGGAGAAGGGCGAAGGAGAGACTTTTAAACTTCAAAGTGAGATGGGTAAAAAAACATTTAGCAAACAAAAGACAGAATAGATACATTTTAAGTACCAAAAGCCACCTTGATGAAGATCTAACCTCTCGTGGACAGACTACATAACATAAATGGTATCTTAATGCCTTTCAAAAGACTATGGGATGTGACGACTAACGAGCAACCATAGTTCTGGTGCTTTTGTTTTCCATCACTGATTGTTTTGACTTATCAGGATAGCGAGAAGGTAATGCTTAAAGTGGGGGCGGGGATTTCACGCAATTATTTCAAGCGGAAAGTTTTTGGAGGTGGGGGGGCTTTGGCGAGTTTCCATTTAGAGGGGTGGAGACTTCACTAGTCACATTTGGGATGACATACTAATGAATGTAATTTTTTCCCAATTATGCAAGATTTTAGTTCTGGGTTTCCAAGACTAAAGAGGATCTAAAGCTGGTGAAACTTGTTATTTTTCATTCGGCATGGAGTCGTCTCACAGTAAGTCCGCACACAACACTAATCATCAAGCAGCATTTCTGATAAGGAGACCTGTCTTTCCTTTGATAACAGTGGGTGGAAAACAATATAATGTTCATTACAACCGAAGTAAAATCTCTGTTGGATTGATCTAGAATAACTGAGACGCATAATAAAACCCAAGTGGTATGCTAGTGTGCATATTTACCTGAGCCAATCTCTTTCTACTGGTAGCGTGGCTACTACAGGAGGCAAGGAGGATCACACAGGGCTAAACACAGTTTCTCATTTCTCTTAGGACGATGGGGTAAATTTACAAAGGCGGCTATGGATTGGTTACTCGCTTCAAGAGTTAAGTGTCTTGTGTAACAGAGCTCACACACTCTACATTTTAGTCATTTAGCAGACGCTCAATTATTGTTAAGTGCACAGACAGATGGCTCGGGGATTCGAACCAGCAACTTTTCGGTTACTGGCACAACGCTCTTAAATCGCTAGACTACCAGCCACTTGTCTGTGATAAAACGCTGTGGCGTGATGATTCTGTTCTTATGGGGAGCAAAGACAGAGGGCTCTCATAAAAGTATTAAAACGCTCTCAGCCTTATTCCTCATAGGAACACTCTCCTTACACGCGTGGGTGTGTGGTATGGAACATTCTGCCCTGCTATAACAAGGGTCTGTCAGTCACGCAACATTACAGGGAAGATGCAGTGTAGCCACTCACATTGACACGAGAGCACACAGAGCAAGAGAGACAGACAGGTACACCAGTAAATTACATGATGTCTGGTTTGTTCTAGAACGACAGATGACTGGTGTAATGAGTTGTTAGGTGGGCGATGTTTTCTGCGTCTGAGTAAATGGATCTTTCTTCCTCACTAATGCAGATACAGCGGGTAGCCTTGAGTGCTGCTCCAGCAGTAATTTAATATAATTAAAAGGCGCCAGTCTGCTCTCCTGTTCTTTCAATGGCTTAATGTGACTCGTGTCCCTTAATGCGCCCATCCAAACAGCGAGGTAGCCAAAGTGTGTGTGTTAGGGAAGTGACAAAACTTTTTTTAAATTCATGTTTAAAATGCCATTTTGGGGGTGGTTCATTAAAATGAGAATGTAGCGGTATGACCGCTAAGGGGTAAATAATTTGTACCGCAGTCAAGAGTAGGCTTCGGCATCTGGAATCTGCTTTGCGGCCGTCTCCGGTCAGCCACCAAGCACCCTGCCATAGGTCAGTTAGGATGACCACTTTATTTTAAGAATGTGAAATGTCAGAATAATAGTAGAGAGAATGATTTATTTATTATATCACATTCCCAGTGGGTCAGAAGTTTACATACACTCAATTAGTATTTGATAGCATTGCCTTTAAATTGGGTCAAACGTTTCAGGTAGCCTCCACAAGCTTCCCACAACACGTTGGTTGAATTTTGGCCCATTCCTCCTGACAGAGCTGGTGTAACTGAGTCAGGTTTGTAGGCCTCCTTGCTCACACATGTTTTTTCAGTTCTGCCCATAAATCTTCTATAGGATTAAGGTCAGGGCTTTGTGATGGCCACTTCAATACCTTGACTTTGTTGCCATTTTGCCACAACTTTGGAAGTATGCTTGGGGTCATTGCCCATTTGGAAGTCCCATTTGCGACCAAGCTTTAACTTCCTGACTGATGTCTTGAGATGTTGCTTCAATATATCCACATAATTTCCCTCCCTCATGATGTCATCTATTTTGTGAAGTGCACCAGTCCCTCCTGCAGCAAAGCACCCCCACAACATGATGCTGCCACCCCCGTACTTCACGGTTGGGATGGTGTCCTTCGGCATGCAAGCCTCCTCCTTTTTCCTCCAAACATCACAATGGTCATTATGGCAAAACAGTTCTATTTGTGTGTCATCAGACTAGAGGACATTTCTCCAAAAAGTACAAATCTTCATCCCCATGTGCGGTTGCAAACTGTTGTCTGGCTTTTTTATGGCGGTTTTGGAGCAGTGGCTTCTTCATTGCTGAGCGGCCTTTCAGGTTATGTCGATTTAGGACTCGTTTTACTGTGAATATAGATACTTTTGTACCCGTTTCCTCCAGCATCTTCACAAGGTCCTTTGCTGCTGTTCTGGAATTGATTTGCACTTTTCGCACCAAAGTATGTTTATCTCTAGGATACAGAACCCGTCTCCTTCCTGAGCGGTATGACGGCTCCGTTGTCCCATGGTGTTTATACTTGTTTACTATTGTTTGTACAGATGGTCTATAATGAGGTCTATAATGGTCTATAATGAGGTCTATAATGTTTTGTCTGAGATCTTGGCTGATTTCTTTTGATTTTCCCATGATGTCAAGCAAATAGGCACTGAGTTTGAAGGTAGGCCTTGAAATACATCCACAGGTACACCTCCAATTGACTCAAATTATGTCAATTAGCCTATCAGAAGCTTCTAACTCCATGACATCATTTTCTGGAACGTTCCAAGCTGTTTAAAGGCACAGTCAACTTAGTGGATGTAAACTTCTGACCAACTGGAATTGTGATACAGTGAATAAGTGAAATAATCTGTCTGTAAACAATTGTTGGAGAAATGACTTGTGTCATGCAAAGTAGATGTCCTAACTGACTTGCCAAAAATATAGCTTGTTAACAAGAAATGTGTGGAGTGGTTGAGAAATGAGTTAATGACTCCAACCTAAGTATGTAAACTTCCGACGTCAACTGTACACGGGGTACCAGTACCGTGTCAATGTGCAGGGGTACGAAGTAATTGAGGTAGATATGTACATATAGGTAAGGGTAAAGTGACTAGGCAAACAGGATAGACAACAGTAGCAGCAGCACTGTAGACGAGTCAAGTTAGTGCAAAAAGGGTCAATGCAGATATTTATGGTAGATACTTGGTTAACTATTTAGCAATCTTATGGCTTAGGGGAAGAAGTTGTTCAGGGTCCTGTTGGTGCATCGGTATCACTTCCTTACTGTGGCAGACAGAACAGTCTATGACTTGGGAGGCTGGAGGCTGATACCTTTTAGGGCCTTCCTCTTCCTCTAGTGTTGCTTTCATTTGTTAAATGCATTGGTGACTCACAACAACAAAAAACTACGTCTAGCCAGGTGATCAGTTGTTCTCCCTACATCCCATTTTCTAATGTAAACCACGACCATAAGACAAACTAATAACGTAATTGTTTTATCAAAATAGTTAACCCTTTTTTTAGAAATAATCATCGATCTGGCTTTTAAATGTGTATGAAAATGCCCTTGTGTTTACACATTTAACCATAAACAATCCACAGCCGCAAACTCCAGGGGAGCAGGATTTGTAGAAAATGAACACAGGTCTCAAACAATCTAAAGCACAAGCCCACGTGCTAGTGAGCAGCCAGCTAATCTTTATATTTAAAGTATAGCCAACTTGGATCTACTGGCTTGCTAAAAGCAAACCGTTGAACAGTTATGAATACACCCTCCTGCCTGTCTTCAACTGTGTGAACAGCCTGTTCACTTTGTTTAGATGTTGAAATCAAGTGGCCTACATGGATAATAGGATGCTCATTTCTCAGAATGAGTTGCCAATTCCTTATATAAATGCATCTTATGCTCACCGTGCAATTATAAAAACACAGACTAGACAGCTAGCACATAACAGTATGTGGCTAAAATGCTGCTAGTGGTGCCACAATACAGCGCGAGAGAAACAGCCTTCATTTTCCATAATTATGTTCATCGACACTCGTGTTTTAGCACGGTGTGCTCTGTTCTACATTTTGGGAGTTGAGACATAAAAAAAGCTACCGTTAGAAGGGGAATCGACAGATTCTGTTGGACCAAATCACAAATAGTGAGTTGAAACAGCTGGTTGTCAGAGAGGAAGTGATCTTTCGTCTTTGTTGTTGTGAGTGGGAAGGTGCACAGTGCACACAGAACAAGCAGCGAAGGAGATGAGGCCATTTCTGTAATCAGACGACGTGAGGGCTTTATATCTGTGGCAAACATTTAGAAAGATGCATAACCCCTCTTAATTAACATTACAGCATCGTTGCATTAGGTAGGCCAATTTTCAGATTTTTCTTTTTTTTTTCTCTTTGATGATCATGATTGAGACCCATTACTGGTAGTTCTGTGGTAAGTGCACAGTGATTTTCATTTTGGTTAGGGATTTTTTTTTGTAACATAACGATTCAATTTCATTGAAACTTTTTGAAGTTCAAACGTTCACACTGCTAGTGTGTCTGTGGTTAGGAAAATGAATACGCTTTGAGGAACGCAGAGACATTAGCTAGTTAATTATTCAGACTGGGGAAGCCAGAGAGAAATAGATGGGAGGACAAACATTCCAGACAGCCACATTAATAACAAAATCAGACTTCAATTCTCATTCTTACTCAATGGTAACTCCTATGACAATAACAATGCAGCATGTGTGCAGCGGTTTAGTTTTTTAGACAGAAGACAGAAGAATTATAACAAATCAGGCATGACTGATCAGATGATGGAGATATGATGAGGATCGGATTCAAGTCACTTTTAGAGACCGGCAGTGTTTAGCTGCTTCCATAAGCCTGCTTTAATGGATCAAAGGCCTGACGACTTACCAGATGATGATAACGGGGTGACATACCACTTGGGATCATCTATTAGCAAATTGGTGGGCAAAGCCGAAACCGAGGGAAACTTCTGCATCTAGAGACTCCCAAAATGTTTGGGTTAAAATACACTATATATACACAAAAGTATGTGGACAGCCCTTCAAATAAGTGGATTTGGTTATTTCAGCCACACCCATATAAAATCAAGCACACAGCAATCTCCATAGACAAACATTGGCAGTAGAATGGCCTTACTGAAGAGCTCAGTGACTTTCAACGTGGCACCATCATAGGATGCCACCTTCCCAAAATCAAATTTCTGCCCTGCTAGAGCTGCCCCGGTCAACTGTGAGTGGTGTTATTGTAAAGTGGAAACGTCTAGGTGTAACAATGGCTCAGCCACGAAGTGGTAGGCACTTGCAACACTCACTACAGAGTTCCAAACTGCCTCTGGAAGCAACGTCAGCACAATAACCGTTCGTCGGGAGCTTCACGGAACGGGTTTCCATGGCCGAGCAGAAGAGTGGAGGCTGTTATAACAGCAAAACGAGGGGGACCAACTCCATATTAATACCCATGATTTTGGTATGAGATACTGGACAAGCAGGTGTCCACATACATTTGTACAAATAAATACATTTTCCAACTGGTCTCACACGATGTCTAAGCAACCATCCTGATCAATCAGCAGATATGAGAGCAACACCAGCACAGGGGATTAACGATATTAGCCTTCTTAGTACCGGTGGCCAATCTTCTGAGGTGTGCAGGAATTGGGTAACTGGCTAGGTCCCTAAGAACATCTATGACGGTTCTTGAACATAAGTGAAAGTCTATGATGAATGTCCCTTGTGCCAGACATAACTGACTGCATTACAGGAAAACAATGAAAGTAAATGCCCAGAGCTGTGTGTGTATGCGTTTGTTTATGCACAATTAGAATGGCAGTGAAGAGACATACTTATTGAAAACCTACCGCGAGTCTGCTGTCGACCGTGACAGCCCTGGAATGCAATTTGGGGGTGGTTGAGATTTCCCTAAACCCACAAACGCTACCCAAACAATAAATATGCCATTCAACCTGCCTGGCCATACAGCCGCTTTGATTGATCAGATAGATTATCAGATTTTTTTTTTTTTAAGTAGTGGAGAGTCTAAATGCTCTAAATTGTTTCAATTCAGTCTGTCAAGAGTCAAAGATACACAAAGAAAAATGAATAACGCCTAGACGTCTAGAGCCATCGTACTCTGCATTGCTTGATTAGTAGAAATGAAAACCAACTCCAATGCACAGTGTTATGCTTACTACAGCAACAAGCATACGTCTCACCTTAGTTGGTATCATAGCACACTTATTCAGTTTTCCGTAACATTCAGCACATTCAAAACCGAAGTGGGAATCAAACCCACAACTCAAAGACCCTCTGGATAGGAGCATCTGTTAAATGACTCAAATGGCATGTAGATGGCCTGTCGTGTAGATTGCTCCATTCAAACCCCCACTTCCCCTGGCAACAACACTGTAGTCGGACTCATTGGACATGCAAGCAGGCGTCAACCAGAGATGCTCAATCAACAAAACTCTTCCAGGTCTGTTTGACATAAAGGGTATTCAGTCAGTTACTATGATATCCATCTGCAACTATCTGCATGGCATGTCAATAACACCGGCAATATTAAACTCTGGAGGACAACGACCAACTTTGGCAGAGTGGAAGTGTACACTTAACACATGTCCGGAAGACAAACGACTAGGGCTGCGTGAGCGGAATTAAAACACACACACAGCGAGCGCGCGAGAGAGAGAGACTCGTCCTCAGAGAGATCTATTCACACTTGTCAGAGCTCATCTGCACCCTAAAACAAAGGGAAGAGAAAAGGCATCAGAGTAGATTTTACATTAATTTCCCGCTTGGTGCCACAATGTTCCAGCAGGCATCTGTGCACACAAAATGGCAGCTTATGCTGAGAGCTCATCGCTGGATGGCTTGGGGGGGGATTTCATTAGCTTGCACCACAGGGTGTGTATGTTTGTGTGGCCAACGGGTAACACAGCTGTGACTAAACCTCTAGGTCCAGATCTAATAACATGAAGACTCTTAACAGCTTCCGATGAGGCCAAATGCTTCTTGAGACTTCCATTTTCTAATAATATAAAATAAGAGTGATATTAGGTACTGGGGGAAAGTCGGATGAAACCTTCATGTGGAAAAACTGGAACAGGAGTGTCAGCCCCCTAGACTTGATGTCCACACCCGCGCATAAATGTAATTAGCATAATACAAAAATCACCATCAAAGTCTGTCTGTTTATTAAGGGAGAAACCTCTGGGTTTTGCATGGGCTGCATCTCAATCCAACGCACCCTCCGATGTCGGCCTTTCGTCTCTGCAGTGGAAGGTGGCAGAGCTACAGCTGTTTGTCAAACCCAGAGACATCCCGAAAATCGGTCTTCTCAGAAAAACGCTTGGGCTAGAAATTGTTTACTGTACGACACCCACAAGCCTCACAGGACTCGTCCCAAGTCCCAAATCCAAACAGATCTCACAAAAACGTATGTAGCATCCGAATGGTTTGAGGTAGAAACGAATGACCCCACCATCAATAGCTGAGACTCCCATGAACATGACCACATTCTGTTTCTATAGCATTAAGGCCAAATTCAATGTTTCATCAAATATTATTTTATAGCTACAGGGGTCCTAAAATTCTAAATCTGTTTTCTCAGTTTTGATTTTATTCCAGGTTTGTGTTTTTCCCCCCATGTTTTTCAGGTTCTCACACTCACAACCATGCTTAAACCACATCAGTATGCTAGACCACTGAGGTCTGGGAAAAAATTTAACACATTTTGATTTTTGGGAGTAGTTAGAATAATTAAGCTGTGCACCAGGAAGAGACCGTTGTTTGGTTAGCAATGTTTGTTACGCAAATGTGACTCCAGAGTATGCCAAACAAAATGGCCACTGGATTGATGAAAATAATCCTAATATTCTGCCAAGTAGGGTTAGGCTACTTTGTACTTAACATTTAATTGAGAAGGCTTTTGGGAAAGCCTTTCCATCTCTCCATGAAGACGGTTATCATAAGCATCATTGCTAATCAGTGCATCATTGCACACACAGACAGGGGCATTCCTGTGCCGTTTCAGAAAGTCGTAGGAAAATACAACTCGCTGATGCATTTTGGGAATGTGCTGCTTCGCTTCTACTACTTGCAACCGTCCGTGGATTGTTCTTTTCGCGGCCGGTATGTTCGCAATCTGAAAAGGGTGAGAGAGACTAGGAGTGGGGCTGTTGCCAGTGTGTGTGTAAGTGTGTGTGTACGGCCGATTGTCTGACAACTGGATTGGCTTCATGTTTACGCGAAACATCGTCATCACACAAATTCCAGATACGGAATGTACTCGTCATGCAGCCGACTCCTTTTGTACAGTGTGTGTGTTTGTGATCTTATGTTTATGCAACCCTAGAAGGAACATGTGAATTCAGCTCTTTTCTCAATGTGAGAAATTGTGAGTGGGAAATATCCTGTGCTGTTATCTTAATGATTAGCAGGGCTAGTTCAAAGATCTGAAAACAGACTGTGGTGTGTGGTAAATCAGATTTATGTTTATGAAATCAGTTCTCAAGTGAACAGTTTAACTCAAAGGTGCCCATGGAGATGTTAAGATTGCTTGCAATGTATTTGCCATCTGCTTGTAATTGCAAGATGGGGGATGGTGTTTTGGACAGCCCCGAGATGGCACTGAGCCCAGAGGGCCCGTCTACAGGTGGTTCATCTCCCTTGCCTGGTTCATCACCTTCCCGGACCCTCTTCCCAACACCCATGCACCATCCAGGAGCATCCTCACTCTCTGTCCTGAAACTCCGCCCTCCGCCCTATCTCCCCAACCCTGCTACAGTGGCAGGAAGAGGAAAACAGCAAGGATCGTTTGGGGCATTGACATTTTGCAGCGGCTGGATGAGTTAAAGAAACGGCAGCATCCAGCCTTCTACGACGTCATGGTACCATGGATGATGTCTATTCCTCCTGATCAATATCTTCCGTTTGTAAGGGACATGACTGTCTTTCACAGGAACATTGATCAGCATGTCTCCGCTCAGTCCACTCAAGTGAGACAGAGCCCTCTGTCTCACGCCAAAATTGAGTGTTGTGCGATGAACACATTTGTACTGATGTTGGATAAACATGCTCTTTAACGCCCCCCCATAATTTCACACATTAGGGAGGATGGTAAGATACTGTTTATTGGCTTATTTTGTCATTCACATGTTAAGGAGGTGGGTAATTTACTGGTGTTTACTTTGTTTTTTTAAGTCCCATTTCCCCTTTCATCACACTTGAGAGCAGTCTTTTTAATGCATGTTTTGTTTTACATTGCAGTATTGTTTTTAATATTGTGTTTTACATTGCAGTATTGTTTTTAATATTGCAGTATTGTTTGTAATAGTGTTTTACATTGCAGTATTGTTTTTAATATTGCAGTATTGTTTTACATTGCAGTATTTTTTTAAATATTGCAGTATTGTTTGTAATATTGTGTTTTACATTGCAGTATTGTTTTTATATATTGTGTTTTCCATTGCAGTATTTTTTTTAATATTGTGTTTTACATTGTAGTATTGTTTTTAATATTGCAGTATTGTTTTAAGTGTTATCCATTGCAGTATTTTTTTTATATATTGTGTTTTCCATTGCAGTATTGTTTTTAATATTGTGTTTTCCATTGCAGTATTTTTTTTAAATATGGTGTTTTACATTGCAGTATTGTTTTTATATATTGTGTTTTACATTGCAGTATTGTTTTTATATATTGTGTTTTACATTGCAGTATTGTTTTTATAGTGTGTTTTACATTGCACTATTTTTCCCTCGTGATCGTAAACAAATATCTGGATATTTGTACTTTTAGCAGAAAATATTACTGTGTACAAGTTTACTCCGTAATGTCTTGGGGTCTGTCCTTATTGTCTGCAGCTGGACAGTCATTCTCACCCATGTACTATACAGCAGGGAGGCCTCATTTGAAAGGCCATTACACATAACAAGGTTATACAAGGTCATGTAGATTATGTAAAACAAAGACCCCAAGGATTGAAGTGATTCATTATGGTAGTCTTTGGGACAATCGGAAGTATTGAAAATGTCTTTCCTTGTTAATTAATGCTTCGTATAGGTTGTTGTACAAGAGACAGGTACTTCTCCATTGTCCCCTCTTGTAGTGTTCAAGGGTCATTTTTTCTTCTCCTGAGTAGTAAGAGCCATTCAAATTCTAGCAGTTCAACCTGTAGCAATTGCAATTCATAGAGACATGTTTATTTCCTCGGCTAGTTAAATCCTTAAAAAAGGTAGAGTTGAAAAGCACATAACACCGGATCCAGAAGTTCAAATGCCATTGCTAGCTACAGTCAAAGAGTGCCTCGGATTCTCTCGCTTGGTTAGCTACTCTGGCCTCCCAAGCCCCCTAGTGGATACACAAGGCGGACTTCCTCTCTGGGTGAAACGCAGTGACGATGTGGACAAGTGTGCACTGCCCCCCGCACACCCAAAGACTCCGCTCTTTCACATGCATGCACGTCAATCAACGGCGAAGCTTGTAGCCCTTCCTTACTCTTCCCAAAGTAATTTAAACTAAAACTATTCGATATACCTAGTCTAACAGTTATGTAAAAAATATAAAAAAATGTCAAAAGCACAGACATCAGAAAGTATAAAGCGTTGACTATTTCTTACTTCAAACTCATTTCACAGCTACGGTCTGCTACCATAAGGAGCATCCATATTGCTGTACTAACAAGCACTGAAAGTTTCAGTTTGAAAAAGTTGCGGTCATTTAATTATCTTTGCTATGCTAATAGTGTCTTGTCTGATACCTGGTGGTTCTGTAGAGCTGGAAACGTCCTCTCTGCTCTATGAAACATTCTAGTTGGCGTGTTCCACTGACTGAGGGGGAAACTGTGAATGTGAAAGGGCCTGATCATTACCTACTAGTCTTGGACTGTTCCTTTATTCAACAGAAGAATGTACTCTAATTTGCAACAGTACGTTACCCAATCAAAGCTTACGCTCTTCTGGAGGAGTCAAAAACAGTTAGGACGGACCTCAAATGAATTGTTAGATTGTTCCCATCATATGACTTTACCTGTATCCTAATACGTTTAGTTTCCTTAGAAACTAAAAGACTCATTGTGTGCTCCTTAACATGAGTCCATGCGGTATCTGTGTTGCCCATGAGGGGATGTGGGTCAGCTGGTTTTGTTTCTTAGGTAGCAGCATGCCTGGATGAGCATACACACTACCTCAGTGTCCACACGCACATGGGCCTACGGCTCTCCAGTGAGCTCGCTTAGTTTTCTGTTGCATGCATACTGAACACAAACTTGAGCGCTAAACAATGGAAGTCTTTACTTGGCCAGGTCAATGCTTGTACAGACAGTGACACTATACGGGCTTGAAAAGGACACATCCTTGGCATTCAACAGAAAGGAAGGAGGGAGATAGTTTTGTTCTCAGTGTGTATTGAAGAATCTCTGAATACAGACAATAGAAACACCATGTCTGTACATGCATCTACTTCCCCTGTTGTTCCATAGCACATATCCAGGTCATCGTCTATTCAACCACCCATGTCGTCAAGAAGTGTTTACTTATTAAAAATAAATGTCTCTTTTCATCAAGAACTTCTGATGAATTGGCAGGCAGGGGAGAGTGAGAGAAAGGAGATAAAAGGACAGAGAGAAAAGGTTGGTCGTTTCCAATGAGGTGTGAGTGGAGTGAGGCAGAATGTGATTCAGCCTCCAGTGGGCTGTTGCTTTGGGCTCCATATTGACTAACCTGTAGTACAAACATTTTTACATTTAGAGTCATTTAGCAGATGCTCTTAAACAGAGTGACTTACAGTAAGTAGTGAGTGAGTGCTTACTTTTTCCATACTGGTCTCCCAAGGAAAAAAATGCATTCGCTCGAACAACTCTATACAGGCCTTATTGCACGCCATTACACAACCTACAGCTTTAAATGAATTGTGAAAACTGCTCTTCTCTGTCCTGGCACCCCACATGGTGGAATCAGCTTCCCCCTGAAGCTAGGACAGGCAGTCCCAGAGTGCCCATTTTGCAAAAAAATCTGAAACCCAACTTATGATCATTATGCATTTATTTTAAACACTTAACCAGCACTTGCACTTGACCCTCCCCACCTCTGACTACTAACAACTATGTCATTGAGGAAAAACTTTCTATGCCTGTGAAATGTGGTCGTCCCACCTAGTCATCTTAAGACGAATGTAATAACTGTATGTCACTAAATGACTCAAAATGTCAAATGTTATTGTGACATCATCGTTATATCATGCCGGTAGAGTGTTCTCCTTTACTCATGTTGGGAGTTCTTGGAATATTACTCAAAGAAAAAAAACTGCTGATGGGCCCTCCTTTCCAATCATGGTTAACATTGACAGTCAACATAAAAAGCTGAATGTCGGGGGGGGGGGGGGGGGGGGAAGAGACGACAACTTACAAAGCTCTCTAAATATAAGCCTAGAGCTAATGCAAGACATTTTACAAGAACTACTATAATGGCATACAGAGCAGCAGAGCTACAGCTATTTGAGTTAACATGAACATGCAGGATTTACAAGGTTCCTACACAAATAGCCAAGTATTCCCAAGTTAAAGACAGTCAGCTCACGTGGTTTCTAGAAACTTGAGGCGTATGAATGGGAACACAGGAGAGTGAATTATGGATGAGGGGATGGTACAGTGGTTGAACTCTCCTCCATATCTTCCTGGCAGTGCCCTCACTATAAACCCAGGAGGGCCCTGGGCTGGCAAAGCCTAAACCGCCAGGTTATGGGGCTCAAATAACTCCATACTCCCCATATAGCCTAGTACAATATTTGGCCCAAACTAAACAGGTAGCCTTAATGGCTCTGAACTGGAGCTCGATCCCAGATTCCTCAATTTCGACCACATGGGGCTACCACACAGTGCTATGGGAAATAGAGCTAACTGAAAGGCCCTGGGTAGAAGTTTACCCAAATTCACTCTGGTTTACCCTCACCCAATCGTAACCTTTGCTGATGGTGTTTTGCCCCTAGACACTGATTCAAGGCCAGTTATGTTTTTCAGCCTAGAGACAACTTCATCAGCGGCAGTATCTCTTCCCAAAAGGGGGGGGGGGGGGGGGGGGGGGGGGTGCAAGATTCTGTCATATCTATCTCAACACCTAATTGATTCCCCCTGATCAATTAATTGGACATGTCCCCAAAGTGCTCCAGGTGAAAATTGGTTGCCGATGATGAAATAATGAATTACCCGAGCTAATTAATTAAGTTCTGGAGCGTGGTGATAAGTTGTGGGACACAGTGAATTAGTGACTGACATGTGCAACACTTTGCTTTGGCTCCTGAGATAAAAAAAAAAGGGGGGGGAGACGCAATTTGCCAATTTAACCTCCTTGGATTGGTCAGACAGGGTAAACAGGAGAGGAACATAATATACTTGACCACTTCTACATGAAATTCATAATCACAACCACTTAAAACCCCTTGGGTTACTAATAGCAAATGAGGATTGACTGAGGTCAGATGTGGTTGTAGCTGATTGTGTTGAATACACCCACAGAATAAAAAGAGAGCTTGAAGTATTTAGATTAAAAAAGGAAGAAAATAACATCTCCTTGACTACTACATGCAATTACTCAATCACTTGAAAAGCCTTGCATTATTGGAAACAAACGTGATGAAACAATTTCACAGGTTTGACAGAGGTCAAAGATCGACCCGCTGTAACTGAAGCTGGTTGTGTTTATACTATGTACTGTACTTACATTTTATACTCTTAGGACTATAAGTCACACGCAAAGGAAAAAAATTGACTTCAACACATCAATCCAAACCCACACTGTAAACCCTGAATTGTGTTAAGGCGAAAGTGCTGTAAAATAAATCCAGCATTGCATCTCGCCTTCTACATAATTAACAGCAAGCTAGAATCTAACATACAAAATATTCAAAGTAAGAAAGACTCTAGTCAAGGCCTACTTCTCCCTGGGCCAAAACTCCGGTTAACACACACAGCGGGAGGCCAATTACTGGTCTCCAGAGAGACAAGCGCCAATCTGTGGCAGAACAGAGTATGCAGTAAGATCTAGTCCAGTAGTGCCAAAACTAATTGTGTGGTGGCTTTATTTGTTATTTACGTTATTAGGGGTTATTATGAACCAACATATTCTGAAACCATACGTTTAGTCTTACAAGTCGGCCTAAACTGTGAGGGGACACCAGGTAACGAAGCTGAACTAGGATTCAAATACAGCAGAAGATTTAAATCACAGAGGTGTAAACATCTTCATTCATTCAGACAGAAACTCAGTGGTACAGGCAACAAACAACCTCCTGTAATCTCCAATAACACCAACACTCCCTCCTGGTTGTCAGTGGTACAGGCAGGTAATGATCTGGTCTGTTTGCCCCCCGCCCTCCCCACTCGCACCAGGCGGTGGGGGCAGGTAATGATCTGGTCTGTTTGCCCCCCTGCCCTCCTCACTCGCCGTGTGCACCAGGCGGTGGGGGCAGGTAATGATCTGGTCTGTCTGCCCCCCTGCCCTCCCCACTTGCCGTGTGCACCAGGCGGTGGGGGCAGGCAATTGCTATGTGGCGTGGTCACGCTCCGCACAGCGCTGGGACGACGTAGACACAAGAGAGAAGACTAGAGTCTCTAACGTAGCTGCCCACTGCGCATGTGTTGAGCTAACACGGTGAGGCTGCTGATTTGTGGGAAGGTGGTTCTGTAATCAGCTGAATGACCTCGTTCTAAATGATCTGAACACCAACTACACCTTACACACACAGACAGAACTGAGTCACACGTCTCACGTGAATCAACCGTGGTGCGAGTCAACCGTGGCGGGAGTCAACCGTGGCGGGAGTCAACCGTGGCGGGAGTCAACCGTGGCGGGAGTCAACTGTGGTGGGAGTCAACCGTGGTGGGAGTGTTAGTTGAGCATGTGTGTGAGTGCCTGCCAGTGTGTGTGTTAAATGAGTATGCTTGTGTTTGTGTGGTACTCACTGCTGCTGCTGCAGTGGTGCTTGTCGACGCTGCTCCCAGCATTCTCCTCTCCGGCCGGCTTCCTGGTGGTTACCACGGCAGCCAGGGAGACAGGAGGCACATCCAGAATCTGGAGGTCTGCAGACAACATACAGGGTCAATAAAAAAATATGTTTTTTATTGTCACATACACCAGAAAGGTGCAGTGAAATGTGTTGTTTTACAAGGTCAGCCCGTAGCACACACACACACACACACCTTCCCGACTCCAGGGCAGAACCATATCAGCCAAGATTAGGTTTTGCTGACGCAACCCAACACCAGGCAATCGAACAAGTACGAATGGATACCTTTAGCATCTCTACTGGCACATTAAATATTCACTGCTGTATTCCCTTTCAGCTAGTTGACTTCTGCTCCTAAAATATTAATTTGCGGCGGCTTTGTGTGTGCGTGCGCATCGCCGTGAAACGGAGGAAATCAGCAGTGATGTGTGTGACCCTAGAAAACCCCCTAGTCTTTGATGAGACTGTGTTTCTAAGACAGGAGACTAGGCCTTAGCAGTTTCAATAATACGGTTGTAAAAAAGCTCTGTGCTCAGAGTGCATCAGCCTGCACACAACCCATCCTCTCTTTTCCCTCCATCCCCATTTCCTCATTCCACCTCCATCACATGAGTGGCTTACCTCAGTTATACTCACATGCGTGTTTCTGCTCTGCATGCAAGTTTGTGCAGGATTATTCATTGATGAATATGTGGTGTGTGTAGATTTGCACATGATCCTGTATGTGTATGTTTGCATGTGTGTGGGTGATTCTGTGTATAGAATCAAGCTGAATGTATGTAGGAGTATAAGTATGAACATATTGTACTACCAATACTATATCTACATTATCCTTGTGCGTGTACACTAACAAGTGTGTTTGTGCATGATCGTCTTTCTCTGTGACTATACAAGCTTACATACAGTTGAAGTCGGAAGTTTACATACACTTAGGTTGGAGTCATTAAAACTCGTTTTTCAACCACTCCACAAATTTCTTGTTCACAAACAATAGTTCTGGCAAGTCGGTTAGGACATCCGACTTTGTGCATGACACAAGTCATTTTTCCAACAATTGTTTACAGACAGATTATTTCAATGTATCACAATTCCAATGGGTCAGAAGTTTACATACACCAAGTTGACTGCCTTTAAACAGCTTGGAAAATTCCAGAAAATAATGTCATGGCTTTAGAAGCTTCTGATAGGCTAATTGACATCATTTGAGTCGATTGGAGGTGTACCTGTGGATGTGTTTCAAGGCCTACCTTCAAACTCAGTGCCTCTTTGCTTGACATCATGAGAAAATCAGCCAAGACATCAGACCAAAAAATTGTACACCCTCCACAAGTCTGGATCATCCTTGGGAGCAATTTCCAAACGCCTGAAGGTACCATGCTCATCTGTACAAACAATAGTATGCAAGTATAAACACCATGGGACGACATACCGCTCAGGAAGGAAAAGCGTTCTGTCTCCCAGAGATGAATGTACTTCGGTGCAAAAAGTGCAAATCAATCCCAGAACCGCAGCAAAGGACCTTGTGAAGATGCTGGAGGAAACAGGTACAAAAGTATCTATATCCACAGTAAAACGAGTCCTATATCGACATAACCTGAATGGCCGCTCAGCAAGGAAGAAGCCACTGCTCCAAAACCGCAATAAAAAAAAGCCAGACTACGGTTTGCAACTGCACATGGGGTCAAAGATGGTACTTTTTGGAGAAATGGCCTCTGGTTTCATGAAACAAAAATAGAACTGTTAGGCCATAATGACCATCTTTATGTTTGGAGGAGAAGGGGGAGGCTTGCAAGCCGAAGGACACCATCCAAACCGTGAAGCACGGGGGGTGGCAGCATCATGTTGTGGGGGTGCATTGCTGCAGGTGGGACTGGTGCACTTCACAAAATAGATGGCTTCATGAGGGAGGGAAAAGTAGGTGGATATATTGAAGCAACATCTCAAGACATCAGTCAGGAAGTTAAAGCTTGGTCGCAAATGGGACTTCCAAATGGGCAATGACCCAAAGCATACCTCCAAAGTTGTGGCAAAATGGCTTAAGGACAACAAAGTCAAGGTATTGGAGTGGCCTTCACAAAGCCCTAACCTCAATCCTATAGAAAATGTGTGGGCAGAACTGAAAAAGCGTGTGCGAGCAAGGAGGCCTACAAACCTGACTCGATTACACCAGCTCTGTCAGGAGGAATGGGCCAAAATTCACCCAACTTATTGTGGGAAGCTTGTGGAAGGGTACCTGAAACATTTGACCCAAGTTAAACGATTTAAAGGCAATGCTACCAAATACTAATTGAGTGCATGTAAACTTCTGACCCACTGGGAATGTGATGAAAGAAATAAAAGCTGAAATAAATTCTTCAAATTATTAAAATAAAGTGGTGCTCCTAACTCGGAGCTCGGCAAATTTATGCACTTATCAACCCGAACATCCCTGGTCATCCCTACTGCCTCTGATCTGGCAGACTCGCTAAACACACACACTTTGTATGTAAATGTCTGAGTGTTGAAGTGTCCCTGGCTTTCCTTAAATAAATAAAAACAAGAAAATGGTGCGATCTGGTTTGTTTAACATCAGGAATTTGAAATGTGTACTTTTGATACTCAAGTATATTTTTAACCAAATACTTTAACTCAAGTAGAATTTCACTGGGTGACTTACCTTTTAATATCACAACAGAGTTACACATGGAGTAAAACAAACATACAGTCAATAATACAGTAGAAAAATAAGTCTATATACACGATGTGAGTAAATGAGGTGAGATAAGGGAGGTAAAGGCACAAAAAAAAGGCCACGGTGGCCAAGTAAAACACTGGAATGGTAGATTTGCAGTGGAAAAATGTGCAAAGTAGAAATAAAAATTATGGGGTGCAAAGGAGCAAAATTTAAACAAATAAAAATACAGTAGGGGAAGAGGTTGTTGTTTGGGCTAAATTATAGATGGGCTATGTACAGGTGCAGTAATCTTTGAGCTGCTCTGACAGCTGGTGCTTAAAGCTAGTGAGGGAGACATGTTTCCAGTTTCAGAGATTTTTGTAGTTCGTTCCAGTCATTGGCAGCAGAGATCTAGAAGGAGAGGCGGCCAAGGGAAGAATTGGTTTTGGGGGTGACCAGAGAGATATACCTGCTGGAGCGCGTGCTACAGGTGGGTGCTGCTATGGTGACCAGAGAGCTGAGATAAGGGGGGACTTTACCTAGCAGGCTCTTGTAGATGACCTGGAGCCAGTGGGTTTGGCGAAGAGTATGAAGCAAGGGCCAGCCAACGAGAGCATACAGGTCGCAATGATGGGTAGTATATGGGGCTTTGGTGACAAAACGATTGGCACTGTGATAGACTGCATCCAATTTATTGAGTAGGGTATTGGAGGCTATTTTGTAAATGACATCGCCAAAGTCGAGGATTGGTAGG
Organism: Oncorhynchus kisutch; assembly: GCF_002021735.2. Classification (NCBI taxonomy): domain Eukaryota; kingdom Metazoa; phylum Chordata; class Actinopteri; order Salmoniformes; family Salmonidae; genus Oncorhynchus; species Oncorhynchus kisutch. Next base: position 39,083,969 of record NC_034185.2, read on the forward strand.
ATGGTCAGTTTTACAAGGGTATGTTTGGCAACATGTGTGAAGGATGCTTTGTTGCAAAATAGGAAGCCAAATACTACTTAAAATGACTCAAGTAAAAGTATCTTTAACTTTATTCAAGTATGACAGTTGGGTACTTTTTCCACTACTGGGCCTTAAGCTAAAGCAACACTCTGGCAATCCTACATGCAAGGAACGTGTGTGTGTTTGTGTTCCTCACCCCTCTTCCTGCGTGACTCCTTGATTTCCTCACACATGCGGTTGAACTCTGGGTCGAGCTCCGAGGCCAGCATGGCGTGCGCCGTGTCCTTCAGACTGCACGCTCTGTGGCGGATGATCTTATCTGGAGGGAGAGAACACACTGTCACTAATACACGCACATGCACTCAATTCTGTATTGGCATTGTAGATACATTACACATACAGATTCAATTACTTCGGCCTGAAGAATCACATGACAGATATTAATTCGGGCCTATGAGGTTGATGCCCTGCCATCGTTCTGTCCCTGCCTCTGCCCTTCACAAGCACACCCTCTGCTGGCCACAACACAAACTACTGGATGTGTCCCTGCCTGGCGTCCAACACAGGGAGCAAGGGATTATTGTTCTCTTACTGTTTGGATGCAGACAAAATAGCTGCCTTTGGTGGTGAATGTAAGGCGACAAACCTCAGGCATCCAGTCAATCTCTCCTCCCTTCTCACTGAGACACACATATTGCATATCTAACACACACACACACACACACACACACTTCCCTCTAACAAAAAAATATTTAACCTAAAAGCTGGTTGTCAGTGAGTTGAGTGTTTGTACGAGCACGCATGCATGTGTGTAAACAGACATCCTCCTCTCATTATGCCACACAACCAACAGGTTCAGAAAGAGGGCCAGAGAGGTCGCCATCTGACAGCTTCTAACCACTAATTGGAAGACCGTGTGTGCGCGTGTGTGTGTGCTACAGTCCTGTACTGTCTGTCAGAGTATGGGGCGACAGGGTGCAGGGCAGTGTTGAGTGGAGGTCTGTACCCTTATCGAACCCCGTGTCACCTCTGTCGAGAGCTGACAAGGACATTCTGCCACCTACTCTCGGTGTTGTGTAAACAGTGTTTGCTGCGAGTTTGAAAATGTTTGGGTGTTTTCCTCTAGAGCGGTGGAGCTCGTTTGTTTGTGAATGCGGGGTTTACTCTGTGTTGAGCAGACAGATTTAGTTTCCTAACTTAATGAAGTTAGAAGAAACAGGGGAACAAGACCTTCCTTCAAGACAGCAGAGTACAGCCTCTGCTTTCACTGCAAACAGGATGAGGAGGAGGAGAAATGGAAGAGAGGAGTGGAGGAAAGGAGGAAGAGAAGAAAAAGAAAGAATAGGAAGAGGGGGAGAAGAGGACTATTTGGAAGACAAAGGAAGAGGACAGAACACAAGCTGTATTTCTCAGTGTCTCAGAGCTCACAATGGGGAGGGGCCTTTAGTGCATAATTTGTGGCCACTGCATTCAAACAAAGGACCTGGCCTTCCGCCTGCCTGCAAAATCACAGATATGATTTATTCATCCGTGTGTGAGCTCATGTGTATAAAGCTGCATTTAAATCAGATTGTATTTGTCACATGCTTTATAAACAGGTGTAGACTAACAGTGAGATGCTTACTTACAGGCCCTTCCCAACAATGCAGAGAACTAAAATAAATAATAGAAAACGATATATATTTTTTTCAAATAATAAATACACGAGTAACAATAACTTGGCTATATACATGGGGTACCGGTACAGAGTCGATGTGCAGGGGTACGAGTTAATAGATGGGAATAAAGTGAAGAATAATAAACAGTAACAGCAGGGCATATGATGAGACTAGTAGGGGGGGGGGGGGGGGGGGAATAGTCCAGGTAGCTATTTGGTTAACCATTTAACTGAGCAACAAGCAGTGAGAAAGAAACCTAATTTAGTTTAGTTGGCCCACAGATGTACAGTATCCCAGGGAGATGGAGACAAAGAGGCTCACCTGAGAAATACAACGTCCAGTTTAATTGAATGCTGTCGGGTCGCTGGGCTTCCATTTATTTGGCTTTCAATTAATACGATGGGAACTTAGCTTTCTTACCGTTCTTCCCACTATATTCATTCAAATTGCTTATGGATTATTCATAAGCCTAAATCCATTCCTACAACCTTCACTTTCATGTAAACACCAACACAGCCTGCGTATTTAAATAATGCATGTTATTCTAATCGATTAGATAACACCTTCTCGCAAGTGACAACCCCTGCTATATTCAACTGTGTGGGAGTGTGGGTTTCAGTGTTTCAGAACAAGCTCTATTATGGTATTCCTACGGTACATTCCAATGCCTTGATAGAAATGACTTTACAATTAAAATGACAGAAAATGTTTAAATTTGGTGTGTTGTTTTGGATATCGTCTAGATGATCACGGCTGGCTTTCAAATAAGATAACCTTTAACATAAACCCTGCCTTCTGAGATTAAAGTGATATTTACAGTTTAATTTGAAGATATGAATTGCCAATGTTTGTTAGTTTAATGTGTCAAAAAGAAGAAAAAAGGTTGTGCTCTGTCAAGTAAACATGGACTGATTCCCTGTTGAGAAACAATATATTGCCTCCCGGGTGGCGCAGTGGTCTAGGGCACCAGACTCTGGGTTCGCGCCCAGGCTCTGTCACAGCCGGCCACGTCCGGGAGGTCCGTGGGGCGATGTACAATTGGCCTAGCGTCGTCCGGGTTAGGGAGCGTTTGGCCGGTAGGGATATCCTTGTCTCATCGTGCAATAGCGACTCCTGTGGCAGGCCGGGCGCAGTGCACGCTAACCAGGTCACCAGGTGCACGGTGTTTCCTCCGACACATTGGTGCGGCTGGCTTCCGGGTTGGATGCACGCTGTGTTAAGAAGCCTCGACCCTCGTCTCTCCCGAGCCCGTACGGGAGTTGTAGCGATAAGAGAAGATAGTAGCTACTAACAATTGGATACCACGAAATTGGGGAGAAAAGGGGGTAAAGTTTTTTAAAAGTTATTTTTAAAAAGTTATTAAAAAAAAGAGAAACAATATATATAAAATAAATAAAATATATATATAAATAAATAACAGAGTTTAAATATATTTGGCTGTGGTGTATTCCCACAATAAGTTGGGTGAATTTTGACCCATTCCTCCTGACAGAGCTGGTGTAACTGAGTCAGGTTTGTAGGCCTCAGTGTGTGTATCAGTGTGTGTGTGTGTATCTAATATAATGGGTGTACTCCATCAGGTTCTCTTCCAGAATGGTCCTGTATTTGGCTCCATCCATCTTCCCATCAATTTTAACCGCTGAAGAAAAGCAGGCCCAAACCATGATGCTGCCACCACCATGTTTGACAGTGGGGATTGCGTGTTCAGGGTGATGAGCTGTGTTGCTTTTACGCCAAACATAACGTTTTGCATTGTTGCCAAAAAGTTCAATTTTGGTTTCATCTGACCAGAGCACCTTCTTCCACATGTTTGGTGTGTCTCCCAGGTGGCTTGTAGCAAACTTTAAACAACACTTTTTATGGATATCTTTAAGAAATGGCTTTCTTCTTGCCACTCTTCCATAAAGGACAGATTTGTGCAATATACGACTGATTGTTGTCCTATGGACAGAGTCTCCCACCTCAGCTGTAGATCTCTGCAGTTCATCCAGAGTGATCATGGGCCTCTTGGCTGCATCTCTGATCAGTCTTCTCCTTGTATGAGCTGAAAGTTTAGAGGGACGGCCAGGTCTTGGTAGATTTGCAGTAGTCTGATACTCCTTCCATTTCAATATTATCGCTTGCACAGTGCTCCTTGGGATGTTTAAAGCTTGGGAAATCTTTTTGTATCCAAATCCGGCTTTAAACTTCTTCACAACAGTATCTCGGACCTGCCTGGTGTGTTCTTTGTTCTTCATGATGCTCTCTGCGCATTTAACGGACCTCTGAGACTATCACAGTGCAGGTGCATTTATACGGAGACTTGATTACACACAGGTGGATTGTATTTATCATCATTAGTCATTTGGGTCAACATTGGATCATTCAGAGATCCTCACTGAACTTCTGGAGAGAGTTTGCTGCACTGAAAGTAAAGGGGCTGAATAATTTTGCACGCCCAGTTGCATGTCTGTTTTGATTTGTTAAAAAAGTTTCAAATATCCAATAAATGTCGTTCCACTTCATGATTGTGTCCCACTTGTTGTTGATTCTTCACAAAAAAATACAGTTTTATATCTTTATGTTTGAAGCCTGAAATGTGGCAAAAGGTCGCAAAGTTCAAGGGGGCCGAATACTTTCGCATGGCACTGTATCTAATACAGTGGGGCAAAAAAGTATTTAGTCAGCCACCAATTGTACCAGCCACCAAATGTATGTATGTATGTATGTATGTATGTATGTATGTATGTATGTATGCATGCATGCATTTGTGAGCATTGCAGTGTGGTGGTTACGCAAAATGATGGGGAAAAGAGACCAGTTTTACTGGAGTAAATCGTTAGACTCGGTAGAGAAAGGAATGCCGTCGTGACTGAGGGCAGAACAGGCGACAGAAATGGTTTTGCATAACACGCTCCAATTACAATGGGCCAAAAAGTAGATGTCTCGATTCAGTGCATATTAATCTTCAAATAGTAGACATTAATGAGTGTGTCTCCGGACCCCTCCTGTCTCAGCCTCCACTACTTATGCTGCAGTAGTTTGTGTCAGAGGGGCTAGGGTCAGTTTGTTATATCTGGAGTATTTCTCCTGTCTTATCCGGTGTCCTGTGTGAATTTCAGTATGCTCTCTCTAATTCTCTTTCTTTCTTTATCTCTCTGAGGACCTGAGCCCCAGGACCATGCCCCAGGACTACCTGACATGATGACTCCTTGTTGTCCACAGTCCACCTGGCCATGCTGCTGCTCCAGTTTCAACTATTCTGCCTGCGGCTATGGAACCCTGACTTGTTTACTGTGATTACTATTATTTGACCATGCTGGTCATTTATGAACATTTGAACTTCTTGGCCATGTTCTGTTATAATCTCCACCTGGCACAGACAGAAGAGGACTGTCCACCCCTCATAGCCTGGTTCCTCTCTGGGTTTTGGCCTTTCTAGGGAGTTTTTCCTAGTCACCGTGCTTCTACACCTGCATTGCTTGCTGTTTGGGGTTTTAGGCTGGGTTTCTGTACAGCACTTTGATATATCAGCTGATGTAAGAAGGGCTATATAAATATATTTGATTTGTAAGCAAGTTGTGAATATCCAACGGAGATTGTCAATAGTATATACAGTAAATGTTGTGGTGGATTAAAACAAAAGATTAAAGAGGGCTGTGACCTCCCTGTGAACAGAAGTTGTTTTGTCGTAATTAAACCATTTTTGTTTTTGCTGATTAAGATTTAGTATAGGGAAAACTAACTAAATGTTTATTTTAGGAAAGGATTCAATGTTTCATAGGTGGTTTCCTTGGGAGAGCAGTTCGTGAAATTCTGCAGTTCTATTAAGTATAAAGGTGCCCAGATCAGGCCGTAAAAGGTGCTTCCAATTAAGCAAGTCCTGGCCATTTGTTTGCTTTTGCCCTACGTTTTACCACACCCACGTTATGAATATTTGTTAGTGGGGTCAATACAGTGTCTGATTTAATACGTGGATTTATTTTATTTGGTTTTAGTAGGATCTTCATGGGTTAGAAACGATGCACCTTAAATGGCACACAAATGAAATGTACTTAAGTATCCATTGTCCAAATTTTGGTTACACAAATTCTCCTGACAAGAAATGTACTGAATAACTCAATGTAAACCTGGTACACAGAATGTTTGAAATGTCTTTAAATACACACACACGCTCCTAAAAGTCCCTCCATGTACCTGAGGGCTCCTTGTCAGGGTTGTACTCCAGGGCATTGCTGCAGATGAGGTCTATGTCCACCAAGAAGTTCTTGGCCGTCAGGTATTTATGGGTGTCGATCTTGGTCATGACCGTAGATAGATCCATAGGCTGAATAATTACCTCCAGGTAGTCTGACACCTGAGAGGGAGGGGAGGAAAAAAGTCAATTTAAACTGGTGCAATTCACTCCATTTAAATCAGAATCAGTTAAGAGGAATTGGTCCAGCAGTGTCAATTCTCTAGAAGCGGTGCAATACTCAAATAGAGGCGAGAGGGTGAGGGGACAGGACTCAAATAATGACGCAACGCCCCTAGGGTACCTCGTTCCTTTTTTATCATTACTGTATCTAGCGAGGTATACTGTGATATCTAGTATCTACATCAAGCAATCTCTGTGTTGTTACCCACCTCCTCAATGTCAACAGGTTTGCTGAAGATGTTGAAGCGTTTGTCTATGGCGAGGCGCTTGGTGACGTCCCTGAGGAACAGACGCAGTTCTCTCAGAGTGTTCTCCTCCTGGTCGGCCAGGCGAAGCTGTTCCTCGTGGGAGAGAACCCTGGGGCCAGGGACCTCCGCTACCGGAAGCACCTCCTCACACAGCAGGGCTAACGAGATAAGAGGATAGAGTAGGTGAGTGAGTGAGTGTTTGAGAGCGTTCTCCTACACTGCTTCTCAGGCAAGAGTGGTCTCGGGCCTGAAGCCTGCACTACTGGTAGGACCTCAGCATGACAAAAAGCAAGTGAAGTGAGAGAAGTTGAGTGTGTGTGTTAGAGACACTCAGGTGCACGGGGGGGGGGGGGGCATCAACTTCTTTCTATAGAGATCATCAACAATTGAACAAAACCCTGAACCCCCAGTCTCTGGCCTAAAGAGAATGATGTGGTTGCTGAATTCCAAATCAACCCCTAACCACCTGGGCACTCATGTCAACCTGAAATTATTGGAACAGGATGTGACTGAAATATGGGATTTTCTTTATATAATACCCAGCCTCTCGCTTAATTAAAACACCTATCCAGTTAGATCTACAATTAGATCTGCTGCTGATAGTCATTAGTAGCCTACCAAACTTGCTAACAGCCAGTCGCTAATGGCCTGGTACTCAGCACACTATAGTCCTAATCCCTCAGACATCAATATAAATGCAATGAACAAATTAAACTTCATGAGAGCCCTGGCATTCAGAGTTTGAGCGGATCACCTGTTGCAGCAGAGACCGCTCCTCATAGCTGGTTGATGCATTGAATGACAGTGTTGCACAACATTTCTATAGGCCAGTAGGTCAACAACCGGTCGATCACGATCGACTTCCTAGTCAATCACCAAACATGTGTCAAAAAAATATATATATATATTTTTTAAAGGCTGGCTTTAATTTATTCAACAAAAAGATTGCCACTGTTGGCGGTAGGTGCACTTGATTCAGCAGCCCTAGCGCCGGGAAGACAATTGTTCCTATTTTGAAACATTTCATGTGCCTGAAGGTACAACTCCACCTACCCGGCAGGCCCAGAGAGCAAATCAAGCGCACCTATAGGCCTACCACTGGCCAATCAGTTAGCTCAGATAACCGTGTCTACACAGTTTCCTCGAGCCATAGAATAAAAAGAAGCCTCAAATGAACAGCAAAGTTGATACTGTGAGATGTCAAAACTTTTAAATCCATGACTAGAGACTTAACGAATACAGCAAAGAGCTGCTGTTTACAAGTAAGTTCCTGTTTAAGTTGTTAGTCATCACTGTAAACACTTTGTTCCACACTTATAAGCCATAAAATGTGCATTCTCCCTACATCCACTCAAGCTACACCAAAAACTGCAGAAGCAATGAATAGCATAGCAGTGTTTCGATAAGCTTAAGTTGAAGAGGCTTCTCTTAATATCGAGGAATATTTCTCTCTCTGGTCATAGGAGTAACAACATGAATTGGTGCATGAAGCAGAACTAATGCAGTGCGACTTCAGTTTCACCATCAGCTGGAAGACGGTCCCCTTATCTCAGCAGATGGAGGGGGGGGGGGGGGGGGTAGGATGAGAGGCAGCCTCATTGCTGCTCCCTCCCTCCCCTCAGACTGGCAATCAGAAAATCACTCCGGTAATTATTATTTTTGTATGAATTATGTTTAGTTGTGCCTCACGTAATAAACAAATGATCTATTACCAGTGTGATCATCATATACCTAAAATTGAAATGACATTTTTAAATGGTCTGAGATGAACAACATTGGCAGGGCATTTCAAGCATAGCCAATAGGCATATGGGCCTACAGCACAAACCTCATTGCTTCATAACTGTTTATAATTGCTTAACGTTGCATAAGCTTCCGTTTTACAAGTCACGATAAAAATACAAATCTGAGCAGTAGATCTCGGTTTGCATTCGACTCAAAAAAGGTTGGTGACCATTGCTATAGGCTATACAATTGCGGGAGAAAACAACTTTTTGATGGCCACCATCAGCTTTCTATAGGTAAGGTGTACTATATTTATTTCTCAACTTTCCTAATATTAAGCAAATTGCTTCGCTTTACAACCGGAGTAACCTACCTGGCTGACATGAAAATGAACTGTGGGAAAAGCGTCCTCCATTCGCTATTCAAGCGCATACGGATGACATGTCTTTTTTTTTTTACACTGCCCCAGTTCTGGTAAGTGCATAATAATGGCCCATTCTAAACTAATTTCACACATTATTTAGTATATGTAAAGACAAACTGACACTGAGAATAGTCTGTTCGGGGAGAATATTATCACTTGTGAAGGATGCCCAGCGTGTGGACTCGCGCAAAAAAAGAGCATGCATCCCCTGTCTTTTCAAATCATAGTCGGCCTATATGTATTGATAAGGTTTGTATCATCACAACTAACTAAAGTGTCTCGAGACCCCTGAAACACAGTTGGAAAACACATATTCTAGAGAGTCTTGTGAAACATGTGTTCTTATAAGCTCAGTCAACGTGCAATTGCGGGTGAAAACAGTTTTGAACTGGCCACTATTTAAAAGAGGATTCCAGCTTTCGCGTGCTGCTATAGGTAATGCTAAATTCTAGAAATTAAGCACATTAATCTGCTTTACAACAGTATAGCCTACCTGGCCTTTTAAAAACTTAACCTCCATTCGCTATTCGAGTACAGATTACGTTACTTTGTAGATGACATTCTAAATGAAAATAATTCCACACATACAGTACCATTCAAAAGTTTGGAAACACCTACTCATTCAAGGGGTTCTCTTTATTTTCTACATTGCAAAATAAGTGAACACGTCAAAAATATGAAATAACACATATGGGATCATGTAAAGGGGGGTACCTAGTCAGTTGTAGAACTGAATGCCTTCAACTGAAATGTGTCTTCCACATTTAACCCAACCCCTCTGAAATACTTATTTTCCACCATAATTTGCAAATAAATTCCCCCCCAAAAATCGTACAATGTGATTTTCTGGATTTTTTTTCTCATTGTGTCTGTCATAGTTGAAGTGTACCTATGATGAAAATTACAGGCCTCATCTTTTTAAGTGGGAGAACTTGCACAATTGGTGGCTGACTAAATACTTTTTTGCCCCACTGTATAAGAAACAGCAATTGTCTGTAAAGGTTAGGCTACTCGGCCCAACAGTCAATAGTGTTAGGTTGACTGGTCTCATTATTGCAATAATTAATCGATATTAAATAAAGATGATTGTTTGAAGAAATGAGAAAGTCTCACTTGGTTAGAATATTCCACCACAATATGCCATCAAATCAAATCTGGTTTGCACTTAGTGGGACTACCATTTGTTTTTCAACAGGACAATGACCCAACACACCTCCAGACTGCGTAAGGGCTATTTGACCAAGGAGAGAGATGGAGTGCTGCATCAGATGACCTGACCTCCACAATCACCTGACCTCAATCCAATTGAGATGGTTTGGGATGAGTTGGACTGCAGAGTGAAGGGAAAGCAGCCAACAAGTGCTCAGCATATGTGGGAACTCCCTGAAGAATGTTGGAAAAGCATTCCTCAGGAAGCTGGTTGAGAGAATGCCAAGAGTGGGCAAAGCTGTCAAAGGCAAAGGGTGGCTACTTTGATGAATATAAAATATATTTAGATTTGTTTAAAAAAAATTGGTTAGTACATGATTCCATGTGCTATTTCACAGTTGATGTCTTCACTATTATTCTACAATTTAAAAAAAATAGTACAAATAAAGAAAAACCCTTGAATGAGTAGGTGTCCAAACTTTTGACTGGTACTGTATATTAGTAGGCTATATGTAAAGACCAGATTAAATTGAGAATAGTCTGATGGGTGAGAATATCATCAAGGGTTTATCAAATTGTAAATGAGACTGATGAAGTATGTGCAGCCTGCACAGGAAACAGAGCAGACTTTTTCAAATCATTAGAGTAGGATCATTCAAGTTTAAAATGTATTAGTAATCAAAACATATAGCCTACCAGTTCATATCACAACTAAAGTTGCATAAATAACTAAATTAAGCATATAGGATGACCCATTTCTTTGTTAACCACACAGAGCAGCCGCATGTGCGCACTCCCTCAAATGTGACCCGTTTCAGGAAACTAGGCGTATGTCACGAGTGTTTTTTGGCAGAAATGCATTCCCGAACACGTGAACTTTCATGTGCCTTAAAAACAAACTCGTATGCCATCTGCAAATACAATTGTTAAAATTACGAGCCTAGTTGGTTTAGCCACAGAAAAAGTGGAATTCGAGACTGATAGCTAAAGATAAGAAGAAAACACGGATTACATCTTCAAACTAAGGGCAACCATGGCATCCGACAGGAGATGCATCCAGCCATGCTATATACGGGTAAGATAGTCTAGCTAGCTACATTTTCAGATATTACACATCTGAAATTGACAGAAAGTGGTTTGATTTCAAGTTCAACTGCTAACGCTAGCTAACATTGTGTAGGATCTTATTCTTCGTATTTCAGACATTTACTTGACTAGTTATAGCCTAATGTTAGCTAGCTAACATTGAACCTGGTTGGTTAGCTACCTGCAGATTCATGCAGGGGAGTAACATCATGAGTTGAGATTATGGTTAATTGTTTAGACAGCTGGCTAGCTGCATGCCTTAACAAAAAGACTCCACTATGCAAGCATCCATTTCAATAGAATGGCAGCAACAACTGTTGATAGAAGTACGAGCTGGTAAATTCACTCTGGCTATCTACCCCGATTTCAGACCACGGGTAAGATAGTCTAGCTACCTGCATTTTCAGATACTACACATCTATTTTTGACAGTCTGTCAGCTAGCTAGATATGTCTTAACAAAAAAGACTCTCGTTTTAGTGTGCCAGAGCACAGAAAAACTGATGAATTTAGGAATGCTCAACACCCATTGAATATGGCCTGTGTCAGTAAACGTTGGCAAAAAAGTGTAATTAAATTGCTGCCAGCAGCACAGTTAGTCACCAACGCACTGGATCACATGAAAAACAGTTAAATGGTCAGAGTTGGGTGTTCTCTCATTATGTGTCTGGAAGTAGCTAGCAAGCTAGCCAATGTTAGCCAGTTAGGTTGGGCGCTTGACTACCGCTGTGAGGTCAGAACATTCGGATTAACCCTGCAAAATCGTCCAGACCTTCCAGTGAGCGCTCTGAATGCAAAACGCTCTGAATTTATAAACGGACGATCTAACAGCACAGTTGCAGTCAACAACACTCTGGATAACATGACAGCCTAACCAGTACTGCTGGGGGAGTAATGTTCAGTGAGCTGTTCTCTCTCACTTAGATGCCTGGAAGTAGCTAGCAATTAGTACAGAACTTGGATCAACCATTAAAGAGATGGGTGGGGCTAAAGATGTTCAATAAAAAAATAAAACATTTATTTAACTAGGCAAGTCAGTTAAGAACAAATTATTATTTACAATGACAGCCTAGGAACAGTGGATTAACTGCCTTGTTCAGGGGCAGAATGACCGATTTTTACCTGGTCAGCTCAGGGATCCGTTCTAGCAACCTTGCGGTTACAGGCCCAACGCTCTAACCACTTGGCTACCTAACGCTTAAGAGGGTGTGAACGATGCTGAATGGGTGTAGACAAAGGGCTCTCTAATAGTAGTACCAAAACATTCAAAGGTAATTTTCTCAAAAGTGAGTTTACAAGTTTGTCAACTATCAGAGCAAAATGACTTTCCCATTGTTCCTCAATTGTAGTGTAATTTTGTAGCTCTGAGTCAATACTTTTATCCAATGTAAAAAACACACTTTCATAAGACCGATTTGAGCAACAAATCGTTTGGAGGGGCCTCCCGGGTGGCGCAGTGGTTAAGGGCGCTGTACTGCAGCGCCAGCTGTGCCATCAGAGTCCCTGGGTTCGCGCCCAGGCTCTGTCGTAACCGGCCGCGACCGGGAGGTCCGTGGGGCGACGCATAATTGGCCTAGCGTCGCCCGGGTTATGGATGGCTTGGTCGGTAGGGTTGTCCTTGTCTCATCGCGCACCAGCGACTCCTGTGGCGGGCTGGGCGCAGTGTGCGCTAGCCAAGGTGGCCAGGTGCACGGTGTTTCCTCCGGCGCATTGGTGCGGCTGGCTTCCGGGTTGGATGCACGCTGTGTTAAGAAGCAGTGCGGCTTGGTTGGGTTGTGTATCGGAGGACGCATGACTTTCAACCTTCGTCTCTCCCGAGCCCGTACGGGAGTTGTAGCGATGAGACAAGATCGTAGCTACTACAACAATTGGATACCACGAAATTGGGGAGAAAAAGGGGTAAAATTCAAATAAATAAATAAAAATAAAAAAATAGTTTGGAGAAAATATCCTTTATTTTATTCAGCTATGTTCAATTGTATTCATAATACTATAAAATAATGCCACGGAATTCTAAGCAAATCTTGTCTGCTAAATTAACTAATTGCCAGGGCCATTGCATAAGGACGACTCAGAATATGCTATTCTGTTCTTCTGAAATAAGCTAGATTTTCTTCATATCATGTTTCTTTGGACCGGTCTAAAATAAATAATGGATTTAATGTGATGGTGTAGGCTATATTAAATGGATTTATTTTACTTTTTAAAATGTACATCTTCCAAAAGGTCTGCATCAGTGGCTTCGTAGGCTGTGTGGAAGCCGGAGATGCTAAACGTGTTTATGTTAATGTTACCGTGAGACCACCAGTTATTTGCATGACATGCACCGACTGACAAAATGTCATGACTGCTACAGCCCCATTCGGGGATTCAGCACTGTCTAGTTGTTACACACTGTGCTTCCTCTCCCTTTGCCGCTCCTCTTCTGGTCCACTAGCCCCAGGCGCCTTCCAACATTGTTAGCCCTGCTTCACATTAGCATCATTGTCCGTGAGTGTAATCATGGGTAATAACTGTGTAATCATAGGTAACTGTGCTCCGTTCATAGCGGGCTCCCTCTCTCCCACTTGAATCTCCCCAGCCTCCCCCTAAACTCCCCACCCCTACAAGCAGCCCCTGATGGAAGTAGGGCTGCTGTTTTATTCACGGGGAACCCCCGAAGAGAGGAGAGAGCGGGGACCCATGCCTAACATCAATAAGGCTATGCGAGCCGCATGTGTCAGAATACGTGTGTGTGTGGGACCCCTGCCTTGCATCAATGAGGATGCTGCAATCGGCGTTGCTTGCTGTATTTCCATTTGAAAGCGGAGTGCCATCATGGAAGCCCCGGTGGACCACTCTCTCACACTGAGAAGGAACAGATGGAAAGGGAGGTTGGGGAAGAGAATAGTTAGGTGAATGGTAGGGGGAAATGGAGGGGAGAGTATGGCGGGATGAGGGAGTGGAGGAGAGAGTTTGAAAGGAGAATATGGTAGCAGGACATGGGGAGAGCGCCGTGTAGTACTACAGGAAGGATAGTATGGTAGCGGGACATGGGGAGAGTGCCGTGGAGTACTACAGGAAGGAGTATGGTAGCGGGACATGGGGAGAGCACCGTGGAGTACTACAGGAAGGATAGTATGGTAGCGGGACATGGGGAGAGCGCCGTGGAGTACTACAGGAAGGAGAGTATGGTAGCGGAACATGGGGAGAGCACCGTGGAGTACTACAGGAAGGAGAGTATGGTAGCGGGACATGGGGAGAGCGCCGTGGAGTACTACAGGAAGGAGAGTATGGTAGCGGAACATGGGGAGAGCGCCGTGGAGTACTACAGGAAGGATAGTATGGTAGCGGGACATGGGGAGAGCGCCGTGTAGTACTACAGGAAGGATAGTATGGTAGCGGGATATAGGGAGAGCGCCGTGGAGTACTACAGGAAGGAGAGTATGGTAGCGGAACATGGGGAGAGCGCCGTGGAGTACTACAGGGAGGAGAGTATGGTAGCGGAACATGGGGAGAGCGCCGTGGAGTACTACAGGGAGGAGAGTATGGTAGCGGGACATGGGGAGAGCGCCGTGGAGTACTACAGGAAGCTATGGAAGTCATGACGTTCCTACTAGTCTGGCCACATTCAATTATTTGGAATGTATATTTTTCAAGTGAAGCAAAAATCTAGTGATGATTCAACAGCTCAGAGAATTGAGTTGTACGGTGGTTACTGCGTTTGAGCAATGTGTGCGTCAGGAGAGGGGCACTGTCTGTGGGGTTGCTAACAACCAAACGCATCTGGCTTTCAGGGGAAATGGGGAACTCCTGACTTCCACTTTAAGACGTTAACAAGGCGACACTCCATCTTAACCATTCCACATTTACTGGATTGGTTCAACAGTGCAGAGAAGAGAACCTCCCGTGACAGTTTTATTTGTTCATCGTCAGGACCAGAAAGGAATGCCACTCAGGAGTTTCTTTTTTGCCTGCTACTTTAGGTTAGGAGAGAGAACAGAAAGGCGAGATAAATCTAAGATGAAAATGACTTTTCTCTCAGCACCCCACTGAGAACAGTGTCAGGACAACATTGTAAAAGCTCGGTTGGAATGTGATACAGTATTACACGTGTGTGTATGTGCGTGTGTGATATCCTGTGTGCATGCTTGTATGAATTCATAGTACCTTTGTGTCTCCTGTGGGATGGCGCTCGAGCAGCCTGTACCAGTAGCAGGTCCATGAAGAACCTTCGTCTGTCCTCCTCTCCAGGTGAAGACAGACTGACCACCTCCCCGTACGTCGTCTGGAACATCAACTTCACCTGGGAGAGACAATAAGAACCATATCAACAAAAACAGCAGAACCGGCTCATTTACGCGATAGCCAATGGATGCGTGTCTGGCATATGGAATCAGAATAATTATTGGATTTGCCTAGACTTTACTTAGGTAATATTGATGTTTTGAAGAGCTAAGCAAATGCAATATTGATGACAGTTTTGTTGTAATTTTCAGAGGTAGCAGCAGACAGGTGTTGAATTAAGTTAGTAGGGCAATGCTTTCAACCTATTAAACAAAGGTTCGCCCATGTTGTCGTGAATTAAATATGAGAGCATGTTCTATGAATAGCAGTGTGCAGGGCTCTAAAGTGTGACCAATTTGATCACATATGCAACAAAATATGTTGCTGTGATACCTGGAATTGATTTTGGGGAGCACCAGTGTGACTAATGGTGTTTTCACATAGTCCTCTTTAAAATAACCAATCTCAGTCCTCTTTAAAGTGAAAGCTAAATAACTCAGTTCCCTTTGTATTCACACTGCCCTTGAATGAGTACTCACTCTTTTGCCAGTTCACTTCAACTATATTGTAGACCAAGTCCTGGTTGCATTCACATTGCTATGTTTAGAAAGGAACCACTATCCTTTTCCAACATGCAGGTTTTTAGAAAGTGCAGGACAACCCATTCAATTAGGATGTTTTATCGGACAGCTAGATACCTACTTACCTTTTGGAAGCTAATATATTTTAAATAAATGCAATTTGAGACATAATAATTGTAATCAGAAGATACTATTAAACATGTACATTTGATTGGTAACAGAATAAATAGCAATAGAATAAGTGCAGAATAAATAATGCTGTAATTGTAAATTGTACATCCAAGGTCGGCCCCTTTAAGAGCTAGAAAAGACTTCTTACCCCATGTTGTCTTTTGTACCCAAATATGTTGTCTTCACACCATTCAATCCCCCCAATCAATAAACAGCTTATGAAGCGCTCTTAGCCTATAGATCACATATTGCAAACAAATAATCTCTCCGAAAAACTCCACACTTTTGAATTTCTGTGCGTCCTTGACAAATCACTAAATCGAATAAAAAACATTTCTGCGAACCTGCACATCATCATCTTATCTCTTTTGTGGCCCTGATGTGGCAGGGGAAAGAGTGTTGCAGTAGTCTAGTGTGTGGTGTGGGAATAATGACAAGCGAACCTGGGGAGTTTTCCAAATAAGTCAGTTCTTCAAATTTCTGCCCTGGTCAACTATAAGTGCTGCTATTTTGAAGTGGAAACGTCTAGGAGCAACAACGGCTCAGTTGTGAAGTGGTAGGCCACACAAGCTCACAGAATGGGACTGATGCGTGACGAAGCAAAAAAGTTGTCAGTCCTCGGTTGCAACACTCGCTACTGAGTTCCAAACTGCCTCTGGAAGCAACGTCAGCACAACAACTGTTCGCAGGGAGCTTCATGAAATGGGTTTCCATGGCTGAGCAGTCAAGCCTAAGATCAACATGCGCAATACCAAGCGTCAGCTAGAGTGTCGCCGCCATTGGACTCCGGAGCAGTGGAAATGCATTCTGTGGAGTGATGAATCACGCTTCACCATCTGGCAGTCTGACGGACGAATCTGGGTTTGGCGGACGCCAGGTTGAACACTACCTGCCCGAGTGCATAGTGCCAACTGTAAAGTTTGGTGGAGGTGGAATAATGTATGGGGCTATTTTTTATGGTTCCGGCTAGGTCCCTTAGCTGTAGTGAAGGGAATTCTTAATGCAACAGTATACAATACGATTCTGTGCTTCCAACTTTGTGGCAACCGTTTGGGAAAGGCCCTTCCCCGTTTCAGCATGACAAAGCCCCATGCACAAAGTGAGGTCCATACAGAAATGGTTTGTCGAGATCGATGTGGAAGAACTTGACTGGCCTGTACAGAACTCTGACCTCAACCCCATCAAACACCTTTAGGGTGAATTGGAACACGGACTGTGAGCCAGGCCTAATTGCCCATCATCAGTGCCTGACCTCACGAATGCACTTGTGGATAAATGTAAACAAGTCCCAGGAGCAATGTTACAACATCTAGTGGAAAGCCTTTCCAGAAGAGTGGAGGCTGTTATCATAGCAAAGGTGGGGGGGGACTCCATATTAATGCTCATGATTTAGGAATGAGATGTTTGACAAGCAGTTTTCCACATACTTTTGGTCCTGTCGGGGAGTTTGTACTAGCATTCAAAGTGGTTTTGAATATACTGACTCAACAAGACAAACAACCGGTTGGGCCAAAAAGTCATGACACTTCAGGGGGGGGTCATTCAAAGGTCACAGCCGAGTCAGCTCAAGTTACCGACCTGGTACTGAACCCCAGTCAGTGACAGGACTGGAGACCACGTTAGCCAACTGAGCTAAAGCCTAGATGTTAATATTGGGAGCTAATAGAAGTCTTCAGGTCTCAGGAAAGATTACTCATCTGGCAGGCATAGTTAAACGACTGTATAGTACACAACCCTAGACTTCCAATCACTGTGCAGAATACATTGAGGGCGGGCTCACACAGCTTCTATTCCACAGCCTGCTGTTCACTTCCTACCATGCCTTCCCTAGTTCCACACATTGATCCTCGTTCTTTGACAAGTTTGTTTGTTTTCTCCGTTCCCCTCTGTTCTCCGGTCTTTCTTGGCCCAGAGATTCCTTGACAAGGAAAGGAGAAAACGACGGAAGGAGAAAGGGAGCATGGTAGGCAGGGAGAAAGGGAGACAGAGCACAGCACACACCAGCTAATGATATTACTCCTGCATGGTCAAGGCTGTGGGGTATGGAGGGATGGGTGGAGTGAGAGAGGGATGAACAGAGGAGAGGGAGGGAGGAGAAGGCTCTCTGGCTGAGGATCAGTAGAGCAGAGCAGTAAAGCCAAGCAGAGCCTCTACTGCTCTGGAAGAATAACCAATCCTCTGGTCTGCTAAATTACAAAAGGTATTTATGTCTCCCTAATTTTCTTTGCTTCCCCAGCCCTCTCCCTGCTTAATTCTCTCCTTTCCTCTTCTTGCACCTTCACTCCAGCTCCTCATTTTCTCTATAGAACAAGTGAGAGGGCTGCCACTTAATGAGACTCATATGAATGGATCCATAAACAAATATTTAAAAAGGGAAAGGGACAATAGAGAGATGATTCGGTATTGCTGATTGTGTGTGGCGTGCTCAATTGCTCCATTGAATTACAGCTCGAATATGGCCTCTGCGTCAGCTAAAACATTAGTACAAAGAGAGCAATTACCTTCACGCCCTCTCCAGGCGACATGATTGGAGAGGGCATTCATTGTTTTCTAAGAACCCAAAATGGACTCTTCATTTCACACTTTAAAGGACTCAAACAAAGAAACTAAAACATAGCGCGTCACTGTCTGTTGCCATTGTTTTCAATGACAGCGGAGATCTATGGTGTCTCTCAGGACTTTACGACAGAGACATATACATGCTGTACTTCAAAAGCAGCTAGTGCTCATTGATTGGTTTATTGATCGGAGATGAACTAATCAATGGTCTCACCCCCATACTTGTGTTGGCTTTACAATCTCTTGAGAATAGAATAGCATGGATTAAGTGAAGAGGATGTGCCTGCTGTTGATGCATTTTGAAACACACTCCTGTCATCACCACCACCACATGCTTCTGCCAGCTCCACGGGTGGGGGATATGCGAGAAAGAGAGCGAGCGACAGGGATGATTCTACAGAGGTGTGACAACGCTGGCAGACCACCAGAGCACACACACTGGGACTCACACTGCCTCTGAAGCCCAGCTATGAGTCACTCGGATCGGGCACAAAAAAAAAAAAAAAAAAAAAAACAGACACCTCTAACCCCCAACCACATCTACCCACCTCTTGCTCGGCTTGAAAGCGCTGTGTTCAGCCTCCGATACCGCTTACCAGCCACCAACCACGCCCCACCTCCATTACTTCAAGTACCACCACTCTACCTCCAGCTCACCCATCCTAGCTCCAGCCCAGATGTGAGGACATGGATCCCTGACATGGAGGACGCATGCACTCAAAGACTTGGTCTCTATTGGTTGGCCTAACTGTAGGTAGTCTACTCGTGATGTATTGCTTGTTTATTTTTTGCATTCAAGGCACTATGAGATTATTATTCTTCAATAACACAAAACCCAAAAGCAAATCAAGGGGGAAAAAATATATTTTTTGAGAAGGACAAATCATAGATGTTATTGCTGGGAAGCAGATGTTCCATCTTCCCTGTCCTCAGTTTTTCTCCACAGAACAAAGAAACAGGATGCGACTTATAACCCCCCCCACCCTAGTCTGGAGTAGACAAATCAGAAGTCCTTGCAGTATAACTGGGCCAATGGCCAAATAACAAGTATCCTGCTCCAGACTCAATGTACAGACCAATGAAAACATGGCACACGTAGCTCTGAGTTCAGGACTGATATTCCACAGATTCTAAAACAACTGAACCAACTATTTCCATTGACAATTCCCTATTGAATTCCCTAGTCTTTTGCGTTGTGAATTTATCTTCCAAATATTCTTACAAGATGATGAAAATCACTAAAGAAATGTAATAAATTATTATTATTATGTGCTGGGGAGACTAGCAGCTGGGACCACCTGCCTTCCCCCTCTCTTTCTGTCACTCTCTCACCATCCGTTGTTCTTTCCCTGCCCATCCCTCTCTATTCCTTCTCTCCCATGCTGGTACTGTAAGAGTGGTGGTGGTCTGTTGGCTGTGTAGGGATGACACCCCATGTCAAGGAGTGTTGCTGAGAGGACAGCTGTCACCTTTGTGTGCCAGAACACCACAACACACTATGACCATCTAAACCCAGTGCCAGAACACCCCCGATGTAGACCGATACAGACAAAGAGCAAGAGAGAGAGTGAGAGACAGGAGAGTGACAGGAAAGAGAGCGACACAGACAGACAGACAGAGCGAGAGAGAGAGAGAGAAGAGACAGGGGAGAGACACTGAGCAAGACACCTCATTTCCACCAAATGAGGTGGAAACCGAGATGCACTTCCTAACCTCCTGCCAACTGTATGAGCAGAGAGACCGTTATTTAAATTTTAAAACAAAGCCAAACTTGATAAACTCCCATTTTTATTAGGTGAAATACCACAGTAGAAATACGTGACCTGCAATGTCTTATTTATTCATTTAATTTTGTTTGTTGTCCATTTCACTTGCTTTGGCAATGTACACATGTTATCACGTCAACAAAGCCCTTCGAATTGAGAGAGCGGGCGAGCGAGAGGAAGGGCGAGAGGACGCACACAGATACGGGAGGGAGGGGGGGGGGGCGAGAGGACGCACACAGATACGGGAGGGGGGCGAGCGAGAGGACGCACACAGATACGGAAGGGGGGGGGGCGAGAGGACGCACACAGATACGGGAGGGGGGGGCGAGAGGACGCACACAGATGCGGGAGGGGGGGGGGGGGGGGGGGGGTCGAGAGGACACAGATGCGGGAGGGGGGGGGTCGAGAGGACACAGATGCGGGAGGGGGGGGGGGGGGGGGGGGGGGGGTCGAGAGGACACAGATACGGGAGGGGGGGGGGGGGGGGGGTCAAGAGGACACAGATACGGGAGGGGGCGAGAGGACGCACACAGATACAGGAGGGGGGGCGAGCCGCACACAGATACGGGAGGGGTGGGGCGAGAGGCCGCACACAGATACGGGAGGGGTGGGGCGAGAGGCCGCACACAGATATGGGAGGGGAGACTTCTCCTTGTCATGTCAGTCACTGCAGACCTTAGAGAGCGATTTATAACATGTCAACTATTTTGTTGTAATGTTTGAGTCACATGACCACAAATAAGACAAATAAGCTTTAAACAGCACTGGTGCCACCCCCCCAGAGTGAAAAGGTTTGGGAACCACTGAGCTAGAAGACCACTTCCCTCTCTCATTTGGTTCTTTCTTTATTCCCATTCTAATCCCCGATGAGTGGACTAACTCAGATGGCACTCTGCATAGTGGGAGAGGGGATTGACAGATTTAGGGAGAGAGACAGAAGGACAGGTTGGAGTGAGGAAATATGATGAAGGACTTGTGTGTTCAGCCTACCTCCTGTGGTAGCTGTGTGTAGCACGTCTCTGTGGTGGCGAGGATGAGGAGGGGGGTGAAAGAGGGGACGTCCTGGAGTAGAGAGAAGAAGGTGTTCTTCACCGTGTCGCTGACCGAATCCCACCAATCACAGATGTGGGGCATGAACACCACACTGGGTACGCTCCGACACGCCTCACGGAACACCTGGAACACACACAGCCAGACATCATACATTTGCGATGAGTATATTCTGGCCTAAAACAGATGCAATGATATATGTGTGGTAGGGGTGTGTACACATGCATGCATGTTACCTGAGCGCAGGACTCCTCGGGTGTCTTGGCGCTGACAGAGTAGAGTGTGGGCAAGTCTAGGAGGTGGACAGACAGCTTGTCCAGGTGGTGTAACACAGCAGGGGCCAGGTGAGAACTCTGTCCCGAACCGGGGGGACCCGCCAGCAGCAGGCGAGGCCGGTACGACGTGGGCTGGTGAAGGGCTGATCTGGAAGGAGGAAAAGAGAAGGAGAATCAGCTTCTATCTTTTAAATGTGTTCTTACGTCACCAATTAGGTTATCAGTCTCCAGTTATTTGAGTTTTGGTAAAACTGTTAAAGGACTATCATCTCCATAAATATACTTTTTAATATCATACCAGTAACACAGCAAAACTTTGTTTTGTATTAGACAAAGTCACAACTACATGTTTCATCATTTTTTTGTACTGGTCCCTCGTGGGAAGCAAACCCACAAATTTGGCATCACGGGACAGAAACTCTACTACTGCTCGGTTTAATAGTTAGGCATCTTGAGTTCAACATCATTACATTTGAAATGTTTGACGTCGACATTGACAGTTCCTAATTTATTTCTTTTAAAATCTGAGGGCCTTCAAAAGGGGGGCTGCGGGACACCCATCCCTGGTCTATAGCTGGCTCTAGCACTGAGTAAGTAGAGAAGGCAATAGGCATGCACGGTGAGCTCGTGCTATAAAGAGGACACCAGCGACGTTGATAGACTTGATCCTCTCAATCAGTATACAACATGAGACATGACAGAAGTACCGAAAGTAACAAAGATTCTAGTAGTGAAAGATTTTTCATGTTCTAATATTGAAAAAGTACACAAGTTCCAGTATACCATGAAACACTAAATCATCTTTGACCATATTAGCCATCTATATCAGATAAAGTGCTTCTTAGATCGATGTGAATAAAATAGAGAACATTAAATCCACCCTGGCCTGTATTGGGGGCGTCAGGTAGCCTAGTGGTTAGAGTGTTTGGACAGTAACCGAAAAGATGCTGGATCGAATCCCCGAGCTGACAAGGTAAAAATCTGTCGTTCTGCCCCTGAACAAGGCAGTTAACCCACTGCTCCCCGGTAGGTCGTCATTGTAAATAAGAAGTTGTTCTTAACGGACTTACCTAGTTAAATAAAGGTTAAATTAAAAAAAATTGGTGACAGGACTGAATTGTGGTTTGTCATTCTACTTGTTGCCATAAGGTGGCATTAAAACACGGGTTAGAGGCTAGCTGCGTGTTCTGTAGTCAGACTCACATGGTGAAGTGTAGGACGGGTGTGTGTGCGTGTGTCTTTGGGGATCCCGGCTGGAGGTTGTAGATGGAGGGAGCTGCTCCATCAGTCTCCTCTTCACTGACCTCCTCTAGCAGGTGATTGTCAACATCTAGCAGGGAGGAAGGAAGGAAGGACAGGAGGAAATAATTGTCAGTCAGACAAACTGTGTGTGTGTGAAATAAAATGATGTTGAGATATACAAAAATATGAAGGTAATAGATCAAAATGCATATAGGCCTAGGCATGGCCAAAGTAACAGGCGCAGAACTTGCTCCAGCAAGAATAAAGGCTAGAGAAAGCTCTGGTGTTATTAGCCTGTTTGGGGTAGGGGGCAGCATTTTCACTTTTGGATAAATAGCGTGCCCAAACTGAACTGCCTCCTACTCTGTCCCAGATCCTAATATATGCATATTATTATTAGTACAGGATAGAAAACACTGAAGTTTCTAAAACTGTTAGAATCATGTCGGTGAGTATAACGGAACTTATTTAGCAGGTGAGACCCCGAAGATTAACCATTCAGATTATTTTTTAAGTCACTGTCTTTTCAATATGTTTTCATGGGGAATCCAGAATTCTAATCGACTTTCCTGCAGTTCATACTGCTTCCACTGGATGTCACCAGTTTGTAGAAAATGGTTGAGGTTTTCACTTTGTGTAATGAAGAAGTGCCATAGCTCAGAACGAACGTCACTTCATTTGTACCTTTTGATAGAGGCGCGTAACCAGAAAAGTAGCATCAGTTTGTTTTGCTCCTGTATTGAACACATCCTGTCTTCAATTTGATCGATTATATACGTTTAGAAATACCTAAAGTTGTATTACAAAAGTAGTTTGAAATATTTTGGCAAAGTTTACAGGTAACTTTTGAGATATTTTGTAGTGACGTTGCGTAAGTTAGAAGCTGCGTTTTTCTGGATCAAACACGCCAAATAAAATTGACATTTTGGATATATATTGACGGAATTAATCAAACAAAAAGGACCATTTGTGATGTTTATGGGACATATAGGAGTGCCAACAAAAGAAGTTCGTCAAAGGTAAGGCATGATTTATATTTTATTTCTGCGTTTTGTGTCACGCCTGCAGAGTTGAAATATGCTACTCTTATTGTTTACTGTTGTGCTATCATCAGATAATAGCATCTTATGCTTTCGCCAAAAAGTATTTTTGAAATCTGACATGTTGGCTGGATTCACGAGTGTAGCTTTAATTGAGTATCTTACATGTGTGATTTAATGAAAGTTAGATTTTTATAGAAATGTATTTGAATTTGGCGTTCTGCATTTTCCCTGGATATTGGCCATGTGGGAAGCAAGCCTACCCCAGAGAGGTTAATAGAGACATCATGGTTTATTAGGGAGATAGGGAGGAAGGTGTAGTGCTAAATATCTTTAACAGGGTTCTAGACTAACTTTTTCCACTGGTGCTGCCAACTTTTTCAGTTGATGGCACCCGTGTTTTGCCACTACACACTAATAAAGACCTGACCTGTCTCTCATAATATTCCATACAGAACCAGGCTAATAATGACTAGCCATCTTAAATTAGCATGCCCTTGCAGTGCTTGACATTCAGGTAAATTTGCCAGGCCAGTGCCAACTGAAAGATACTGGCCCGAATGAAAAGATTACTGGCACGGGAAAGCAGATGATGCACGCATAATCTAAATGTCATTTAAATTTGCAGGCTGAGCAAGATGCATATAGCCCAGGGGTCCCCAATTACATTAATCTGTGTGACGATTTTTTCTTGAGCGAATGGTCGGGGAGAACATAGTTTGAAATCATTTGTAAACTGCAAATTGACGGCAAGAATCCCAAACAGATATAGTATTTGACGAAAACCAAATAATTTCAAGTCTTGATTAGCCTACATTGGGATGTGATCACATATGCCTCTGTTTATGCATGGGAATCCTTGGGAACAGATATCCAAAATTAACAATCACACAGAGCTGATTTCCTGGTGATTGTGCAGTCATATGTCAAACAATGAAAACGATTTCAAAAATAAATAATAATAATAATGAGAGAGAGAGAGAAGACAAAGTGAGAGAGACACACAGATGGATACAATGGGTGTTCGGCCAGTATATTTATTCATTTTGCTCTGAAAATATAAAAAAATGCCCATGGGATGCCCATTGGGGGAACCCTGCTATAGCCAATAATGACCAACCCACCATACATAAGTAAGTACATTTTAACTTGACAATATCATATTTCCATTAATTATTTGGAGGGGGAAAAAATA
The DNA here is from genome assembly GCF_002021735.2 of Oncorhynchus kisutch. Taxonomy (NCBI): domain Eukaryota; kingdom Metazoa; phylum Chordata; class Actinopteri; order Salmoniformes; family Salmonidae; genus Oncorhynchus; species Oncorhynchus kisutch. The sequence continues at coordinate 39,108,820 of NC_034185.2, forward strand.
CAAAATACAACCTTGTCGCAATCTCAAAAAGGGTGTTATTGTTAGCGATTACAAACAGTAAGTTCACTCAAAATCACACTTTTCTTATAGAAAAACTACACAAATGGGATGTTCTAAGTCCACAACAATGCTTCAACCACATCAGGAGCCCACTTTTGAGGTCTGGGAAGAATAAATTAAAAAGATGGAAGGTGCAGTTGCCCTTTAATTCAATTACACACCTAGCAAGAGGCTGTTGTGTTTGGCTAGCGGTGTTTTTTACTATACAATGTACAGTGTAGGCTACATGTGATGGCAGAGTTTGCTAAACAAATGCCCCGCGATGATAAAAATCATGATGTTCTGCCAAGTAGGCCTACTTCAGTCAACATTTAACTGGGAAGGTTTTTGTAAAAGGCTTTAGAAATTGTTCTTTCAAACAGTGCATGATGACTGAAACGCGTATAGCAAAGTTTCTACCAAGACTTTGAACAAAACTTTTCGAAAACCTGCTTTGCCTACCCATTGTTGCATACCCTTTGCTGTTTGAATAAATCCTAGGAAAAAAAGACCTAATTGTGGCCCTAGCTACCAGGAAGGAGAGAGAGAGGCAAAAGGAGAAAGATAAACAGATTACCTCCTCTACTCTCCCCGTGCCGTGTTTCTGCATGGGGGAAGACTCGGAGCAGGACCTCCAGCACCGTGGCCAGTGTGTTGGCTAGTAGGGGGCGTATGTTGGGGGCCAGGGCTCGGCCTGGAGGAGCCTGGGCTCTCTGGGAAGCTGGGACGATGGTCCGCAGAGCATGGCTGAAGTCCCCAGGCCCCAGCACGATGGTACTGTTAGACACAGATAAGATTGATCAATACTTGATCCAAAAGGGAAATTTAGTATCCACAGATTAAACACATTTCAGGGCAAATTCTAACCTCAAATGCTTTGAAGTCAATGGGAGAGACTGCGTGAATTGTAACTTAAATGGAAGTCAGAATTCACCCCATACAGACAAGACAATTGATTCCAGTCTATTACTATGTTGTTGTTTTTATTCTTTCAGTTTCCTTCTCCTCTGCATGGTTACCTGACGTCCAGCTGCAGCTTAACACTGCTGCCGTAGATCTGGGGGTAGCAACGCCGCAGTGCCACCAGGGCCGCCTCTGTGCAAAGTGCTTTGATGTCTGCGCCACAGTAACCTGGAACAGGGGAGTGGAGGGGTTAAATGAATAAACCGAAAAAAGAAGTAGACTAGACATAAAATGTTGTAAACGTTAATAAATGTGAGTTTGTCTCCTACCGACACATTTCTCAGCCAGCTCATTTACAAACTGTTCAGCCAGTCTAGGATTCCAGTCCCGCGTGTGGATCTCAAGGATTTGTCTTCGGGCCTAGAGAATAATACAAAGAAAGAGAGAGACAGACAACACCGACAGACAAAGAGCGAGAGATATATAGGGATGGAGAGAAAAAGAAAAACATGTTTATAAATAAAAAAAACTGTCACTATCGACCCTGCTCACACCACAGTGGGTTTCTGATCAGCAAGGTCTCTCTCTGCTGAGGTCTGCCAGCTGAGTGTCTCTGTATTTGGTGTCTCTCTGCTGACAGAAGCATACAGACTGGGCTTTGATTATTCAGAATCTCACTGTGAGGACAAACGACAGGAGTCAACCAATTAGACAGCTCAACGGGTAGAGGGGATTGCTATGCACCACTAGGCTGGGACTCGCACACAGTCAGTCACACACACCACTGGGGTTGGACTACACAAGTAGCTGGGCTGGGACTGACAAACACACACAACTGGGCTTTGACAGACATGCAGACAAACCACTAGGCTGGGACTAAAGTGTGTTGTACACGCTCACCCAGACACACAGGAGCGGTTGGAACACACACTTAAAGGATAAAACTCATATACATATACTGAGCAAAAATATAAACAACATGTAAAGTGTTGGTCCCATTGTTTCATGAGCCAAGATTTTAAAAAATCCTAGAAATGTTTCATATACACAAAAAGCTTATTTCGCTCCAATTTTGTGCACAAATTTGTTTACATCCTTGTTAGTGAGCATTTCTTATTTGCCAAGATAATCCATCCACCTGACAGGTGTGCCATATCAAGAAGCCGATTAAACAGCATGATCATTACACAGGTGCACCTTGTGCTGGGGGGGAAGTAAAAGGCCACTCTAAAATGTGCAGTTTTATCACCCAACACAATGCCACAGAAGTCTCAAGTTTTGAGAGAGTGTGCAATTAGCATGCTGACTGCAGGAATGTCCACCAGAGCTGTTGCCAGAGAATTACATGTTAATTTCTCTACCATAAGCCACCTCCATTTTAGAGAATTTGGCAGTATGTCCAACTGGCCTCACAACCACGTGTAACCACGACAGCCCAGGACCTACATATCTGGCTTCTTCACCTGCGGGACTGTCTGAGGAATATTTATGTCTGTAATAAAGTCCTTTTGTAGGGAAAAACACATTTTGATTGACTGGACCTGGCTCCCCAGTGTGTGGGCCTATGGCTGCGCCCCTGGCCCACCCATGGTTGCGCCACTGCCCAGTCATGTGAAATCCATAAATGATGGCTTACCAAATGTATTTAAATTGACTGATTTCCTTCCATGAACTGTAACTCAGTAAAATCTTTGAAATTGTTGTGTTGCGTTTATATTTTTGTTCAGTATACTATGACAGCCACAGACAAATGATTGGGATTACAGTATAAAACAAGTACCAACAATGTATTTCATAGGGTATTCATTGTGCCATAATCCTATACATGATTGCTACTTCCTCACCGTCCTGTCAGGCAGGTTGAAGAGGAACTCCCTGTCAAAGCGTCCAGGTCTCCGTAGAGCAGGGTCTATGGAGTCCAGCCTATTGGTAGCACCGATCACCACGATTTCCCCTCGGCTGTCCAGACCATCCATCAACGCCAGCAGAGTGGACACTATAGAGCTTAAGAAGGGAAGGAGAGCGGGATATGGAGCAAGTATGGTCAAAACCATTACTAAAAAAAGATCACTCACATTCATTACTGATTGTCAGATCATCAAATGGAGATGTCTAACAACTACTCCTGCTTCACATAGTACCTGTGTATCTGGTCCTGTCTGCTGGAGCGCACTGGGGCCAGACCGTCTATTTCATCAAAGAAGATTATGGAGGGCCTCATCAGGTATGCCTGGAAGAGAGCAGAACACACAACATAAGTCTGGGCTAGAAGAGCATAAGCTAGCCTGAACAGAGTATTCTGGATGGCAACTGGACCAAGTAAGCACAATATAAATAGATAAGGTATTTAATAAATAATTCCCTACCTGACACTGTCCAACTGATAAGCCTTGGCTCATGTCTAGGGCTGTGGCGGTCATGACATTTTGTCAGGCGGTTATTGTCATGCAAAAGACTGCCGGTCTCACAGTAATTGACAGTTAACAAAAACATTTAGCATCTCCAGGCCTCTACAATTTAAAAAGCCACAAAAATCTATTTAAATGTGTACCATCACAATTAATCCATTATTGATTTTAGGCAGTTCTAAAGAAACATGATATGAAGAAAAAGTATTTTGGAAGAACAGAATACAGGGTGGCCTACTATATGATATCTGGCTATGCGCCATGCCTTAGGCTTGTACATTTAGCAGACGAGATGGGCTCATAAGTCCCGTGACATTATTTTATATTACATGATGTTATAGTAAGAAGAAAATCATTTAAATTAGTTGAATAAAATAGAAAGTATATTTTTTCCATTCCGGAGTGAGTGGCGCATATGAAGTGGCTATGTTGAGCGCAAAAGTTATCATTTGAAAAAGGTCCAATACGTTAGATATACATTTAAAAATGTATTACAAATAAATAACAGAAATACCTTAAGGCATTCAGACCCTTTGCTATGAGACTCAAAATTGAGCTCAGGTGCATCCTGTTTTGATTGATCATCCTTGATGTTTCTACAACTTGATTGGAGTCCACCTGTGGTAAATTCAATTGATTGGACATGATTTGGAAAGGCACACAGAGCAAAAACCATGCCGTCAAAGGAATTGTCCATAGAGCTCCGAGACAGGATTGTGTCGAGGGACAGATCTTGGAAAGAGTACCAACAAATGTCTGCAGCATTGAAGGTCCCCAAGAACACAGTGGCCTCCATCATTCTTAAATGGAAGAAGTTTAGAACCACCAAGACACGTCCTAAAGCTGGCCGCCCGGCCAAACTGAGCAATCGGGGGGAAAAGGGCCTTGTTCAGGGAGGTGATCAAGAACCCGATGGTCTCTGACAGAGCTCCAGAGTTCCACTGTGGAGATGGGAGAACCTTCCAGAAGGACAACTATCTCTGCAGCACTCCACCAATCAATCGAACATCTCTGGAGAGACCTGAAAATAGCTGTTCAGCGACGCTCCCCATCCAACCTGACAGAGCATCTGCAGAGAAGAATGGGAGAAACCCCCCTAATACAGGTGTGACAAGCTTGTAGGGTAGAAGACTCGAGGCTGTAATCACTGCCAAAGATGCTTCAACAAAGTACTGAGTAAAGGGTCTGAATAATTATGTAAATGTCATAATTATTTTTGCTGCTAAAAAGGTTTTTGCTTTGCCATTATTGGGTATTGTGTGTAGATTTATCAGGAAAGAAATCTATTTAAAACATTTTTGAAAAAGGCTGTAACCTAACAAAATGTGGGAAAGGGGTCTGAATACTTTCCAAATGCACTGTATAAAGGGCACAATCCTTTTCATTTGATTTGGGTTCATATATAGGCCTATGCATAAGCTCTAATATGCGTATGAACATATTGAATTAATCATCACCCTAGAAAACGCTGTCCATTTCGGTGTGTTGGGCTTTGAAACAACACCCACAACCATGTTTTCCTGTTGAACTTTTCTTCAAATTGATCAATGAGTTGAGTTTTAAAAGCACGATACTGTTTTGATGAGAAGTGTCTTATGTGATATTCGATTGCATTTGCATTGACGCCAGAGTGGTGAGAAGGACACTAGAGCCCTGAGTACCAGGCCATTAACAGCCTGACGGTACCTGCTTCTATAAACCAATGAGGAGATGGGAGAGGCCGGACTTGCATCGCGATCTGCGTCACAAATAGAACTGACTTCTGCAATTATTGAATAATATAGATATCTACATTTATTTTGCAATGCTTGTGCACGCGACACGAGCGGTGTAGTCAGCCTGTTAGACAGGTCTAAAGAAACATGATATGAAGAAAATGTAGCCTATTTCAGAAGAACACGTCATTTTTATCTGTCACATACACATATTTGGCAGATGTTATTGCAGGTGTGGCAAAACGCTTGTGTTCAAGGATAGCATACTCTGAGTTGTCCTTATGTTAGGCCCTGATATGGCTATGCCATATGGCTGTGGGCTACACTAGTTCATTTAGCAGACAAGATTTGCTTCGAATTCCGTGGAATTATTTAGTGTCATCTTATAGTATGAATAATACAAATGAGCATGGCTGAATAAAATTACATTTTCTCCAAACGATTTCCAAGAAAGTGCGCACACATGCGGCTATTCTGTGTTGAGCGGAAAATGCTTAATTTAGCAACTTCAGTTGTAATACAAATGTTGGGCTATATGTTTAGATTTTTTATACATTCTAAGGCTGCCTGATGCGACTATTGAGGATTTGAAGAAAGTTGCACGAAAGGCATGAGCTCTGATACGTTTCTTGTGCAGGCCGCACACCATCAGTCTCTCATTCACAATTTGACTAGCACTTGATAATATTCTCACCAGGCCTCGAATTTCCTGGCGGCATCCACCAGGTGTGGCCATAATGCCCCCTAAAGAAAAAGTGGCCATTTTGGCCTTGGGCTGAATATAATAATTCAGCTGCCATGCTCCAAAAAAAATAAACATCTCTCGCAGGGCACTCTCAGCTCTCTCAATTCTTATTAACCAATGCGCGTCATGTGATCAGGTCTTCTCACAGGCATCTCAGCTAAGGCTACAAGTGAAGAGACATCGGGGACGCAAATGCGCACGCCCCTCTTATCGAATTCCGAGGCGCATATTGAAGATATTAGAACTGTCCACATTTACTTTTCGTCAGCCAACAAGATGAGTAGGCCTAATGAACAGGAAAAGCACTGGCCTGTTTTAATCTGCTATCCCCCATAGTACAAAGGTTGACCAATTCTATTCTACTTGTCCTTCTGTGCAAGAAATAAATATTCCAAACATAGTCTGGGACAGTTGTGAGATGCAATAGACCCCAAATTAATACACGCATCAAAAAACATTTTAAAAGCAATGAGGCTGACGCAACAGATCAGAATATTTAGCTTAAAATATTGATCAACTAGCTATTTCTTCACATAAGCGCAGCACTGCACAGGCTATAAGCACAAATGTTACAAAATACAATCAATTAGCAGGAAAAGCACTTTTTATAATAAAGGTGCATCTTTATGGTAAAAATGATCTTCCCCAAATTTAACTCAATTTAAACGGTGTAGAGCCTATTTGGCCACTTGAATTCACAAATCGTATCAAAACATACAGGCCTATGGGCAAGGCTACTATGATTTGAAAAAGTCGCAAAAAAAAGGCAAGCGGTTTCTTGCCTTACTGCACAAGCTGGGCATCATCCACAAATGATAATAATAATACATCATACACAATACATCATACACAAGTGATAGGCTAATATTGTCACACATCAGGATATTCTTAATTTAATGTTGTCTTTACAAATACTAAATCATTTTTATTTAACTAGGCAAGTCAGCTAAGAACAAAGAATTATTTACAATGACGGCCTACCACAGATGACAATGGGCCAATTGTGCGCCGCCCTATGGGACTCCCAATCACGGCCAGTTGTGATACAGTCTGGAATGAAACCAAGGTCTGTAGTGACACCTCTAGCACTGAGATGCAGTGCCTTAGACCGCTTGTGCCACCCGGGAGCTCTTAAGATAATGTGTGTGAAATTAGTTTTGATTTAGAATGGACCATTATCATGCACCTGTCCCAGAACAACAGCAGGGAAAAAATACATGTCATCTATGGACTTAAATAGCAAATGGTGAATACTTTTCCCATGGTTCATTTTCATGCCAGCCAGGTAGGCTATACTCCTGTTGTAAAGCAAAGCAATGTGCTTAATATTAGGAAAGTTGAGAAATAAATCAAATAAGGCCATCAAAACGCTTGTTTTCTCACGCAGTTGCGTAGCCTATAGAAATGTTGCACAACATGAGTTCCTGGGCTCTCATGAAGCGTTTGATTTGATATTCTAAACTATTTGCATTGATGTCAGAGTGATTAGAGGGACAATAAAGTGCTGAGTACCAGGCAGTTAAGCAAGTTTGGTAGGCTACTAATGACCATCAGCAGCATCCGAGGCTGGAGAGGCCTAGTTACCGTGACTAAACGATCACGTGTTATTTGGCTGCGGTTATGACTCATGACCGCCGGTGTTGCAGTAATATGGTCACCGTAACAGCCTTAATCATGCTCACCTGGTCAAAAAGTAGGCGTAGCTGTCGTTCTGATTCGCCGACCCACTTGCTGAGGCAGTCGGCTCCCTTCCTCATGAAGAAAGACACCTTTTTGTCTCCTTGACTACACTCGTTGGCCAAAGCCCGCGCTACAAGGGTCTTCCCTGTACCTGGTGGGCCGTAGAACAGACACCCTCTGTGGGAGAGGAGAGAGTGAGAGGTAAATAAGTTTAAAGCAGACACAATCCGTTTGACCTTGGAACTACATTGTGACCATGATGCAAAAAAATGCTAAATTGTTCTTCCTCATCTGTCTAAATTGCAAACAAAAGAGGATACATGCTTGATATATCTGAACATGAAGGTGACTTTGGTCTTTACCTTGGGGGCTGTATCTTGAACCTTTCGAAGACCTCTGGGTAAAGTAGAGGGAAGACCACCATCTCCTTCAGAGACTGGATGTGGTTGGAGAGCCCTCCTACGCTGTCAAACTTCACTGAGGTGTCCAGATTCATGGGGTCCACATCAGCGAGGCTAGCTCCCACCTTGGCCCTGTCTCTCAGCACCCCACTGGCCAGGTCCTCTGCTCTCAGGCTCAAAGGCAGACACCTTTACAAGTAACAAATACAGGTGATAAAGATAAGAGTCGATGTGTGGTGAGCTTTCAGTTGCATAACGGCTGCCATTTATCACCGGGGTTTGCAGTGAAGCTAATGAAGCCACTGGAGATAGTTACTAACAACCCACTACAGGACGAGTGGTGAATGGAAAGTGATTTTACCTAGTGAAAAGCCATTAATAAATTGTATCTAATAACAAAATCCACAGGTATTCACCTGTTCCTGGCCCGGGTCATGCTTTTGCTTTTTCTCCTCTCAAATCTCTCCTCGTCAGATGACGACGTAGTGTCGCTACTGTGGATGGCATGCTTCTTCACTCTGGACCAGAGGAGAGGGAAGGAGGACAAAAGACAAATCACTCCATATTAGACCATGCAGGTATGTACTGTATGTACTGTAGGTAAGCAGTCTTATGAAATCATTTTTCATGCAGGGAACAACACCCACCGTATATGGCTTCTCCTTGCTGGGGATCTGTGGGTGTCAAACAGGGAGGGGTTGCTTTGTTTTCTGTTGACGGGCTCTGGAATGCATTCAGTGAGACATAAGACGTTAAAAGCAGCAGCACTCAAGAGGCATAAAGCAGAGACAATATCAGGAAAAGGTTTTACGCAGGAAAAGGAATGTTTCAGGCAGAGGGCCAGTTCCCCAGACCTACATTAAGACTACTCCTTTACTATAAGGCACACTCAATAGAAAATCTGGGTCCAGGAAACTACCCTTAGTGTTGCAGAGAAAAAAATATATATATTTTTTAAAAATCACACAATAATCAATGTTTTTCTTTACCAATAGGTGGCGCCTCGTATCTCTGTACGGTCTTGCGTTGTCTCAGGTTGTACGGTCTGTCGTTCCCCTCTCCAGCCTCCTCGGTCTCGTTTCTTTCATCATCATCCTCCTCTGCTTCGTCATCCTCTTCTTCACCATGAGATTCTAATTAGTAAACAAGATATGTTTGTGAAATTATCATCTTGTGAACCGCAAGCATTACCAACAAACTACAGGTTGTGATAAGTCCCTGTGCAGTCCCTGTGCAGCTTTACAAGCAATCCAAACTAAGACAAACCTTCAGTCCCCTCTTCCGATTCTGTCTTGCTCATGGCTTTGTGGTGTGTCTGCATGCCAAAGGTGTTCCTGCGCAGTGCCTTCCTCCTCTTCACACGAGAGTACATGTCCATGTTTTCCTAGAAGATCAGGAGTGGAGGATTTGCACGTTTAGCTTAGTCTGGCTAACACCTAACTCGAATTCCTCGCGTCAGCCAGGCTACGTTTAGCTAGCTGGCTTGCCATCATAACGTCTACCACTGGAGATAGTTACTAACAACCCACTTTCATATGGCATAATACAGACTGACTGGCTGATTGACAGACTTACCACCTCAGTGTCTGTCCACATGCGGAGTCTCTCCACCTCCCTGTTCTGTCTGATGCTGCTGATGTTGTCCATCTCCTGAAGAACTGCCTCCGCCGTGCTGACAATACATTTACATTTTAGTCATTTAGCAGACACTACTGTAAGTCGCTTTGGATAAGAGCGAGTGCATACATTTTCAAACACACACATCAGTATCGATTCATACCGCATACCTCTGATGTCGTCGCTTTATGTTTTACAGTTCATCCCTCTACACCCCGGTACCACCAGGTCTGAGGCCTCGTCTTCCTATAGGGAATTGTGTGTGCGTCTTCCCATAGGGTCTGTGTGTGTGTTACCTGTTGACGAGCTGGTCAAACAGCAGGCTCTGGTTGAGGTGTTCAAACGGGCTCTTCCTCACTTGGCAGCTCCTCTTCCGGTCAACATGGCCATTCATGTGAGAGTGGTCTCCTGCCCCCTCCTCCTTATGGGCTGCTGGGGTCAAAGGTAAAGAGGTCCCATCTAACTAATAGTCCAACGAATACTGTACCTACACACAAATAATGTGGTCATGGTCTTAAAATAACAAATTAAAACTTTGAAAACGTTGACGTTACCATTTCCATTTTGCAGGGCGCCAGATGACAACCTGAAATACATTAAGATGTGTAAATAAACACATTGCACAAAAAGACTGCCCCATTCTCAGACACAGTCAACAGATGGGGCTGAACCCAGTCCACACGGCCAGTACAGGAACTCACCCCAGAACTGTCTGTCAAAGAGGCTGTTCTTTTGCCTGCTCACCTGGTGCGGTAGGTGGGCATGCCCCAGGAGACCCTCTGGCCCTTGGCCTGGGGGGAGGGAGAGGTGTCGCTGGAGCTGGTCTGTCTACGGGTTCGCTTCGAGGGAGGGGACAGTCCAGGACTGCTGGGACTGCTCACATCACTACTGGGATCTTTCTAAAGGGGAGGAGAGAGAGTGGTTAGAGAGATGGAGACTGGAGAGCGGGCGCGCAAAAGAACGGGAGAGAGCGGGCGCAAAAGAACGGGAGAGAGCACGAAAGAGAGGGAGAGCGTGTGAGAGATGCCCACACATTCCACCTACAGAGAAATTAACCTAGAGAAGTGTCCCCTCAGCCAACTGGACAGTAACACAATTGGACCCAACCAAATTATGAGGAAACTATAAACACTGGAAAGAATCAACCAAAAAAAAAACAGACCAAAATAGAACGCTATCTGGCCCTAAACAGAAAGTATACAGTAGCAGAATACCTATGTCTATACCTCTGCCTATGTGCCCATTGACCACAAAATGAGATGAAAAATAAGTTGCACTTCCTTACATCCGTCCAAAGGCATGACCATGTTAGAACCACTTATTTCCCACAGATCAGACCCACAATGAATTTGGAAACAAACATTGATAAACTCCCATATCTGTTAGCACAACGTGCAATCACATCAGCAAGATGTATGCCATATTGCTGCTGTATTGCCATGAAAACAGGGCACCCAGTGGCACACAAACATAGTAAATACAACCAATATTTATCTATTTACTTATCTTCCCCTGCTGTTTGTACTACAACTATTTGCACATTGTTAAAAACACTGCACATTGCTGATAACATTTGAAACATCTATCCTTTTGAAACCTTTAAGAGTGCAATGTTTACTGTACTTAGTTTTTTTCCAGTTTTGTTTAATCCACTTGTTTTGGCAATATAAAACGTGTTTCCCATGCCAATAAAGCGCCGTTGAATTGGTAAGAGGGAGGGAGGAATAACACGTAGATACACTTCTTAGTAGCGGGAGTGTTTACTAATAAGCAATTGTTTTGTTAGCCTAGTCTGTCTATTAAAACCCCCATGTGGTAGCCTACCGTTTGTAAAACAGGCAATTTGACCGTTAATCCCCGTCATTTGGATACATTAATTTATGTTAATGCATCTATTACAGTAATTTACCGTTCTCATTCTCGAAACATTGTTTGCAGAGTTCACAACCTGCTACACTCGTGATAAATATTTCGGGATTGATTTTATACCATCATTAACGCGCTCCATGTGAGCATGTGTCTGGCTTCTCTGTCCTGCTAATGTTGCCTTAGCGCACCTGCCTGAGCACGCATAGAAGTACTTGGACTGCTTCATGAAAATGTCAAATGCAGGAAAGTGCCCCGCTGGGCTTCAGCCATTTTTTTTTACCTCACAGAGCCATTAAAATTATAATAGTTCCCCTCGATACGAAATGTACAGTGGGGCAAAAAAGTATTTAGTCAGCCACCAAGTGGCAAGTTCTCCCACTTAAAAAGATGATGCCTGTAATTTTCATCATAGGTACACTTCAACTATGACAGACAAAATTAGAAGAAAAAAAAAAACTGAAAATCACATTGTAGGATTTTAAATTAATTTATTTGCAAATTATGGTGGAAAATAAGTATTTGGTCACCTACAAACAAGCAAGATTTCTGGCTCTCACAAACCTGTAACAACTTCTTTAAGAGGCTCCTCTGTCCTCCACTCGTTACCTGTATTAATGGCACCTGTTTGAACTTGTTATCAGTATAAAAGACACCTGTCCACAACCTAAAACAGTCACACTCCAAACTCCACTATGGCAAAGACCAAAGAGCTGTCAAAGGACACCAGAAACAAAATTGTAGACCTGCACCAGGCTGGGAAGACTGAATCTGCAATAGGTAAGCAGCTTGGTTTGAAGAAATCAACTGTGGGAGCAATTATTAGGAAATGGAAGACATACAAGACCACTGATAATATCCCTCGATCTGGGGCTCCATGCAAGATCTCACCCCATGGGGTCATAATGATCACAAAAACGGTGAGCAAAAATCCCAGAACCACACGGGGGGACCTAGTGAATGACCTGCAGAGAGCTGGGACCAAAGTAACAAAGCCTACCATCAGTAACACACGACGCTGCCAGGGACTCAAATCCTGCAGTGCCAGACGTGTCCCCCTGCTTAAGTCAATACATGTCCAGGCCCATCTGAAGTTTGCTAGAGAGCATTTGGATGATCCAGAAGAAGATTGGGAGAATGTCATGTGGTCAGATGAAACCAAAATATAACTTTTCGGTAAAAACTCAACTCGTCGTGTTTGGAGGACAAAGAATGCTGAGTTGCATCCAAAGAACACCATACCTACTGTGAAGCATAGGGGTGGAAACATCATGCTTTGGGGCTGTTTTTCTGCAAAGGGACCAGGACGACTGATCTGTGTAAAGGAAAGAATGCATGGGGCCATGTATCATGAGATTTTGAGTGAAAACCTCCTTCCATCAGCAAGGGCATTGAAGATGAAACGTGGCTGGGTCTTTCAGCGTGACAATGATCCCAAACACACCGCCCGGGCGGAGTGACTTCGTAAGAAGCATTTCAAGGTCCTGGAGTGGCCTAGCCAGTCTCCAGATCTCAACCCCATAGAAAATCTTTGGAGGGAGTTGAAAGCCCGTGTTGCCCAGCAACAGCCCCAAAACATCACTGCTCTAGAGGAGATCTGCATGGAGGAATGGGCCAAAATACCAGCAACAGTGTGTGAAAACCTTGTGAAGACTTACAGAAAACATTTGACCTCTGTCATTGCCAACAAAGGGTATATAAAAGTATTGAGAAACTTTTGTTATTGACCAAATACTCATTTTCCACCATAATTTGCAAATAAATTCATTAAAAATCCTACAATGTGATTTTCTGGATTTCTCATTTTGTCTGTCATAGTTGAAGTGTACCTATGATAAATTACAGGCCTCATCTTTTTAAGTGGGAGAACTTGCACAATTGGTGGCTGACAAAATTATTTTTTGCCCCACTGTATTATCTCCAATGTGTGGTCCATGTAAAAAACCTGTCTGATTAGGATGAATAATATCTGACAATACTTTAATTCTATGCGCCAAGCATTTTGCTAGGATTTGTGCATCACAACACTGAAGTGTAAGAGGTCTCCAATTTTTTAAATGGACTGGATCTTTATATATTCCACTTGGGTCTTCTTTCAGTAATAATGATATCAGACCTTGTTGCGTGATAATTTACCATTTATACAGGAGTAGTTAAAACATGCTAATAATGGTCCTTTGAGTATATCAAAAAGAGTTTTGTATACTTCCACTGGTATGCCATCCAGCCCTGGAGTTTTCCCATCCTTAAAGGCCCCAATTGCATCAAGAAGTTCCTCCTCTGTAATTTGGCATTCACATGAGTCTTTCTGTACAGATGTTAATTTTACATTATTATTAGGAAAAAATCCATACAATTCGTTTCAGTTAGTGGAGATGGGAGACTGAAACGAAAACATATTCTTAAAGTACTTTACTTTCTCTTTCAAAATATCATTCGGCGAATCATGTGTGGCTCCATTTGTAACAAGTTAACACATTTTGGGGGGTAGCATTTCTATATTGAAGATTTAAAAAGAATTGTGCATTTTTCCCCATATTCCATCCAGTTAGGTATATTTTTATAATATATTACACACTGGATCTTTCTTGAATAAGTTCCTCCATTTATTTTTCCTCTAACTTATTCTGTGCCTCTATGGTACAGTTTTTATTACTATCTAACTGTACTGTTTTTACTTTTGGTGCCAGAGAGAATGGCATAAGAAAGTAGTCAAGACGACTAGCTTAATTAAGCCTTCGCCATGTATATCTCACTAGGTCAGGGTATTTAAGTCTACATATAACCACTAATTCCAATATATCAATGACATTCATGATTTCCTTAAGTGCCTGAGGGTGATAGTTTGTAGAGTGATTTCCTTTCCGGTCCATAGAGGTATTTAAGACCGTCCCACCATAATAATAGAGTCTAGTGTTCCTTGTAGAGTTGATAAATTCTTATATAAATTTTCAAAGAAGCTTGGATCATCATTATTTGGACTGTATAGGTTAATAAGCCATATTGGTTTATTCTCCAATAACATATTTAAAATAATCCATCTACCTTTATGATCTGTTTGGACAATTTGCACATTTGGATCAAAATGACTGTTAATTAAAACCCATCACCCCTTATGAATTTCTTTGCCAGTGAGAGAAATATTATTTCACCCCCCATTTCTTTTTCTACAAAACTTCATCTAAAATTGTTGAATGGGTTTCCTGTAAACAATAGACATATTCCTTCAGCCAGGTACATACTGATCGCCTTTTCTTATTATCTGGAGCAACAGCATTTGTGGATTCGATTACAGGCTCAAAATGGCCAGAAAGAGAACTTTCTTCTGAAACTCGTTAGTCTATTCTTGTTCTGAGAAATGAAGGCTATTCCATGCAAGAAATTGCCAAGAAACAGTTCACAGAACAGTGCAAACTGGCTCTAACCAGAATAGAAAGAGTGGGAGGCCCTGGTGCACAACTAAGCAAGTTTCATTAAATCGTACCCACAAAACACCAGTCTTAACGTCAACAGTGAAAAGACAACTCGGGGATGCTGGCCTTCTAGGCAGAGTTCCTCTGTCCAGTGTTGGTGTTCTTTTGCCCAACTTTCATTTTTAATCAGTCAGTAGGAGATCTTTAGTTTCTTGGCAATTTCTCGCATGGAATAGCCTTCATTTCTCAGAACAAGAATAGGCTGACGAGGTCCATGGGGAGACGCACAATTGGCCTAGCGTCGTCCGGGTTAGGGAGGGTTTGGCCGGTAGGGATATCCTTGTCTCATCGCGCACTAGCGACTCCTGTGGCGGGCCGGGCGCAGTGCACGCTAACCAGGTTGCCAGGTGCACGGTGTTTCCTCTGACACATTGGTGCGGCTGGCTTCCGGGTTGGATGCGCGCTGTGTTAATAAACAGTGCGGCTTGGTTGGGTTGTGTTTCAGAGGACGATTGGCTTTCGACCTTCGTCTATCCCGAGCCCGTACGGGAGTTATAGCGATGAGACAAGATAGTAACTACTAACAATTGGATACTACGAAATTGGGGAGAAAAGGGGGTAAAATTCAAAAAATATCATCTGTTTCAGGCTACAATAGTCATTTACAACATTAACCATGTCTACACTGTATTTCAGATCAATTTGATGTTTTAATAGACAAAAAACAAGGACATTTCTAAGTGACCCCAAACATTGGTAGTGTTGAAGGGGGGTGAATTGAGCCAATTGTAAACTGGGGATGATTAGGTGACTGATGGTATGAGGGCCAGATTGGTCATTTAGCCAGGACAACAGCCCTGCTTAGCTTCAGACACAAGCCAGCAGTGGGACGCAGGGTGGTGTGTGTGTGTGTGTGTGTGTAATATATATATATAACAAAATTAAGTTACAAATAAATAAATTGATACTTTGAGCAATACTTAAGGACTGCGTTCTGTTCAGTCATTGGCGTGTGATGCACATCCCTCCTTGTCTGGCTGACTGTCAAACTAGTCTCCATGTAGGCTGCTAGCAGTGGTCTATGGTAGCAGACAGGCTATTGTGTTGTATCAATAAGGAAGGAATGACAAGTACCAAGGACATGCCATCGCTTTATACTCCTGTGTTTCATGGTTCAGTCAGTGCGTCAAGTCTCGCTGTCTCCTTTCTCCCCGCCTCCATCTTTCCTCACTCTCTCAATTCAATTAAAAAGTGGCTTTGTTGGCATGGGAAACATGTTTACATTGGCAAAGCAAGTGAAATAAACAAAATGACAAAAACCAACAAAGCTAAATTAACTTCTCTAGGATAGGGGGCAGCATTTGGAATTTTGGATGAATTTCAACTGCCTGCTACTCATCCCCAGAAGATAAGATATGCATATTATTAGTATATTTGGATAGAAAACCATCTGAAGTTTCTAAAACTGTTTGAATCATGTCTGAGTATAACAGAACTTATTTAGCAGGCGAAACCCCAAGGACAAACCATTGATTTTTTTGGTGTGTTGTTGAGGTCACCCTTTTTTCATTGAGTTTTCATTGGGAATCCAGATTTCTAAGGGACTTGCTTGCAGTTCCTACCACTTCCACTGGATGTCACCAGTGTTTAGAAATTGGTTGAGGTTATTCCTTTGTGTAATGAAGTACAGCCATCTTGAAAAAGTGTCACTTCGTGTGTACTGTTTGATAGAGGCGCAAGACCAGAAAGCATGCTTGAGTTTGTCATCTTCCTGTATTGAACACAGATCATCCAGTCTTCAATTTTATCGATAATTTAAATACCTAAAGTTGTATTACAAAAGTAGTTTGAAATGTTTTGGCAAAGTTTACAGGTAACTTTTGAGATATTTTGTCGTCACGTTGCGCAAGTTGGAACCGGTGTTTTTCTGGATCAAACACACATTTTGGATATATATGGACGGAATTAATTGAACAAAAAGGACCATTTGTGATGTTTATGGGACATATTGGAGTGCCAACAGAAGAAGCTCGTCAAAGGTGAGGCATGATGTATATTTTTATTTCTGTGTTTTGTGTCGCACCTGCAGGGTTGAAATTCTCTTTTGTTTACTATGGCGCTATGCTCAGATAATAGCATCATTTGCTTTAGCCGAAAAGCCTTTTTGAAATCTGACATGTTGGCTGGATTCACAACACGTGTATCTCTAATTTGCAATCTTGCATGTGTGATTTCATGAAAGTTTGATTTTTATAGGAATTTATTTGAATTTGGTCGAGAGATAGTCTAATTTCTTGATCCTTGGCTCTACGATGGAGTTGACAGTGAGATGGGGAGTATAAACCAATTTGAAAGAATAGTTTGAATAGAATGTTTTGATATTCTCTGTGAAATATGTTTAGATATGTGTGTTAAGAATAATTGGTAAAAGTAATCATTTATCATGTAGTTAATGAACTGAACTAAACTGTTGTTCTGATCTGTTCTTTCGAGGTTATCATGAAAAGTGACATCAGACGGTATCTTAATGCATGGAAGAGATCATTTGGACCGAATGGTGTGTGTACCTCAAAACCCCCTCTACCTGGCTGAAGAAGAGAGACAAAGGCATTGAAGGAGGCTTTCCAAACCACTTCTACCGAGAGAAAAGAACCAAGCCAGAAATTGGTGTACAGTATCAGATCTAAGCTATCAACTGCTTTTCTTTCATGGTTCTGTCATACTGTGATGAGTCCATTTGGAGTGATCATGGAGAAAGATCTGTTCTAACATTTTCTTATGATGCTGGTATGTTGGTTGACGAATGGACAAGATATGAGTGGTAAAGATGAGACATTGAAATTGGGACATTATCATGGGCCGTCCACTTTGAACTGTAAAGCTATCTGAAGAAAAACGAAGATGCCAGAAGATGCCATGCCTGTGTAAGGGGGGGTTTAATCAAACTGTGCCATTAATATTGTTTATACTTGTGGTATCAGATTGATTGAAGAGGTCTACACCATGTAAATTGTAGTAATTTAGATTAAGAATGCATTGAGATACTGATCTGTATTAAAATCATGATTAAAAAAGTTAATAGAATTATGGGATAATTATACTGAATGAATGTAAATCTGCTAAATATTGATGTGTGTTAAATTGAGGTTTTTACTTTAAGTGATAATGACCCATTTGAAATCACTGAGGAATGTTGGATAAATAGTTGGGTTGTTACTTATGATTTGGAATATGAATGATTTCACTGCCCTATGCTCTATTCCTAAGTATATTTCTGAGCATGAGTACCTTAGGAGGGATGTCTGTCCTATATGTTGTGAGGCGGCCTGTGTTTAGACACTGGTTCTCATGTAATTTAAGGAGCATTTATATGTTATGTTTTTATTTTCCTCAAATGGATTATTCTGTGTTATTAAACATGTGCAAGTTTGTCTTGTAGAATAAAGGTTGTAATCTTAGTTTCAGAAGGGAGAAAGCTTACATATAAGCTAAGGTATTTGACATTGAGGGGATTTGAATTTAAAAATATTGAGTATGTAATTAATATTCTGATTCTTCAAAAGGGACTAAGTCCCTTGAGAGGGGAATGTCGTGGAAGATTCAGAATTTGTTGGTAACATTTGTAAGATGTTTTATATTCATCTAATGTGTGTAAGTTAATTCTCATCAGAATGGTATTTTTGTATAATACTGTGGCGAGGTTGCAGTTATCTGTTGCATGGGCCGCTGAGAGGGGAGAGGTCAAAGTGTCATCATGTGTAAACATATCTTTCACTCCCAACCTTTTTCTTGTGGGGAAAGGAAGGGTGGCAGTGTCTGGAATCATTCTATGCTCCCTCTAATGTTGTTTCTATCTTAACCTATAGCCTCATTCTCCTCTCCGTGAGTTTGTCCAGGAGTTTGTATTTAGAGTGGGTTGTATCTAAATGACAATTTGATATATGCCTGTTGATATGGAGGATTGGTTTATGGTTCTGGGGTTTGGGAAAGGAGACAAAGCTGAACGATGAATTATGTCTATGCTGTCTGACTATGTGTGATCTTTGCTATAAAGGATCCCATTTTGCCATTGTGTGGGAACTCTCAACTTTTCATTAGAGATACTGAAATGTTGAAAGTCAAAATGCTATAGTGCTTATATAATTAAAGATGGACTTTGATAACTAACTCTGACTTGTGTGTGTGGTTTGCTCCCATGATTTGGTAAATAGAGGAAATTTCCACGACAGGTGCTCTGCATATTCTCTGGCTTTTGGCCAAGTGGGACGCTACCGTCCCATATTTCCCAGAGAGGTTAAACAAAATGACAACAGCCAAAGTTAAGTGAATAACCACTTTTAAATAATATATTAGCAGTTAAATGTAGTACACCATTTTTAAAAGTTTCATAAGCTATGTTCAGTGTTGGCATAATGTCCAGATAGCAGAATGCACAAATGACGGGGGGGAAATAAATGGGCAGATAAATATAGGTTATATTTACATTGGTGTTTCTGACCCGCTGGTTGACCTTTTCTTGTGGCATCGGCTCACAAATTCTGCTGCTGAGATTGCACACCACGGTACTTCACCTAACAGATATGGGAGTTTGTCAACTTGATTTGTGGTCCAATTCTTTGTGTGTTGTGAAATTTGAGGGAAATATGTCTCATATGTCTCATATTGTCATTCATTCATTTTCATCCCATTTCTGAAAGTGTTTCACCCAACACACCCCTCCAACCAGACATGCTTTATCTACTCATTTGCTGGATGCAGAGTTCAAGTGAAGGTCAAGCAAATCATAGAAAGCAGACTCTTGCAATCATCTCTGATGGTCAAATGTTTGTGGGCAAGAAATAATAAACTACATCTCCACCCTTCAACCAGCATTCTACAAGAGCACAGACAAGCTACAACAGACACACTGTTCTCTATATTGCAGATGAGCTGAAGGCAGTCAATGACCTTGGACCACAGAAGGTATTTGCACTGGTGACAGACAATGTGGAAAACATGGAGTCCTACCCTCACATCATTCCCATTGGCTGTGCTGCTCACGCATTGAATCTGCTCCTCAAGGACATCATGGCACTGAAAACAATGAATACAAGAGAGCCCAAAAAAATGGTTCGGTATGTGAAGGGTCAAGTTATAGCAGCAATCCCTCTCACCAAGAAAAGTGAGAAGAATAAGAGCACCACATTGAATCTTCCCGGCAACACCCATTGGGGTGGTGTTGTCATCATGTTTGACAGTCTCCTGGAGGGGAAGGAGTCGCCAAGAAATGGACAGCCCCATCAAGAGGATCCTCCTGGGTGAGGTATTTTGGGAGAGAGTGGTAAGCAGCCTGAAACTCCTGAAACCTACAGCAGTAGCCACTGCACGGATTGAGGGAGACAATGCTATCCTGTTTGATGTTCAGACTATGCTTGCAGATGTAAGAGAATAAATCCGTACTGCCCTGCCAACTTCACTGTTGCTTCAGCAGAGGAAACCGCAGTTCTGAAATACATCAGAAAGCGCAAAAACTTCTGCCTGAAGCCCATACACGCTGCAGCGTACATGTTGGACCCCAAGTATGCTGGCAAGAGCATCATGTCTGGTGCAGAGATCAACCAGGCCTATGGTGTCAACACTACCATGTCTCGCCACCTTGGCCTGGATGAGGGCAAGGTTCTTGGCAGTCTGGCGAAGTACACTTCCAAGCAAGGTCTTTAGGATGGAGATGCAATATCCACTCGTAGCAAAACCACTCGTAGCACGCGCTCCAGCAGGTATAGCTCACTGGTCACCCCCAAAGCCAATTCCTCCTTTGGTCAACTTTCCTTCCAGTTCTCTGCTGCCAATGACTGGAACGAACTGCAAAAATCTCTGAAGCTGGAGACTCATATCTCCCTCACTAGCTTTAAGCACCAGCTGTCAGAGCAGCTCACATCACTGCACATAGCCCATCTGTAAACAGCCCATCTATCTACCTACCGCATCCCCATACTGTATTTATTTATTTATTTATTTATTTATTTATTTATTTATTTATCTTGCTCCTTTGCACCCCTGTATCTCTACTTGCACATTCATCTTCTGCACATTACCATTCCAGTGTTTTAATTGCTATATTGTTATTACTTTGCCACCATGGCCTATTTATTGCCTTAACCTCCTTATCTTACCTCATTTGCACTCACTGTATATAGACTATTTGTTTTCTTTTGTTCTACTGTATTATTGACTATGTTTTGTTTATTCCATGTGTAACTCTGTTGTTGTGTGTCGAATTGCTATGCTTTATCTTGGCCAGGTCGCAGTTGCAAATGAGAACTTGTTCTCAACTGGCCTACCTGGTTAAATAAAAGGTGAAATAAAATAAAAATAAAAAATATGGCAGTCGTGCCAACATCTCATCAGCCACCTGGTGGAAGGGACTTTGTGGATCTGAGGCGCTTTCCCAATCATCCTCCAAATACCACCACCATCAGCTGCCACAGAGAGTAACTGGTCCTTGTTTGGACACACATACCAAAGCACACAACGGGGCGACCAATACAAGGGTTGAAAAATTGGTGGCCATCCAGGCAAATGTGGCTTTGTGAGGTTGGAAAGTGACCGTGAAGATGAGGCCTCAATCTTATGTTCAAGAGATGGACATTGAGGAGGTCCAGGGAGAAGACATGGAGGCCTGAGAGGAAGACATCCAAAGCTTTCGTTTCTAGACTATCATTTTACAGATGCGATGGATCATTCAATGATTCCTTTTGTTGTTCAGTGAAATCATCTCATGTGAAGTGTCAACTCATTTAATTGAGGTTCAATTCGTAATTAAATTGTGTTTTTTATTTCTATTGGAAGGATTTAATCATTTGCAATTTTGTCTACTTGTCCCAAAGCCACTCATGGGTTGTCTTCACTGTGGGCTTAGGGTCGTTGTCCTGTAGGAAGGTAAACCATCACCCGTCTAAGGTCCTGAGTGCTCTGGAGCAGGTTTTCATCAAGGACCTCTGTACTTTGCTCTGTTCATCTTTCCCTCGATCCTGACTAGTCTCCCAGTCCCTGCCATTGAAAAACATCCCCATGCTTCACCGTAGAGGTGGTGCCAGGTTTCCTCCAGACGTGACGCTTGGCATTCAGGCCAAAGAGTTCCATCTTGGTTTCATCAGACCAGAGAATCTTGTTTCTCATGGTCATAGACAACAGGTGCCTTTTGGCAAATTCCAAGCGGGGTGTCATGTGCCTTTTACTGAGGAGTGGCTTCCGTCTGCCCACTCTACCATAAAGGGCCGATTGGTGGAATGCTACAGGACAGTTGTCCTTCTAGAAGGTTCCACCATCTCAACAGAGGAACTCTGGAGCTCTTTCAGAGTGACCCTAAGGTTCTTAACTTCTCCCCTGATTGCTCAATTTGGCCGGGCGGCAAGCTCTAAGAAGAGTCCTGATGGTTTCAATCTTCTTCCATTTAATGGATGGAGGCCACTGTGTTCTTGGGGGACATTCAATGCTGCAGACATTTTTTGGTACCCTTCCCCAGATCTGTGCCTCGACACAATCCTGCCTCGGAGCTCTACAAACAATCCCTTAGACCTCATGGCTTGGTTTTTGCTCTGACATGCACTGTCAACTGTGGGACCTTATATTAGAGGTCGACCGATTAATTAGGGCCGATTTCAAGTTAAAACTAAATCGGTAATCTGCCTTTTTGGACGCAGATTACATTGCAATCCACGAGGAAACTGCGTGGCAGGCTGACCACCTGTTACGCGAGTGCAGCGTCAGAAGGACCTTGTGGTTGCAAGGAGCCAAGGTAAGTTGCTAGCTAGCACTAAACTTATCTTATTAAAAAAATATCAATCTTCGCATTATCACTAGTTAACTATACATGGTTGATGATATTACTAGGTTAACTAGATTGTCCTGCGTTGCATATAATAAAATGCGGTGCCTGTTAATTTATCATCGAATTACAGCCTACTTCAACTTCGCCAAACGAGTGATGATTTAACAAAAGCGCATTGCCCAAAAAAAGCAATCTTTTCACCAATGTACCTAACAATAAACATCAATGCCTTTCTTAAAATCAATACACAGAAGTATATATTTTTAAACCTGCATATTTAGAAATTCATGTTAGCAGGCAATATTAATGAGGGAAATTGTCACTTCTCATGAGTTCAGTGCAAGCAGTCAGGGTATTTGCAACAGTTTGGGCCGCCCGGCTCGTTGCGAAGTGTGAACTAATTTACCAGAATTTTACATAATTATGACATAACATTGAAGGTTGTGCAATGTAACACAAAAATGTAGACTTAGGGTTGCCACCCGTTAGATAAAATATGTAACGGTTCCGTATTTCACTGAAAGAATAAAACGTTTTGTTTTCAAAATGATAGTTTCCGGATTTTACCATATTAATGACCAAAGGCTCGTATTTCTGTGTTTATTATATTATAATTAAGTCTATGAATTGATATTTGATAGAGCAGTCTGAGCGGTGGTAGGCAGCAGCATGCTCGTAAGCATTCATTCAAACAGCACTTTACTGAGTTTGCCAGCAGCTTTTAGCAATGCTTGAAGCACAGCGTTGTTTATGACTTCAAGCCTATCAACTCCCGAGATTAGACTGGCAAAACTAAAGTGCCTATAAGAACATCCAACAGTCAAAGGCATATGAAATACAAATTGTAGAGACACAGTCGACACGTCATAATTCCTATAATAACCAACCCCTAAAACTTCTTAACTGGAATATTGAAGAACTGGGAATATTGAACCACCAGCTTTCATATGTTCTCATGTTCTGCAAGGAACTTTTACATTCGATTTTTTAATTGGGACATAATTGCACTTTTACTTTCTTCTCAAACACTGTTCTTGCATTATTTAAACCAAATTGAACAGGTTTAATTATTTATTTGAGACTAAATAGATTTTATTTATGCATTATATTAGGTTAAAATAAGTGTTCAATGTTCATTCAGTATTGTTATATTTGTAATAATTGTATATATACACACACAAAAAAAAGAATCAAAAAGAAAAAATAACTTTTGAAAAAAGAAAAAATAATAATAAAAACCGGCCGACTAATCGGTATCAACTTTTTTGGACCAGCAATAAATCGGTATCGCATTGAAAAATAATGTCATTGTGCCTTTCCAAACAAATTACCACAGGTGGACTCCAATCAAGTTGTAGAAATCTCAAGAATGATCAATGGCAACAGGATGCACTGGAGCTCAATTTCAATTCTCATAGCAAAGGGTGTTTTTTTAAATTTTTTATAAATTTGCAGACATTACTCAAAACCTGTTTTTGCTATGTCATTATGGGTTATTGTGTGTAGATTGCTGGGGATTTTGTTCTATTTTTTTTATTCATTTTCTGAATACTTTCCGACGGCACTGCATTTGCGCCCATCTCATCTCTGAACTAATCCATTGCAGAGCCATTTTATGCTTGATCTGCCTTTGTGGTCGGAGGCTATAAGGCAAGGCATGCGGAGGCCAAATTGAGCTCTCTACCGCATCGCCATGCGCCTCCCAAATTGTGTAACAATGCGAGGGCTTCGCATTGACATGACTAGTTGACGAAGATGGGGGCGGTACATCCTATACAAACACAAACTCACTTCCTTGACAACAGCTTTGCACTGCGCCGTGAAGCGCAAGAAGTATGAATGCCCTGACTTCTGCTGAGGCCATATTACCGTGAATGCTGCATGGCCAATGCAGATGTCAGATTGCCCATGCACCCAATGCACAATGCACTTCTCTCTCCAGAACGCACTCTCCAGCCAATTTGTGCACATTCATTGTTTCATAACAGATTGCCGACCATTTCGAATCCCACCGTACCTTCTCCGCTATGCAATCTGGTTTCAGAGCTGGTCATGGGTGCACCTCAGCCACGCTCACGGTCCTAAACGATATCATAACCGCCATCGATAAGAGACAATGCTGTGCAGCCGTATTCGTCGACCTGGCCAAAGCTTTCGACTCTGTCAATCACCACATTCGAATCGGCTGACTCAACAGCCTTGGTTTCTCAAATGATTGCCTCACCTGGTTCACCAACTAATTCTCTGATCAAATTCAGTGTGTCAAATCGGAGGGCCTGTTGTCCTGACCTCTGGCAGTCTCTATGGGGGTGCCACGGGGTTCAATTCTCGGGCAGACTCTTCTCTGTATACATCAATGATGTCGCTCTTGCTGCTGGTGAGTCTCTGATCCACCTCTACGCAGACGACACCATTCTGTATACTTCTGGCCCGTCTTTGGACACGGTGTTAACTAACCTCCAGACGAGCTTCAATGTCATTACAACTCTCCTTCCGTGGCCTCCAACTGCTCTTACATGCAAGCAAAACTAAATGCATCCTCTTCAACCGACGCACCGGGCCGCCCGTCCAGCATTACTACTCTGGACGGTTCCGACTTAGAATATGTGGACAACTATAAATAAATACCTTTGTGTCTGGTTAGACTGTAAACTCTCCTTCCAGACTCACATTAAACATTTCCAATCCAAAATAGCCTCCAACACTCTACTCAACAAATTGGATGCAGTCTATCACAGTGCCATCCGTTTTGTCACCAAAGCCCCATATACTACCCACTATTGCGACCTGTACGCCCTCTTTGGTTGGCCCTCGCTTCATACTCGTCGCCAAACCCACTGGCTCCAGGTCATCTACAAGTCTATGCTAGGTAAAGTCTCACCATCCAACTCTGCACTCACGCACGCTGGTTTGGTGCTTGTTCACTGGGCTAGTTACCAAAATCCCCCCCCACCAAACACAGTAAGTTGCTAGCTGGTATTGGCGGGAATTCTTTACAACAAAATGCACAACAAATATTCTCCAAAAACAGCTGCATCTTATGTGTGATGTTCGAATAACATTTACAAACAATTTCATATAAATTGTACATTTAAATCATCACTTGAGAGTATAAAAATGACTTTTGATGTACAGTGCTTTGCAACCAACAACTTACCGCTGGTTTGGTGCTTGTTCACTGGGACGATTCTAACTGGAACATCCCCCCTCGTAAGGGCCAATAAGATGCCATGTTGAGTATGTGAAGGCAAGACAAACTCAAACCAAAATACCCATTGGCTTAACAATAAAGTGGCAAGGGGAATCACCAATATAACCCTGTTACACTCCCCCTTACTGAATTCCACTTGCCAAGAAAAATAACAAAATACAAAATGGCACTGTGCAAACATACCAGATACAGAGACACACAACATATGTACAGAATAATCAAGAGAAGAAGAAAAAAAAAATATATATATATATATATATATATATATATATATATATATATATATATATATATACACACACACACTACCTAATAGAGAAAACGAAAAGGTAAAGCTGTGTATATCAAGGATGCAGACCCTGCTTTAAATCAGTCACTAAATATTCCAGTCATTAGACTATTCTCCTTGACAATTAGAGTGAAAAGCGGTTGATCAATCCCCTTAGCCCTCATAGGTAAACATGCCTGTCACATGTTAAGTACACTCGGTGACTTTAAAACATCCAAGTAATAAAATAAACCACCATAAGAGACTTTATCATATCCGTCACATTACCATCCTGCAACCTCAAATCATGGTCACAATGATGTAAAAGCAAAACAAATAAAAGATGTCAATACCATTGACCCTCTATTCACATATTTAACCTTCAAGAGCTAACTTTCTGCTGATTCATAATCTCAATCAGTCTTGACACTGGTTTAAATAGCCTTCCTGCCCTTGACCTAATATGACCCCGACTACCTTCAACTGCATAAGGGGTAACAGTGTTGTGTACTGTTGCAATAGTGTGTCCGTCAACACAGTCAGTACGTAACTGATCAGGTAAGGAATGGTCGTAAGCAGACTGGTCAATTAGTTCACTCACTACACTGTTACAAAATATATGAACCCCCCCACCACCAGACACAGTAAGTTGCTAGCTAGTACTGGTGGGAATTCTTTACAACAAAATGCACAACAAATTCTCCAAAAACCGCTGCATCTTATGTGTGATGTTCGAATAACATTTACAAACAATTTCATATAAATTTTACATTTAAATCATCACTTGAGAGTATAAAACTCACTTTTGATGTACAGTGCTTTGCAACCAACAACTTACCGCTGGTTTGGTGCTTGTTCACTGGGACGATTCTAACTGGAACATCCCCCCTCGTAAGCAAGCTACGCAAACCAGCCAATAAGATGCCATGTTGAGTAGGTGAAGGTAAGACAACCTCAAACCAAAAACCCATTGGCTTAACAATAAAGTGGCAAGGGGAATCACCAATATAACCCTGTTACACTCAGTTCATCTTGTGGTAAAGATGGGTTGCCAACCTCCATATAAAAGAGGTTGCCAACCTCCATATAAAGTCCAAATAAGAAGCCTGAAGGAAGGAGGAGAAATTACTAGAAACAAATTTGGTTAACCATTTTATCTGTGGATTAATTGTCAGAGTAGAGGACCTTGTGCATTTCAGGTAAAATAACAACCCAATGTTTTTATCCCAGGACAAATGAGCTAGCAACAGCAAGGAAGCTAGCTAAATTGCCATAAATGTTTAATGCTTTTCAACCTGTCCCCAAATTAATATAATTGGATCAGAGTTTGTTTTGATATTTCAACAATTTAATTACGCTTTTTTGCCGATGTTGACTTACAACTGCCATATTCAAATGGTGTTGAGCGTTTGATAATTCATAAGTTATTCTGCACTCCGGTACACTCAGACGAGAGCGCTCTGAAATCAGAGAGCGAATTTACAAAAGCTCCCAAATGTCCATTGAGAACACACGACTTTACCACTTAGCAGCGCTTGATTTGGACTGAAACATAAGCTCAAGCATTTGAAAATTTGAGGTGCTCAGCTCCGGTGAGCTCCTGCCCAAGTCGAGCACTGCTTCTCATCCATTGCGCAAAATGCCTACAGCTGCGTCTGTCTCGAGCTCAGTGGTGGGAAACTGAGGGCCCAGAAAATGTTATACCATGTTGCAAGTTCGCTAGTGCCAGCTGGCTTTCGCAGAGTCTGCCATTACTCTCCTGAAGTTGCCAGTAATAGGCTACACGAGGAGTCGGCCACCTTTCTCATGTTTTTGAATGGCAATTTCTTACCATTTCAACCGATCTGTGTGCCAGCTATGGATTTCATATGCACATTTTTGTGAAAAAGTTTAATTTAATTTATAATAACGTCTTCATATGTCAAAATTATTCTCATGTTGGTAATCAACATTATATCCAAATCTAAATTAAAATGATACAAACCTAAAAAGTAACTTATATTGCCATTGGTAACTATGTAAAACTAGCCTACATAAAGCCAACAAATAAAAAGATTACATCCTGCAGGTAGAAAATATCCCGATAAAAATAAATATCCAATAAATCACATTGGCTACACATGGCCTGTCTGCAGCAAACTTGAAACATTGCATCAACTAGTTAATTGGGTCCAGGCCAGCCAGCAGGAGAATATTTGAGTCAGGCAGGTAAAGGTATTTTTCTTCTGATATCTAGATCTCTGGCGCCCTCGTGAGGCGTCAAACCATAAGCATCAAACCATAAGCATCAGACCAGGTCAATGGCTTAGTGATTTTATAAAAACACGTATGGAAAAAATACACATTAAAACATGTCAGACGAACAAATATTTTTTCTTTTCATTCAGGGACAGCCCTAATACTCCGCCATCTTTAAGTATATTTGTTTTCTCTCATTAGTAGGGACAGGTGGGTGTCCACCCCATGTGTGTAACTCAGAAATCAAGCTTAGCTTTGAATGACACTCACCTGTCATTGATCAATGAGTGAAGACAAATATACTCTATGGTGGTGGCGTATACATTGTCAAGTAATTTCATGGAGCAAAAATTGAATTTAATAACTGAGCATCTTCTAACTTCAAACGTTCCACCTGCGATGGGAGTTTCGAAGATACCGGTGTTTTTCTGGTCGAGAATGTAAAGGATGATTGAAAATATGCTGGTTATGCTAAATAGATGTCTGTTATCAACGGCTATCACTGCTGAGCCGTTTGATTACATCAGCTAGCTCCAGATCTGACTGTCTGTCCTGCTTTGTGTTAGCAAATAGCAAGAAGTGATACAAATCTGAATTTAACTAAGACTCATCTCCTCCATTTCAAATACATTTATGGTACATTTGTTCAGGTATCCAATCAAACCTGCTAAGTGCCGAAAAGTTTCAACTTACTGCAGAACACCTAACAACAAGGTTAACGTTACCTGTCAAGTTACAACTCATTCCATATTTCCATGAACATTCTTGACAAAATAGCTGGCAAAATGGCAATATAATCACAAAAGCTTCAATTTAAAGCACTCAAGAGGGTAGCTAACCAAATAACAAAGTGTCCCTATTCATGTTGATGTTTAATGGTATAAACAGCTTGTTAGCTACATTTAACTTGCATCAATCATATTGTTTACATTTGTAGCTAACTTACTAGTATTGTTATATTTGTGACTCAACATTAATTTCTCCAAATCCTAGAAACACTTGAGGCAGTTAACGTTAATGAATCTCTTTACCAGACAATTTAAGCCTGAATATTATGTCAACAGCATCCCGTATAAATTCACAATTCAAGTTTCTTTCAAACACAAAAGTTCTGCGATTTCAACTTCAAGCTAGCTAGCTAACGTTAGCTAAATAGTTGAGGACGATAGCCAGACAACTGTTGTGAACCATCGGGTTCCCTTCCCCCACAACTACATAGCTAGCACTACTAGTCTGTCATTTATTGACGTTGCATATAAAAAACGGTCAACACAACATGCGTATCAATAATACGCCAACTGCAGTGTCAGTTTGTTTTGGGCTGTCGAGTGACACACTAAAACAGGCTAGCGAGCAGGCTAAATTATCTCCTGCAGTCGGTAGGTATAATAACACAAGCCCAACACAAAGGGAACTCCGGCAACTTAGAGCTGGCAGTCAGTTAGGGAGCTAATGTTAACCTGAAAACTATCGTTCATATAATGGCGTCCGTGCTTATGACAAACATACAAAGCCACATTTACTCGTGAAATCAATTATATTGGTGTCAAATATTGTAGCAGGATTTATGGCAACAAAAAACCCCACTGAGAACCGGCTTGAGGCCAAGGCTAACTAGTTAGCCATATTATAGCTAACGTTATATTAGCCGGGCAGTGAAGAAAATAACCCGGCTTACATGTTCTTCAGAGTTGGAGGGATTTCTGGCAGAAGACCGGGTCCTGGACGAGATGAAGGGACTGCTCGGCTTATGCCGAGAGTTCTTTCTTGTGTTCACCATGATTTGTCCGTTTATTTTCACTTGTTTAATCTGTCTATCCGTCTGTACTCTGCCTCAGTAAGAATGGCATTGAGGCGCCATTTCTCTTTCTCTTTAGTTCGTTCTCCTGTCACTCATTACGCAAAATTCACTCGCGGACCACTTCCGCTTTGCAATTCTAGCGTTTATCAGTGTTTTCTTCCATTTTCCCAGAATGAATAATAACATCTTGACATAGTTTTCTTATTAGCGCCTGTCAGTGTGGCAAGGCATCAGAAATACCAAAATTACACAATACACACATAATTGCAACACAGCAACAAAACAAAAAAATATATATATATATATTAGAAGAGATAAAATGTTCAAATGAAAGAGTTGAATAAAGCTATCACGCAAAACAATATGTTTAAGTTATCCGCTCACTAGCTTGCTAACGTTAGTGCTGTTTGTACTGTCAAGGCATTTCAGTTATCCAAAAACGTATAAACCAATTACTGTTGTACTAGCTAGCTAAACTTACATTTTATTTGTACTTTTTCAGCGACTGGTCAAGGGTCTCGATTAATATTAATTAAGGAGTTAAATTAGACTAATGTGACATGTCACTTAATAAAATGATAGCTAAATGTGCACAGGCTGCAATTTGCAATCCAGGCACGTGAGCATGTGCAGCTGTTGTTTTGGTTTGAACTGCAGCCAGAGAACAAAACTCGACGGGAATTATGAACATGCAATATCTGAACTGTACTGAATTTTATCAAAGAAAAATCTAATTCTATACCAAACTTCTTGCTTAGCCTATAACTAGCTACATGTTTATTTTTGGACTGTGGTCCAATAGGCTACCATAGTAGGCTGCCATAAAAATCTGTAGGCTGTTCTACCATTTGTACCTCTACACTTTCATGTATTCCTACGATTCTGAAAGTGTCAATCCCTGATTCACTCTGCATATATACAAAGAGTATATATAATTATAATAATATATCTCTGATATAGCCTAGGGGCCACAAAATATCAGCTTTACCATTACCATGCAGCGTGTGTATGTGAGAGAGAGGGAGAGGGAGAGGGAGAGGGAGAGAGAAGCCAACAGAACAGCCCACTTCAGACCCCGACCATACAGCCTTGACACCCCAGCAAGACACACAAGACAGGACCTACACCAACCCAACAGACTACCCCTCCTGGCACCCCTTCCTGTCAGCCCCCAGATAGCTCTCCTGACAACACCCCCACACCCACCAGGGACACACAAAAAGCAGATATTGTGCTCTTCATTGACTGAAATGGGAACTACATGATGAGAATAAACTTTTTCCAAAACACAAAGTGGCTAAACTCTAGTGTCCAAACACCTGGCGTGCCTTGGAGCTGCTGTCAGAGGACCGACTAGGGTCCCACAGCCTCATCATAATTCACACAGACACAAATTACCTGAGGGCGCAGCAGGAAAGGGTGGCCACAGCCCTTTCCAGGATTGATAGAAAAAGCTTCTTCCTCATTCCCTAACTCACTAGTGGGTAATCTCCACCCTGCTACCACGAAAAGACGTTCACCCTGCCACCATACAGCGTGTGAATGCAAGCATTTCCCAGGATTGTGCCTCAAAACCTAACATCTACCTGGCCCACCACTCCATCGTGGACTTGAACGGCCTTCACTACCAGGTCCACCTCTACAAGGCAGCAGCCCCCATCTTTGCCAGGAACCTGAAGGACATCACCCTCAACTGCAGCCCCAGCACTTCACACAGGAGCAACAGAACAAGGGACACCCACCCAGACCAGCGAGACACCCTGCCAGAACTACCGAAGGACCGGCACCAATAGAATCCACACTAGGGTTGAATGTCGGAAACCTGGCTACTGAGATTTAACCAGATTTACCGCCCAAAACCACTCCCTTTGCCCGGAATAAATAACTATGAGAAACCAGTAAATTACAATACATTATTTACAGTGGCGATTTTAGCATGTAAATATTGGTTGGGCAAAAAAATAAATAAATGCCGATGCATGCCAGCAAAGCCACAACACTAGACAATACATTAATTGCACTATAATGGTGACAAGCTATGCCCACAACCTGTTGGGACCTACATAAAGCTGCCCAACAGCAGAGTCCCAAAACCTTACCACTGCTACACCTGGCTATCAGCGGAGCATTGTCTGGCAGCGAAACAGTTAATTCAGCCTCATTTACTGCCTTCTAAAGAAACATAGCTGATATGGCTGACTTGCTTAAACAAATGTGGTTTTTACTGACAATTGAGATGTACAGCATAAGGGGACGACAAGCAGATAAGAGGCAATCCGTAATTTAGATTAGAACATTAATGAGTGAGCTAGGACAGACGTAGTCAAATAACTATTTGATCAGCACTTTTGAAATATACAGTGACAGAATTCAGAACGTGCTGTTCTTAGAGTGTTCTCCCTGTGCAACAAGTCAAAACCGTAGGATAAATAAAGGGGGCATATAAGCAGACAGCTTATATGATAGCTCTTACAATATTGAATGATTACATTTCTCTAAAACAGGTTATAGGCTACATGTGCACCACCAAGTCAGAACAGTAGGGAGAATTAAGGGGGGGAAATAGACCACATTATTAGGGTGATGCACATGGGCTACTAACAGCTTACTACACAACATACACAACATATTTAACATATATTTTAGTATTTCTGTAGAACTGTAAAACAGAGTAAGATCATTTGAGCTTTGGGAACAACTGCTTTCATAAATGCATGGCGGACCTCGTTTCGCTGGACCAGTGTAAAATACGATTTATGTCAATGACCCAGCCTTAACGTATTTCGTTCATTTACATATCAAATTTGATTGTCCAACATCAGTTTCAAACATTTATTTATTTAATCTCCACCTAGACTGGCCTCTTTCCTCTGCTGTGGTGTTACATTGCAGTCGGCGCTGTTTTCTCTCAGTAGCTGTCCATGGTCATGAAATCAAGTCATCTGAGTTACAAGACCACTGATAATCTCCCTCGATCTGGGGCTCCACGCAAGATCTCACCCCGTGGGGTCAAAATGATCACAAGAACGGTAAGCAAAAATCCAGAACCACACGGGGGGACCTAGTGAATGACCTGCAGAGAGCTGGGACCAAAGTAACAAAGCCTACCATCAGTAACACACTACGCCGCGAGGGACTCAAATCCTGCAGTGCTAGATGTGTCCCCCTGCTTAAGCCAGTACATGTCCAGGCCCATCTGAAGTTTGCTAGAGAGCATTTGGATGATCCAGAAGAAGATTGGGAGAATGTCATATGGTCAGATGAAACCAAAATATTACTTTTTGGTAAAAACTCAACTCGTCGTGTTTGGAAGCCAAAGAATGCTGAGTTGCATCCAAAGAACACCATACCTACTGGCCTAGCCAGTCTCCAGATCTCAACCCCATAGAAAATCTTTGGAGGGAGTTGAAAGCCCGTGTTGCCCAGCAACAGCCCCAAAGCATCACTGCTCTAGAGGAGATCTGCATGGAGGAATGGGCCAAAATACCAGCAACAGTGTGTGAAAACCTTGTGAAGACTTACAGAAAACGTTTGACGTCTGTCATTGCCAACAAAGGGTATATAACAAAGTATTGAGATAAACTTTTGTTATTGACCAAATACTTATTTTCCACCATAATTTGCAAATAAATTCATTAAAAATCCTACAATGTGATTTTTTTTCTCTCTCATTTTGTCTGTCATAGTTGAAGTGTACCTATGATGAAAATTACAGGCCTCTCTCATCTTTTTAAGTGGGAGAACTTGCACAATTGGTGGCTGACTAAATACTTTTTTGCCCCACTGCATATACATGTCGTTATTACCATGCATGAGATCCCCACATTGTAGCCTGTACATTTAATATTTAATATATTCAACTGATCATGTGCTCTACCTTGGCAAATAGAGGTGCAGCTCAGGCATGAATGTCTTTGAGTCATATCCAATACCAGGAGTGTCAAACTCCAGTCTTTGAATGATGCTGTGTCTGCATGAATGTATTACAATTATACACTTCAACAGTGTTTACCAATCTTGGTCCTGGGACATCAATGGTTACACATTGTAACTATGCAATAGACTAGAAACATGATTTAACAAGTTAAAGGCTGATTTGTAATTCATATATACAGAAATATAATTTAAAAAACAGTACACTACACTTCCTATGCATCATGTAAATACTCTAAAACTGGTTAATCTCAATATCTAATTTCCTTCTTCTGCATTGATCTGATAAACACAGCATAGGTGTAGTATTCTATCAAACGAGAGACTTAATTTCAACCAGTAGAGAATGTGAAACGCTTTTATTCAATTGATATTGAAGTTCATTATCCAAGTGTTATAAATACATAGTACATGCATTATGAATATTATAATTGTAATATTATAAATACAAGTTTAATCTGTACTTCAATGCACATCTGGTGTGCATGATAACAGAGGAAGAAAGACGAGGTGGCGAGGGAGGTGTAAAAGAGAGAAAGGGAAGAGGTAAGAACAGAGGAGCAGGGAAGGCAGCATATGACTAATGAATCACAGTGCTACCCTAATATTCTGTCAGTTCATCACAATTACATAATATTATCTCTAGCTGTGTCTCCTAACCAGCCTCCCAGTCGGCCCGAAGGTTATCTTAAGAGCAGGTGAGGTGGCGATGACGGGACCGCGGGTTGGCATCCTCTCTCACATCAAAACATATCTGCAGATGAGAGACAGATGGAGAGAGAGAGAGAGAGAGAGAGAGAGAGAGAGAGATAGCATGCTAAGGCCTTGTGCTAAAAATTTTTTAAAGAATACTGTCAGTCATCATAATCATCAGGAGGTGAAATGCAAAACTGACCTTGTATCGTTAACTATGGGACTACTGCATCTCTATCTGTATTTCAATGTAAAGCATCTCTTTAATAATACTTCCTGTTGACCTGACCAAGTGACCTTTCACCTCTGATCATGCTGTGCCCTCTATGTAGCCAGTTCAGATACGGGAGGGATTCACTGACACAGCTGATATAACCTAGAGGGTTTAGGGACACTCATCATGGACACTCTTACTGACAGTTGTGGCTGCTTGTGTGATGTATAGTTGTCTCTACCTTCTTGCCCTTTGTGCTGTTGTCTGTGCCCAATAATGTTTGTACCATGTTTTGCGCTGCTACTATGTTGTGTTGCTACCATGCTGTGTTGTCATGTGTTGATGCCTTGCTATGTTGTTGTCTTTGGTCTCTTTTCATGTAGTTTTGTGGTGTTTCTCTTGTTGTGATGTGTGTTTTGTCCTTTTTTTAAATCACAGCCCCCGTCCCTGCAGGAGGCCTTTTTCTTTTTGGTAGGCCGTCATTTAAATTAAATAAAAAATAAGAAGGGGATGAAGTGAAGGAGAGACACTGTTATTGAGAAAATAAGGTAGTTAAAGAGACAGTGTTCAACAGGAATCTGTGTGTGTGGCCTCACCTGGTGTCCACACTAAGTGGCTGCACAATACTTTATGCTGAAAAACAGTGGTGTAAAGTACTTATGTAAAAATACTACTTAAGTCGTTTTGGGGGGTATCTGTATTTTACTTTACTATTTATATTTTTGACCACTTTTACTTCACTACATTCCTTAAGAAAATATTGTACTTTTTCCTCCATACATTTTCCTTGACACCCAAAAGTACTTGTTACATGTTGAAGGCTCAGCAGGAACTACTATTCACACACTTATCAACCAAACATCCCTGGTCATCCCTACTGCCTCTGATCTGGCAGACTCTTTAAATACAAAGGCTTTGTTTGTAAATGATGTCTTAGTGTTGGAGTGTGCCCCTGACTTTCCGTAAATTAAAAAAACAAGAAAATGGTGCCATCTGGTTTGCTTAATATAAGGAATTGAAAAGATTTTTACATTTACTTTTGATACTTAAGTATATTTTAAACCAAATACTTTTACTCAAGTAGAATTTTACTGGGTGACTTTTACTTGAGTCATTTTCTATTCAAATCAAATGTATTTATATAGCCCTTCGTACATTAGCTGATATCTCAAAGTGCTGTGCAGAAACCCAGCGTAAAACCGTAAACAGCAAGCAATGCAGGTGTAGAAGCACGGTGGCTAGGAAAAACTCCCTATAAAGGCCAAAACCTAGGAAGAAACCTAGAGAGGAACCAGGCTATGTGGGGTGGCCAGTCCTCTTCTGGCTGTGCCGGGTGGAGATTACAACAGAACATGGCAAAGATGTTCAAATGTTCATAAATGACCAGCATGGTCAAATAATAATAATCACAGGCAGAACAGTTGAAATTGGAGCAGCAGCACGGCCAGGTGGACTGGGGACAGCAAGGGGTCATCATGTCAGGTAGTCCTGAGGCATGGTCCTAGGGCTCAGGTCCTCCTCCGAGAGAGAAAGAGAGAATTAGAGAGAGCATACTTAAATTCACACAGAACACCGGAAAGGACAGGAGAAGTACTCCAGATATAACAAACTGACCCTAGCCCCCCGACACATAAACTACTGCAGCATAAATACTGGAGGCTGAGACAGGAGGGGTCAGGAGACACTGTAGCCCCATCCGATGACACCCCCGGACAGGGCCAAACAGGAAGGATATAACCCCACCCACTTTGCCAAAGCACAGCCCCCACACCACTAGAGGGATATCTTCAACCACCAACTTACCATCCTGAGACAAGGCCGAGTATAGCACACAAAGATCTCCGCCACGGCACAACCCAAGGGGGGGGCGTCAACCCAGACAGGAATATCACATCAGTGACTCAACCCACTCAAGTGACGCACCCCTCCTAGCGACGGTATGCAAGAGCCCTAGTAAGCCAGTGACTCAGCCCCTGTAATAGGGTTAGAGAATCCCAGTGGAAAGAGGGGAACCGGCCAGGCAGAGACAGCAAGGGCGATTCGTTGCTCCAGAGCCTTTCCGTTCACCTTCACACTCCTGGGCCAGACTACACTCAATCATATGACCCACTGAAGAGATGAGTCTTCAGTAAAGACTTAAAGGTTGAGACCGAGTTTGCGTTTCTCACATGGGTAGGCAGACCATTCCATAAAAATTGAGCTCTATAGGAGAAAGCCCTGCCTCCAGCTGTGTGCTTAGAAATTCTAGGGACAATTAGGAGGCCTGCGTCTTGTGACCGTAGCGTACGTGTAGGTATGTACGGCAGGACCAAATCAGAGAGATAGGTAGGAGCAAGCCCATGTAATGCTTTGTAGGTTAGCAATAAAACCTTGAAATCAACCCTTGCCTTGACAGGAAGCCAGTGTAGGGAGACTAGCACTGGAGTAATATGATCCAATTTTTTGGTTCTAGTCAGGATTCTAGCAGCCGTATTTAGCACTAACTGAAGTTTATTTAGTGCTTTATCCGGGTAGCCGGAAAGTAGAGCATTGCAGTAGTCTAACCTAGAAGTGACAAAAGCATGGATAAATTTTTCCGCATCATTTTTGGACATAAAGTTTCTGATTTTTGCAATGTTACGTAGATGGAAAAAAGCTGTCTTTGAAACAGTCTTGATATGTTCTTCAAAAGAGAGATCAGGGTCCAGAGTAACGCCGAGGTCCTTCACAGTTTTATTTGAGACGACTGTACAACCATTAAGATTAATTGTCAGATTCAACAGAAGATCTCTTTGTTTTTGGGACCTAGAACAAGCATCTCTGTTTTGTCCGAGTTTAAAAGTAGAACGTTTGCAGCCATCCACTTCCTTATGCCTGAAACACATGCTTCTAGGGAGGGCAATTTTGGGGCTTCACCATGTTTCATTGAAATGTACAGCTGTGGGTCATCCACATAGCAGTGAAAGTTAACATTATGTTTTCGAATGACATCCCCAAGAGGTAAAATATATAGTGAAAACAATAGTGGTCCTAAAACGGAACCTTGAGGAACACCAAAATGTACAGTTGATTTGTCAGAGGACAAACCATTCACAGAGACAAACTGATATCTTTCCGACAGATAAGATCTAAACCAGGCCAGAACTTGTCCGTGTAGACCAATTTGGGTTTCCAATCTCTCCAAAAGAATGTGGTGATCGATGGTATCAAAAGCAGCACTAAGGTCTAGGAGCACGAGGACATATGCAGAGCCTTAGTCTGATGCCATTAAAAGGTCATTTACCACCTTCACAAGTGCAGTCTCAGTGCTATGATGGAGTCTAAAACCAGACTGAAGCATTTCATATACATTGTTTGTCTTCAGGAAGGCAGTGAGTTGCTGCGCAACAGCCTTTTCTAACATTTTTGAGAAGAATGGAAGATTCGATATAGGCCAATCGTTTTTTTTATTTTTCTGGTTTGGCTTTTTCAAGAGAGGCTTTATTACTGCCACTTTTAGTGAGTTTGGTACACATCCGGTGGATAGAGAGCCGTTTATTAAGGCCTTGTCTCAGATGGTAAGTTGGTGGTTGAAGATATCCCTCTAGTGGTGTGGGGGCTGTGCTTTGGCAAAGTGGGTGGGGTTATATCCTTCCTGTTTGGCCCTGTCCGGGGGTGTCCTCTGATGGGGCCACAGTGTCTCCTGACCCCTCCTGTCTCAGCCTTGTTATATCTGGAGTACTTCTCCTGTCCTATTCGGTGTCCTGTGTGAATTTAAGTGTGCTCTCTCTAATTCTCTCTTTCTCTCTTTCTTTCTCTCTCTCGGAGGACCTGAGCCCTAGGACCATGCATCAGGACTACCTGACATGATGACTCCTTGCTGTCCCCAGTCCACCTGGCCGTGCTGCTGCTCCAGTTTCAACTGTTCTGCCTTATTATTATTGGACCATGCTGGTCATTTATGAACATTTGAACATCTTGGCCATGTTCTGTGTTGGGGAATAATCAGAATTGGTGGGTAACATAGATAAGATGTTTTATTTTCATGATATGCTTATGAGTTATTTCTCATAAGAATGTATTTTGTTGTACTATAGTGGTGGCCATTGGCAGTTATCTGTTCTATGTCAAGACTAAGTTGCATGGGCTGCAGAGAGGGGAGAGGTCAAGGTGTCATCATGTGTAAACATATCTTTTGCTCTTTGGCTCCACTGTGTCTGTGTGCCAGTCACTCCCTACTTGTCCCATTGGGGAGAGGAGGATGGCAGTGTCTGGAATCATTCTATGCTCCCTCTTATCTTAACCTATAGCCTCACTCTCCTCTCCGTGAGCTTGTCCAGGTTTGGTTGTATTTAGAATTGGTTGTATCTAAATGACAATTTGATATATATGCCTGTTGATAAGGAGGATTGGTTTATGGTTCTGGGTTTGAGTAAGGAGACAAAGCTGAACGATTTATTATGTCTATGCTGTCTGACTATGTGTGTTCTTTGCTATTAAAGGATCTCAGTTGCAATGTAGAAGGGGCTCTCAGAGAATTCATTGATAGACACTGAATTGATCTGAGAGTCACAGGGTTGTGATAGAGCTCATATAATTA
Organism: Oncorhynchus kisutch; assembly: GCF_002021735.2. Lineage (NCBI taxonomy): Eukaryota > Metazoa > Chordata > Actinopteri > Salmoniformes > Salmonidae > Oncorhynchus > Oncorhynchus kisutch. Next base: position 39,148,333 of record NC_034185.2, read on the forward strand.
AAGATGGACTTTGATAACTAACTCTGACTTGTGTTGTGGTTTGCTCCCATGATTTGGTAAATAGAGGAAATTTCCACGACATCTGTTATAATCTCCACCCGGCACAGCCAGAAGAGGACTGGCCACCCCACATAGCCTGGTTCCTCTCTAGGTTTCTTCCTAGTTTTTGGCCTTTCTAGGGAGTTTTTCCTAGCCACCGTGCTTCTACACCTGCATTGCTTGCTGTTTGGGGTTTTAGGCTGGGTTTCTGTACAGCACTTTGAGATATCAGCTGATGTACGAAGGGCTATATAAATACATTTGATTTGATTTACTTTTACTCAAGTATGACAGTTGGGTACTTTCTCCACCATGCACAGACAGACGAGGACAAACAGTATAGGACCGAGCACGCCCCCATTCTCATCGATGGGGCTGTAATGGAGTAGGTTGAGAGCTTCAAGTTCCTTGCTGTCCACATCACCAACAAACTAACATGGTCCAAGCACACCAAGACAGTCGTGAAGAGGGCACAACAAAACCTATTCCCCCTCAGGAGACTGAAAGGATTTGGCAAGGGTCCTCAGATGCTCAAAAGGTTTTACAGCTGCACCATCGAGAGCATCCTGACGGGTTGCATCACTGCCTGGTATGGCAACTTCTCGGCCTCCGACTGCAAGGCACTACAGAGGGTAGTGCGTACGACCCAGTGCATCATCGGGGCCAAGCTTCCTGCCATCCAGGACCTCTATACCAGGTGGTGTCAGAGGAAGGCCCTACAAATTGTCAAAGACTCCAGCCACCCTAGTCATAGACTGTTCTCTCTGCTACCGCACAGCAAGCGGTCCCGGAGCGCCAATTCTAGGTCCAAGAGGCTTCTAAACAATAAGACTCCTGAACATTTAGTCAAATGGTTCCCAGACTATTTGCATTGCCCCCCCCCCCATGCTGCTGCTACTCGGTTATTATCTATGCATCGCCACTTTAATAACTCTACCTACATGTACATACATATTACCTCAATTACCTCGACACCTGTGCCCCCGCACATTGACTCTGTACCAATACTCCCGCTATTATTTTACTGCTGCTTTTTCACTATTTGTTATTCTTATCTCTTACCTTTTTGTGACCGCTGCAAACTAAACATCTGTGTGAAAACAGAGAATCCAACTACACGTCCAAACTCAGCCTAAGACACCTAAGGTGAAACGCGTCGCACAGCTTATTGGCAATAGATGTATGTTCTCATTCCTATGTCAAGGAGTCAAAATTGAGATATTGTTAGACACTGGGGCACAGGTTAGCATTGTAGGGAGGGCCTGGTAGAGAACGCTTTGCAAAGTGTTGAGATAAAACCCCTTGAGATTTTGTTAACCGAAAGCCAGCTCCACGTGACTGCAGCAAATGGCACTACTATCCCCTTTGATGGATGAATTGAAGTGTCCTTGGAGCTTCTGAGTAGTAAACATGTGGAAATGGGCATACAAGCGTCTACGTTAGTCAGTCAGAGCTGTGTAGACTGTCCACTAGTAGGCTTTAATGTCATAGAGGAACTCAGAATATAGTGAACGACTGATGGTGTCACAATCGTCTGAAGAAGTGGACCAAAGCGCAGCGTGGTGAGCATACATTCTCGTTTATTTATATAAATGTCGCCAACAAAACAAGAAACAACGCCCCAACCGTGACGATTACTAGAGCTATAATGCCACTAACAAAGTCAACTACCCACAAATGCAAAAGGAAAATTGGCTTCCTAAGTATGATTCCCAATCAGATACAACGATAGACAGCTGCCTCTGATTGAGAACCACACCTGGCCAAACACAAAGAAATAGAAAACATAGAAATAAAGAAACTAGAATGCCCACCCTAGTCACACCCTGGCCTAACTAAAATAGAGAATAAAAGCCTCTCTATGGCCGGGGCGTGACAAGTGTACATCTGAGTGAGGTGATGAATGTCAAATAAAAAGCTGTTGAAACCATGGTCTCTACCATTAAAGTGATGACCCATGAAGAAATGTCACTGAGCTGTTTGGTAAAAGTGGGAAGGAAAGGAAAGAAAGGACCATTGCTACAGGTCAAATTACTGAGGGAAAATGTAGATTCAGAGCCTGGCTGGAGAGACGAACAATGATGTTCGAGCCAGCCACGGAGAGCCCAGATGGTTTGGAGCTGTTCCCATGCCTCGTGAATGTGCCCTGTGGAGCCTCAAAGGTGGTAAAGATTCCAATTCAGAACTCCAGACAACATGACATTTACCTCTCTAAAAGAAAATTTCTCCAGGATGGCCAAACCTCTATTTGAGCTGCTACAAAGTCCATCAGCAGAAAAGGGGAAAACTGCCAAGTCAACCAGAGGAAAAAAACAGGCCAAAATGGTTAGCAATGGACAAAGGCATCATAAGACACCAGTCCAGTGGATGGCTGTACAAAGAACCTTCATAGCCAAGTTGGTGGACATGCTAACCAATCCACCCATACTAGCATACCCAGACTGTGACGTACCATTTGTGCTACACACTGATGTCTCAATGAGGCTCTAGGGGCTGTCCTTCACCAACATCAGAACGGGAGACTATGTGTAATCAAGTATGGGTCAAGAACGCTAACTCCAGAAGAGAAAAACTACCACCTCCACTCTGGCAAACTTGAGTTTTTAGCACTTAAATAGGCGATCTGTTACAAATTACAGGCCTGAAAATGAATGCAGACGCTGACACACTGTCTCGTTGTCCTGTCATTCTCTACAACCAGTGGGTGAATACACAGAATCTATGCCACCAGAAGTAATCTCAGTGGTATGGCAAGGAAGCAGAGCAGTGAAAAATTAGGATGTTCTATGGGTGGCTGCTTTGCAAGTCAACTCTAGAGAGGGGTGGTATATCACCTGAAGGCGTGCCTGCCATCACACCAGAGGATATCAAGGCTGCACGGCAATCAGATAAATAGTCTCACTGAAAAAGAAAAGATGGAATCCAAATAAAATAAAATTGTATTAGTCAAATGTGCCGAATTAAACAGGTGTAGACTTGACATGGAGATGCTTACTTACGAGCCCCAGTGCAGTTTCCGAAATATGGATAAGAATAAGAGATAAAAGTAACAAGTAATTAACAAGAGCAACAGTTTAAAAAATCTAATCAAATGTATTTGTCACATACACATGGTTAGCAGATGTTAATGTGAGTGCAGCGAAATGCTTGTGCTTCTAGTTCCGACAATGCAGTAATAACCAACGAGTAATCTAACCTAACAATTCCAAAACTACTACCTTATACACACAAGTGTAAAGGGATAAAGAATATGTACAAAAAGATATAGGCAAGATGCAGTAGATGGTATCGAGTACAGTATATACACATACATATGAGATGAGTAATGTAGGGTATGTAAACAAAGTGGCATAGTTTAAAGTGGCTAGTGATACATGTATTACATAAAGATGCAGTAGATGATATAGAGTACAGTATATGCACATACATATGAGATGAGTACTGTAGGGTATGTAAACATTATATTAAGTATTATTGTTTAAAGTGACTAGTGATGTATTTTACATCAATTCCCATCAATTCCCATTATTAAAGTGGCTGGAGTTGAGTCAGTGTGTTGGCAGCAGCCACTCAATGTTAGTGGTGGCTGTTTAACAGTCTGATGGCCTTGAGATAGAAGCTGATTTTCAGTCTTTCGGTCCCTGCTTTGATGCACCTGTACTGACCTCGCCTTCTAGATGATAGCGGGGTGAACAGGCAGTGGCTCGGGTGGTTGTTGTCCTTGATGATCTTTATGGCCTTCCTGTGACATCGGGTGGTGTAGGTGTCCTGGAGGGCAGGTAGTTTGCCCCCGGTGATGCGTTGTGCAGACCTCACTACCCTCTGGAGAGCCTTACAGTTGTGGGCGGAGCAGTTGCCGTACCAGGCGGTGATACAGCCTGACAGGATGCTCTCTATTGTGCATCTGTAGAAGTTTGTGAGTGCTTTTGGTGACAAGCCAAATTTCTTTAGCCTCCTGAGGTTGAAGAGGCGCTGCTGCGCCTTCTTCACGATGCTGTCTGTGTGGGTTGACCAATTCAGTTTGTCTGTGATGTGTACGCCGAGGAACTTAAAACGTATTACCCTCTCCACTACTGTCCCATCGATGTGGATAGGGGGGTGCTCCCTCTGCTGTTTCCTGAAGTCCACAATCATCTCCTTTGTTTTGTTGACATTGAGTGTGAGGTTATTTTCCTGACACCACACTCCGAGGGCCCTCACCTCCTCCCTGTAGGCCTTCTCGTCGTTGTTGGTAATCAAGCCTACCACTGTAGTGTCGTCCGCAAACTTGATGATTGAGTTGGAGGCGTGCATGGCCACGCAGTCGTGGGTGAATAGGGAGTACAGGAGAGGGCTCAGAACGCACCCTTGTGGGGCCCCAGTGTTGAGGATCAGCGGGGTGGAGATGTTGCTACCTACCCTCACCACCTGGGAGCAGCCCGTCAGGAAGTCCAGTACCCAGTTGCACAAGTTTGGAGGGTACTATGGTGTTAAATGATGAGCTGTAGTCGATGAACAGCATTCTCACATAGGTATTCCTCTTGTCCAAATGGGTTAGGGCAGTGTGCAGTGTGGTTGAGATTGCATCGTCTGTGGACCTATTTGGGCGGTAAGCAAATTGGAGTGGGTCTAGGGTGTCAGGTAGGGTGGAGGTGATATGGTCCTTGACTAGTCTCTCAAAGCACTTCATGATGATGGAAGTGAGTGCTACGGGGCGGTAGTCGTTTAGCTCAGTTACCTTAGCTTTCTTGGGAACAGGAACAATGGTGGCCCTCTTGAAGCATGTGGAAACAGCAGACTGGGATAAGGATTGATTGAATATGTCCGTAAACACACCAGCCAGCTGGTCTGTGCATGCTCTGAGGGCGCGGCTGGGGATGCCGTCTGGGCCTGCAGACTTTCGAGGGTTAACACGTTTAAATGTTTTACTCAGGTCGGCTGCAGTGAAGGAGAGTCCGCATGTTTTGGCTGCAGTGAAGGAGAGTCCGCATGTTTTGGTTGCAGGCCGTGTCAGTGGCACTGTATTGTCCTCAAAGCGGGCAAAAAATGATTTAGTCTGCCTGGGAGCAAGACATCCTGGTCCGTGATGGGGCTGGTTTTCTTTTTGTAATTGACTGTAGACCCTGCCACATACCTCTTGTGTCTGAGCCGTTGAATTGCGACTCTACTTTGTCTCTATACTGACGCTTAGCTTGTTTGATTGCCTTGCGGAGGGAATAGCTACACTGTTTGTATTCGGTCATGTTTCCGGTCACCTTGCCCTGGTTAAAAGCAGTGGTTCGTGCTTTCAGTTTCACACAAATGCTGCCATCAATCCACGGTTTCTGGTTTGGGAATGTTTGGGAATGCAGCCTCACGATATGTGGTTTCCAGTTTGCAAAGAGTCAAATAAAGTTTGTTCAGAGCCATCGATGTGTCTGCTTGGGGGGGAATATATACGGCTGTGATTATAATCAAAGAGAATTCCCTTGGTAGATAATGCGGTCGACATTTGATTGTGAGGAATTCTAAATCAGGAGAACAGAAGGACTTTCGTTCCTGTATGTTGTTGTGCCACACCACGTCTCGTTAACCATAAAGCATATGCCCCCGCCACTCTTCTTACCAGAAAGATGTTTGTTTCTGTCGGCGCGATGCGTGAAGAAACCAGCTGGCTGCACCGATTCCGTTAGCGTCTCTCGAGTGAGCCATGTTTCCGTGAAGCAAAGAACGTTACAGTCTCTGATGTCCCTCTGGAATGCTACCCTTGCTCGTATTTCATCAACCTTGTTGTCAAGAGACTGGACATTGGCGAGAAGTATGCTAGGGAGTGGTGCGCGATGTGCCCGTCTCCAGAGCCTGATCAGAAGACCGCTTCGTTTCCCTCTTTTACGAGGACTTTGTTTTGGGTCGCAGGCTGGGATCCATTCCGTTGTCCTGGGTGAAAGGCAGAACACAGGATCCGCTTCGGGAAAGTCATATTCCTGGTCGTACTGATGGTGAGTTGATGTTGCTCTTATATTCAGTAGTTCTTCCCGACTGTATGTAATGAAACCTAAGATTACCTGGGGTACCAATGTAAGAAATAACACGTAAAAAAAAAAGAAAAACTGCATAGTTTCCTAGGAACGCGAAGCGAGGCGGCCATCTCTGTCGGTGCAGGAAGTGATAAGTAGACTCCAGGATTAAAATAACAATATATACAGGGCGGTGCCGGTACAGAGTCAATGTGCGGTTAGTTGAGGTAGTATGTACATGTAGGTAGAGTTATTAAAGTGACTATGCATAGATGGCAATAGAGAGTGGCAGTGGTGTGGTGTGACAGTGGTGTGGAGAGGGGAGGGGGGGCAATGCAAATAGTCTGGGTAGCCATTTGACTAGATGTTCAGGAGTCTTATGGCTTGGGGGTAGAAGCTGTTTTGAAGCCTCTTGGACTTGGTGCTCCGGTACCGATTGCCGTGTGGTTGCAGAGAGAACAGTCTATGACTAGGGTGGCTGGAGTGTTTGACCATTTTTAGGGCCTTCCTCTGACACCGCCTGGTATAGAGGTCCTGTATGGCAGGAAGCTTGGCCCCAGTGATGCACTGGGCCGTTCACACTACCCTCTGTAGTGCCTTGCGGTCGCAGGCCGAGAAGTTGCCATACCAGGCAGTGATATCCCGTCAGGATGCTCTCGATGGTGCAGCTGAAGAACCTTTTGAGGATCTGAGGACCCATGCCAAATCTTTTCAGTCTCCTGAGGGGGAAAAGATTTTGTTGTGCCCTCTTCACGACTGTCTTGGTGTGCTTGGACCATGTTAGTTTGTTGGTGATGTGGATGCTGACGCTTACCTACCTCATCCCCATACTGTTTTTATTTATTTACTTTTCTGCTCTTTTGCACACCAATATCTCTACCTGTACATGACCATCTGATCATTTATCACTCCAGTGTTAATCTGCAAAATTGTAATTATTCGCCTACCTCCTCATGCCTTTGCACACAATGTATATAGACTCCCCTTTTTTTCTACTGTGTTATTGACTTGTTAATTGTTTACTCCATGTGTAACTCTGTGTTGTCTGTTCACACTGCTATGCTTTATCTTGGCCAGGTCGCAGTTGCAAATGAGAACTTGTTCTCAACTAGCCTACCTGGTTAAATAAAGGTGAAAAAAAACAACAACAAAAAAACAAATTGCCAAGGAACTTGAAGCTCTCAACCTGCTCCACTACAGCCCCGTCGATTAAAATGGGGGCGTGCTCGGTCCTATATTCTTAATCCTGTAGTCCACAATCATCTCCTTTGTTTTGATCACGTTAAGGGAGAGGTTGTTGTCCTGGCACCACACGGTTGTGCCTGTCTGTGCATTCATGAGTGAACAGGGAGTACAGGAGGGGGCTGAGCACGGACCCCTGAGGGCCCCCTGTGTTGAGGATCGGCGTGGCGGATGTGTTGTTATCTACCCTTTCCACCTGGGGGCAGACCGTCAGGGAGTCCAGGATCCAGTTGCAGAGGGAGGTGTTTAGTCCCAGGATCCTTAGCTTATTGATGAGCTTTGAGGGCACTATGGTGTTGAATGCTGAGCTGTAGTCAATGAATAGTATTCTCACATAGGTGTTCCTTTTGTCCAGGTGGGTAAGGGCAGTGTGGAGTACAATAGAGACTGAATCATCTGTGGATCTGCTGGGGCAGTATGCAAATTGGCGTGGGTCTAGGGTTTCTGGGATGATGGTGTTGATGTGACCAGCCTTTCAAAGCACTTCATGGCTACAGACATGAGTGCTACTGGTCGGTAGTAATTTAGGCAGGTTACCTTAGTTATTGGGCACAGGCACTATGGTGGTCTGCTTAAAACATGTTGGTATTACAGACTCGGATGGGGAGAGGTTGAAAATGTCAGTGAAGACACTTGCTAGCTTGGAGTACATGTCCTGGTAATCCAGCTAGCCCTGCGGCCTTGTGTCTAAAGGTCTTACTCACATCGGCTGAGGAGAGTGTGATCACATAGTCTTCCTGTACAGCTGGCGCTCTCATGCATGTTTCAGTGTTATTTGCCTCGAAGCGAGCATGTAAGTAGTTTAGCACATCTGGTAGGCTCGTGTCACTGGGCAGCTCTCAGCTGTGCTTCCCTTTGTAGTCTGTAATGGTTTGCAAGCCCTGCCACATCCGACGAGCGTCAGAGCCGATGTAGTACGACTCAATCTTAGTCCTGTATTGACGCTTTTCCTGTTTGATGGTTCGTTGGAGGGCATAGCGGAATTTCTTAGAAGCTTCCTGGTTAGAGTCCCGCTCCTTGAAAACCGCAGCTTTAGCCTTTAGCTCAGTGCGGATGCTGCCTGTAATCCATGGCTTCTGGTTGGGGTATGTACATACGGCCACTGTGGGGACAACGTCATCGATGCACTTATTGATGAAACCAATGACTGATGTGGTGTACTCCTCAATGCCATTGGAGGAATCCCGGAACATATTCCAGTCTGTGCTAGCAAAACAGTCTTGTAGCTTAGCATCTCCTTCATCCTACCACTTTTTTATTGATCTAGTCACTGGTGCTTCCTGCTTTCATTTTTGCTTGTAAGCAGGAATCAGGAAGATGGAATTATGGTCAGATTTGCCAAATGGAGGGCGAGGGAGAGCTTTGTATGCGTGTCTGTGTGTGGAGTATAGGTGGTCCAGAGTTCTTTTCCCTTTGGTTGCACATTTAACATGCTGATAGAAATTTAGTAAAACTGATTTAAGTTTCGCTGCATTCAGTTTCCCTGCATTACCTTGAGCCAAATGACAAAGAGAAAAAATAAATAAGGAGCTTAGTCCATGAGTGGAACAAGCTGGTCATGGAAAATGGAATCCTGTACAGACAGGGTGGACAACAAAAGCAACTTGTACTACCCAGGAAGCTGAAATCAGTGGTGCTGAAGAACTTACACGACGACATGGGCCGCGTTGGAGCAGACAAAAAGATCCATCTGGTCTAGGGAAAAGATTTTACTGCCGATTCATGTAGCGTGAAGTAGAAGACTATGTGAAGTTTACATACACTTAGGTAGGAGTCATTAAACTTGTTTTTCAACCACTCCACAAATATCTTGTGGAGTTTTGGCAAGTCGGTTAGGACATCTACTTTGTGCATGACACAAGTCATTTTTCCAACAATTGTTTACAGACAGATTATTTCACTTATAATTCACTGTATCACAATTCCAGTAGGTCAGAAGTTTACAAACACCAAGTTGACTGTGCCTTAAAAACAGCGTGGAAAATTCCAGAAAAGCTTCTGATAGGCTAATTGACATAATTTGAGCCAATTGGAGGTGTACCTGTGGATGTATTTCAAGGTCTACCTTCAAACTCAGTGCCTCTTTGCTTGACATCATGGGAAAATCAAAAGAAATCATCCAAGACCTCTGAAAAATAATTGTAGACCTCCACAACTCTGTTGCATCCTTGGGAGCAATTTCCAAATGCCTGAAGATACCACATTCATCTGTACAAACAATAGTACACAAGTATAAACACCATGGGACCACGCAGCCGCCAAACCGCTCATGAAGGAGACATGTTCTGTCTCCTAGAGATGAACGTACTTTGGTGTGAAAAGTGCAAATCAATCCCAGAACAACAGCAAAGTCCTATATCGACATAAACTGAAAGGCCGCTCAGCAAGGAAGAATCCACTGCTCCAAAACCGCCATAAAAAAAACTGACTACGGTTTGCAACTGCACATGGGGACAAAGATCGTACTTTTTGAAGAAATGTCCTTTGGTCTGATGAAACAAAAATGGAACTGTTTGGCCATAATGACCATCGTTATGTTTGGAGGACAAATGGGAGCCTTGCAATCCTAAGAACACCATCCCAACCGTGAAGCACAGGGGTGGCAGCATCATGTTGTGGGGGTGCTTTTCTGCAGGAGGGACTGCTGCCCCTCACAAAATAGGTGGCATCATGAGGATGGAAAATTATGTGGGTATATTGAAGCAACATCTCAAGACATCAGTGAGGAAGTTAAAGCTTGGTCACAAATGGGTTTTTCAAAAGGACAATGACCCCAAGCAAACTTCCAAAGTTGTGGCAAAATGGCTTAACTCTTGATTCTAGCCATCCCGGATCCGGGATCGTGAATACAGCCTCAAGCTCATTACCATAACGCAACGTTAACTATTCATGAAAATCGCAAATGAAATGAAATAAATATGCTAGTCCCCAAGCTTAGCCTTTTGTTAACAACACTGTCATCTAAGATTTTCAAAATATGCTTTTCAACCATAGCAAAACAAGCATTTGTGTAAGATTATTGATAGCTAGCGTAGCATTTAGCGTAGCATTTAGCATAGCATTCAGCATGCTACGCTAACAGTGTTGTTAACAAAAGGCTAAGCTTGAGAGATAATATATTTATTTCATTTCATTTGCGATTTTCATGAATAGTTAACGTTGCGTTATGCTAATGAGCTTGCAGGGATAATTACACTCCTGGATACAGGTTTTTTTCGTAGCTAAACGTGATGAACAAAACGGAGCGATTTGTCCTAAACAAATAATATTTTTGGAAAAACTGAACATTTGCTATCTAACTGAGAGTCTCCTCATTGAAAACTTGTGAAGTTCTTCAAAGGTAAATTATTTTATTTGAATGCTTTTCTTGTTTTTGTGAAAACTTTGCATGATGCCACCTCAGATTTTCAAAATATGCTTTTCAACCATAGCAAAACAAGCATTTGTTTAAGATTATTGATAGCTAGCGTAGCATTTAGCGTAGCATTCAGCTGGCAACATTTTCACAAAAACAAGAAAAGCATTCAAATAAAATCATTTACCTTTGAAGAACTTCGGATATTTTCAATGAGGAGACTCTCAGTTAGATAGAAAATTTTCAGTTTTTCCTGAAAGATTCTTTGTGTAGGAGAAATCGCTCCGTTTTGTTCGTCACGTTTGGCTACCAAAAAACCCCGAAAATTCAGTCATCAAAACGCAAAACTTTTTTCCAAAGGAACTCCATAATATCGACTGAAACATGGTAAACGTTGTTTAGAATCAATCCTCAAGGTGTTTTTCACATATCTCTTCGATGATATATAGTTTGTGGAAGTCTGCTCTCTCCTCTGAATCACATGGAAGAATGCTTGCAGCTGGAGATTACGCACCAATTTCGACAAAGGACACCGGGTGGACACCTGGTAAATGTAGTCTCTTATGGCCAATCTTCCAATGATATGCCTACAAACACGTCACAATGCTGCAGACACCTTGGGGAAACGGCAGAAAGTGTAGGCTCGTTCAGGGCGCATTCACAGCCATATAAGGAGACAATGGAAAACAGCGCCTCAAAAATGTTGCTCATTTCCTATTTGAAATTTCATCTTGGTTTCGCCTGTAGCATCAGTTCTGTAGCACTCACAGATAATATCTTTGCAGTTTTGGAAACGTCAGAGTGTTTTCTTTCCAAAGCTGTCAATTATATGCATACTCGAGCAACTTTTCATGACAAAATATCTTGTTTAAAACGGGAACGTTTTTTCATCCAAAAATGAAATACTGCCCCTAGTGTTCCAAGAGGTTAACGCATGTAGCGGCACATACAACAAAGTCAAGGTATTGGAGTGGGAATGAGATGAAAGACTTCAACTGTACTGATTAAGTCGGCCCAGCCAGTTGGGTTTTCAGTTCATTGCACAGACAGGAATAAGGCCACTGTGTTCTTGGGGACCGTCAATGCTGCAGAAATGTTTTGGTACCCTTCCCCAGATCTGTGCCTCGACACCGTCCTATCTTGGAGCTCTACGGACAATTCCTTCGACCTCTTGGCTTGGTTTTTGCTTTGACAAAGTAATCGGGACCTTATATAGACAGGTGTGTACCTTTCCAAATCATGTCCAATAAATTCAATTTTCCACAGGTGGACTCCAATCAAGTTGTAGAAACATCTCAAGAATGATCAATGGAAACAGGATTCACCTTAACTCAATGTTGAGTCTCATAGCAAACGGTCCAAATACTTATGTAACTAAGTTATTTTGACTTTTTATTTTTAATACATTTGCAAACATTTCTAAAAACTTGTTTTCGCCGTGTCATTATGGGGTATTGTGTGTAGATTGATGAGAGAAAAAAAACGATGTAATCAATTTTAGAATAAGGCTGTAACGTAAAAAAATGTGGAAAAAGTCAAGGGTGTCTGAATACTTCCCGAATGCATTATCGATAGATAGATAGATAAATACATGGGCAGGTGAAAAGGTTAACTTATGGTTATATTTCCTTGAGGTAATGCAGGGTTTCCCAACTAGTGATTTTATTTGTCCCCACAAGTTTTCTGATTAAAATAATATAAATGTTTTTTCATAAAAACAAATGAATTTTCATTGTTGGACATGAAAGAGTGTAAAATCACCAGTAAATCAGCTCAAAGGGATTTTAATTCAGGATCGTATCCCAATTTAATCAAAGTTTGAAATTATTTCTAATGATGTTCTAGCCCCCCGACCATCTGCTCAAGAAAGAATAGTCCTGCCCGCCTCCGGATGTAGTTGGGGACCATATTATACCACTAGGTGTTGCTCTAAGTCTGTAGCTGTATTAGGAGTTGAACTAGGACCCCATACCGTTTCCAGGAGCAGCTTTGGATAGATTGAGAGCCACTGGGAAAAAATACCTTATTGTTTTTGTTGGAAACTCTTGTCCAAATTGCAATGTCTTTTGTGTTTGTATGTCCAGTGTTGTTCCCAGAGTGGTGGTCCGTTCTTCATCGGTGCACGAGGAGGGGGAGTTCCCCCCAATCCCTATCACTGGGTCTCGGCCTCCCCGTCACCATTCTGCAGATCTGGTTGGCAGACGGCAGGAGGCTTGTGAAGAGGTTCAACCTATCGCACTGTTACAACCCCTCATATACTGTTAACTGTATAGGAACCTACTGTACAGGAATGTGTCTATCCCAGAGTGCCCTCTCTAAGCAGTTTATCCTTACATCCATGATTCTTATAAGCCCAGTACACTGAATAAGCCAGGGCTTTTAAGATTATCCTTCTGACCATAATGTTAAGCGATCAAGCAGATATGACTGTTGAAGATGATGTAATGGTTCTTCATCCTACCAAAGTTTAGAGTGCACCAGGGGCCATGTTATCCCCGAGCATGGGGCATCATGTTATATCACATAATTAGAATTCCCAGAACAGATATTCCAATTCAAGTCAAAGTTCCGTAATGGTTGTAAAGGGAAGGCATACCGGTACATTCTATTTCGAGCTAATGTGTTCTATCTCCTGCTACATGGGGCCTGCTGCATGCAGAAAACCTGATGTGAGCGCTGTCTGGCGACATTGTAAATCTATAAAATCCCTAGAGAGGAATTGCATAACTCAGATGCAGCGTTTATTATGTAACAGGGTTAGCTGAGAGAGAGGGGAGAGAAGACAACTCAGACCTCAGGATCCTGTATGACGTTCCAATAGAGTATATGAGGCTTCATATCAATAATAGATGATGTTGAGTATATAGTCGTATAGAGCAGTTGTTCCCAACCTTTTTGGAACCGTGGCACACCTTTAACATTTTTTATTCAACCTTTATTTAACTAGTCAGTTAAGAACACATTCTTATTTACAATGACGGCCTAGGAACTGCCTTGTTCACGGGCAGAACGACAGATTTGATGGGATATACAATTCTGTGGCACCCCTAACATTTCCCTATTTTTTTTTATGGTAATGACCTCCATCATATCTGATACATCCTGTTTATAGATTAAATAGGATTTATTTTAAATGTTTTCATAGTTTTTAAAGTTCCTTACTCATGATGGTTAATTTGTATGTACCCCATTAAAAGTGTCCTGTGAATCTGACCAGAAAGAAAACCAGCGGCAGACCAGTTGGGGACCACTGCTATAGAGAGCAATGGTGTGTAGACGATAAAGAGAACAATGTTTTGCCTCCCGAGTGGCGTAGTGGTCTCAGGCACTGCATCACAGTTGTTAGCTGTGCCACTAGAGATCCTGGTTCGAGTCCAGGCTCTGTCGCAGCCGGGCCGTGACCGGGAGACTCATGGGGCGGTGCACAATTAGCCCAGCGTCGCCCGTTTAGGTGAGGGTTTGGCTGGCAGGGATGTCCTTGTCCCATCGCGCTCTATCGACTCCTGTGGCGGGCCTGGCGGATGCACGCTGACACCGTTGCCAGATGTACAGTGTTTCCTCCAACACATTGGTGTGGCTGGCTTCCGGGTTAATCGGGCATTGTGTCAAGAAGCAGTGGTTGGTCAGTTAAGAACAAATTCTTATTTACAATGACATCCTAGGAACTGCCTTGTTCAGCGGCAGAACGACAAATTTGATGGGATATACAATTCTGTGGCACCCCTAACATTTCCCAATTAATTTATTTCATGGTAATGACCTCCATCGTATCTGATCCTTCCTGTTTATAGATTAAAAAATGATTTATTTGAAATATTTTCATACTTTTCAAAAGTTCCTTACTCATGATGGTTAATTTGTGTGTACCCCGTTAAAAGCGTCCTGTGAATCTGCTCAGAAAGAAAACCAAGGACACAAAGCTATGCTCCCTTTGTTTCTATGGCAGAGGCTGTGGTATAACTAAGCCCAGAGTCATGTATTTAAGCAATAAGGTCTGGGCGGGTGTGATATATGGCCAATATATCACAGCTAAGGGCTGTTCTTATGCACGACACAAAGTGGAGTGCCTGGACACAACCCTTAGCTGTGGTATATTGGCTATACACCACAAACCCCAGAGGTGCTTTATTGCTATTATAAACTGGTTACCAATGTAATTAGAGCAGTAAAAATAAATACCACAGCTGTCAGCCAATCAGTATTCAGGTCTCGAACAACCCAGTTTATAATTAGAAATAAATCACTCTGGCTATGCCTAATCAGACTTGCCTGCGCTAATGATTTTCATAGACAAAGTAAAATGATACAAATGACTTTGCTCATGTTGCGCACCCCTCAAATGATACAAATGTAACAACAGCCTGAGTGCATTGGACTTCAAATAATGATGCAGATGTAACCATGTGCCATTTAATGTATTATCTGACTGGCACTAGTGCTCCCAAGTATAACTTCCATGTGCATTCCACAAGTCACGTTTATAAGTGAGTGTTCATTTAAAAAAATCTACATTAGGAAAAGTTTCGAGGCACACCTGAGCAGCACACCTGAGCGGCACACCTGAGCGGCACACTGGTTGGGAACCACTGATATAGAGAGCAATGGTGTGTAGACGATAAAGAGAACAATGTTTTGCCTCCCGAGTGGCATAGTGGTCTAAGGCACTGCATTGCAGTTGTTAGCTGTGGCACTAGAGGCTCGAGTCCAGGCTCTGTCACTGCTGGCTGCGACCGGGAGACCCATAGGGCGGTACACAATTGGCCCAGCATCGTCTGGGTTAGGGGAGGGTTTGGCTGGCAGGGATGTCCTTGTCCCATCGCACTCTAGCAACTCCTGTGGCGGGCCGGGCGCATGCACGCTGACACGGTTGCCAGGTGTACAGTGTTTCCTCCAACACATTGGTGTGGCTGGCATCTGGGTTAAGCGGGCATTGTGTCAAGAAGCAGTGAGGCTTGGTTGGGTCGTGTTTTGGAGGACGCTCTCGACTTTCGCATCTCCCGAGTCCGTATGGGAGTTGCAGCGATGAGACAAGACTGTAACTACCAATTGGATACACCAAAATTGGGGAGTAAAAGGATTTTTTTTTTTAATTTAAGAAGAAAAAGAGAAAAATGTTTGGTAGGGGACATACTTCTCTATTTTACTGATCATTACTATTTACTAATTGTTTCTGAATGAACAGAATTCTTTGTAAATGCAAATGTTATGCGTATGTTTGTGTGCCTGCATGAGTCCCTGTATGTGTCTGTATGTGGGAGCTCATCTCTGTCTCTATCTCGATGTGTTGTGTTCTCCTCAGGGTCAGTGACATTCACAACTATGTCCAGCAGTGTCAGAGGATAGGCTCATCTTTCATCCTGACCGCGTCACTTCCTTTGAGAGCTCCAGGAGGAGGGGCTAAGTTTGGAGGAGGCAGACCTAACCAACTCTGTCATTGTCCAGCGACCCCTCAAGACAGACCACCTCCAGACACTCATGGCCATTAGGAACACTCAAAGAGACCTTGAAATCCCACACATTGGTCACACTTGACCAATCGCAACACTCACATGGACGAAACATCCCTCTTCGTTCACTCCTGAAGTGAAGACAATACTAACATACTATTCAGTAGTTCCTTAAGGATCTGGCCAGGATGGAGACATTGCTCCCAGTCCCCAGTCTCAGTCCCACAGGCCCCATTACATTCACCAAAGCCTCCTCTACTCACCCCGGCCCTCTTCAACTTCTTAACGTCTCACATCACTCATTGAGCTTCAAAAGGGCTCAAACTTTCTCCACTATATACATTTGAAGTCGGAAGTTTACATACACTTAGGTTGGAGTCTTTAAAACTTGTTTTTCAACCACTCCGCAAATGTCTTGTTAACAAACTTTATTTTTGGCAAGTCGGTTAGGACAAGTCATTTTTCCAACAATTGTTTACAGACAGATTATTTCACTTATAATTCACTGTATCACAATTCCAGTGGGTCAGAAGTTTACATACACCATGTTGACTGTGCCTTTAAACAGCTTGGAAAATTCCAGAAAATTATGTCATGGCTTTAGAAGCTTCTGATAGGCTAATTGACATCATTTGAGTCAATTGGAGGTGTACCTGTGGATGTATTTCAAGGCCTACCTTCAAACTCAGTGACTCTTTGCTTGGGAAAAACAAAATAAATCAGCCAAGAACTCAGAAACATAATTGTAGACCTCCACAGGTCTGGTTCATCCTTGGGAGCAAATTCCTAACGCCTGAAGGTACCACGTTCATCTGTACAAACAATAGTATGCAAGTATAAGCACCATGGGATCACGCAGCCATCATACCACTCAGGAAGGAGACACGTTCTGTCTCCTAGAGATGAACGTACTTTGGTGTGAAAAGTGCAAATCAATCCCAGAACAACAGCAAAGAACCTTGTGAATATGCTGGAGGAAACAGGTACAAAAGTATCTATATCCACAGTAAAATGCTTGTCTATTTTAAAGCAAATTAAGGGAATGCAACTCTCAGACTTGACCATAACTGATTGATGACATATCCGTGGTGCCGTGTTTTAGTATTGTGCTTGAAGTAAGCACTGATTTACATTGCCCAATTATGTGTTTGGGTCCGCTTCCCTCAGAATGAGTCATTCAGAGAGGAACTTTTATGTTTACTGCCCTTCAGGGACAAACACGAGGAGAGAATATTCTGAAAGCCCTTGTTACATTTTTTGCTGATAACAATATTGACTGGTCAAATCTGGCATCTGTGTGCACTGACGGTGCCCCAAACATGCGAGGGAAGGAGAAGGGAATCAACAATGAACATTGTGAAACAAAAACAGAGAAACAAAGTGATCAATGCACACCTGAATTGCCTCACAAGGAAAAAATTGTCTGGTTCATCCTTGGGAGCAATTTCCAAATGCCTGAAGGTACCACGTCAATATGTACAAACGGTAGTACGCAAGTAAAAACGCCATGGGACCACGCAGCCATCCTACCGCTCAGGAAGGAGATTCGTTCTGAGAGATGAATGTACTTTGGTGCAAAAAGTGCAAATCAATCCCAGAACAACAGCAAAGGACCTTGTGAAGATGCTGGAGGAAACAGGTACAAAAGTATCTACATCCACAGTAAAACGAGTCCTATATCGACATAACATGAAAGGCCGCTCAGCAAGGAAGAAGCCACTGCTCCAAAACCGCCATAAAGAAGACAGACTACGGTTTGCAACTGCACACGGGGACAAAGATTGTACTTTTTGGAGAAATGTCCTCTGGTCTGATGAAACAAAAATAGAACTGTTTGGCCATAATGACCATCGTTATGCTTGGAGGAAAAAGGGGAATGCTTGCAAGCCGAAGAACACCATCCCAACAGTGAAGCACAGGGGTGGCAGCATCATGTTGTGGGGGTGATTTGCTGCAGGAGGGACTGGTGCACTTCACAAAATGATGGCATCATGAGGCAGGAACATTATGTGGATATATTGAAGCAACAACTCAAGACATCAGTCAGGAAGTTAAAGCTTGGTCGCAAATGGGTCTTCCAAATGGACAATGACCCCAAGTATACTTCCAAAGTTGTGGCAAAATGGCTTAAGGACAACAAAGTCAAGATATTGGAGTGGCCATTACAAAGCCCTGACCTCAATCCTATAGATAATTTGTGGATTAAATGTCAGGAATTGTGAAAAACTGAGTTTAAATGTATTTGTCTAAGGTGTATATAACATTCTGAGTTCAACTGTAGCTCTAGCAACACTTTGTTTGTTATTATGTCTATCTCAGTAAACTACCCAGGAAAGGAAATCCCATATTAATATACAGTATGTACAGTGGGGAGAACAAGTATTTGATACACTGCCGATTTTGCAGGTTTTCCTACTTACAAAGCATGTAGAAGTCTGTCATTTTTATCATAGGTACACTTCAACTGTGTGAGACGGAATCTAAAACAAAAATCCAGAAAATCACATTGTATGATTCTTAAGTAATTAACTTGCATTTTATTGCATGACATAAGTATTTGATACATCAGAAAAGCAGAACATTAAAGATAAAAACAAATAGCTTATTTACATAAGTATTCAGACCCTTTGCTATGAGACTAGAAATTGAGCCCAGGTACAACCTGTTTCCATTGATCATCAGACGGAAAAGGACAGCCCACATGACAGCCCACTTGGAGTTTGCTAAAAAGCACCTAAAGGACTATCGAACCCTGAGAAACAAAATTCTCTGAAGTGAGGAAATAAAGATGGAATTCTTTGGCCTGAATGCAAAGCCTCATGTCTGGAGGAAATCTGGTACCATCCCTACGGCATGGTGGTGGCAGCATCATGCTATGGGGATGTTTTTCAGCGGCAGGTACTGGGAGACTAGTCAGGATCGAGGGAACGATAAAACGGAGCAAGGTTCAGAGAGATCCTTGATGAAAACCTGCTCCAGAGCGCTCACAATCTCAGACTGGGGCGAAGGTTCACCTTCCAACAGGACAACAAACCCAAGCCCACAGCCAAGAGAATGCAGGAGTGGCTTCGGGACAAGTCTCTGAATGTCCTTGAGTGGCCCAGGCAGAGCCCAGAGCCCGAACCCAATCTAACATCTTTGGAGAGACCTGAAAATAGCTGTGCAGCGATGCTCCACATCCAACCTGACAGAGATTGAGAGGATCTGCAGAGAAAAATTGAAGAAAATCCCCAAATACTGGTGTGCTAGGCTTGCAGCATCATACCCAAGAAGACTCTACCATACCCAAGAAGACTCTACCATTGTGAGCACTCTACCATAAAGGGCTGACTGGTGGAGTTTTTTATTTATTTATTTTACCTTTATTTATCCAGGTAGGCAAGTTGAGAACAAGTTCTCATTTACAATTGCGACCTGGCCAAGATAAAGCAAAGCAGTTCGACAGATAAAACGACACAGAGTTACACATGGAGTAAAAACAAACATACAGTCAATAATGCAGTATAAACAAGTCTATATACAATGTGAGCAAATGAGGTGAGAAGGGAGGTAAAGGCAAAAAAAGGCCATGATGGCAAAGTAAATACAATATAGCAAGTAAAATACTGGAATGGTAGTTTTGCAATGGAAGAATGTGCAAAGTAGAAATAAAAAAATAATGGGGTGCAAAGGAGCAAAATAAATAAATAAATAAAAATTAAATACAGTTGGGAAAGAGGTAGTTGTTTGGGCTAAATTTTAGGTGGGCTATGTACAGGTGCAGTAATCTGTGAGCTGCTCTGACAGTTGGTGCTTAAAGCTAGTGAGGGAGATAAGTGTTTCCAGTTTCAGAGATTTTTGTAGTTCGTTCCAGTCATTGGCAGCAGAGAACTGGAAGGAGAGGCGGCCAAAGAAAGAATTGGTCTTGGGGGTGACTAGAGAGATATACCTGCTGGAGCGTGTGCTACAGGTGGGAGATGCTATGGTGACCAGCGAGCTGAGATAAGGGGGGACTTTACCTAGCAGGGTCTTGTAGATGACATGGAGCCAGTGGGTTTGGCGACGAGTATGAAGCGAGGGCCAGCCAACGAGAGCGTACAGGTCGCAATGGTGGGTAGTATATGGGGCTTTGGTGATAAAACGGATTGCACTGTGATAGACTGCATCCAATTTGTTGAGTAGGGTATTGGAGGCTATTTTGTAAATGACATCGCCAAAGTCGAGGATTGGTAGGATGGTCAGTTTTACAAGGGTATGTTTGGCAGCATGAGTGAAGGATGCTTTGTTGCGAAATAGGAAGCCAATTCTAGATTTAACTTTGGATTGGAGATGTTTGATATGGGTCTGGAAGGAGAGTTTACAGTCTAACCAGACACCTAAGTATTTGTAGTTGTCCACGTATTCTAAGTCAGAGCCGTCCAGAGTAGTGATGTTGGACAGGCGGGTAGGTGCAGGTAGCGATCGGTTGAAGAGCATGCATTTAGTTTTACTTGTATTTAAGAGCAATTGGAGGCCACGGAAGGAGAGTTGTATGGCATTGAAGCTTGCCTGGAGGGTTGTTAACACAGTGTCCAAAGAAGGGCCGGAAGTATACAGAATGGTGTCGTCTGCGTAGAGGTGGATCAGGGACTCACCAGCAGCAAGAGCGACCTCATTGATGTATACAGAGAAGAGAGTCGGTCCAAGAATTGAACCCTGTGGCACCCCCATAGAGACTGCCAGAGGTCCGGACAGCAGACCCTCCGACTTGACACACTGAACTCTATCAGAGAAGTAGTTGGTGAACCAGGCGAGGCAATCATTTGAGAAACCAAGGCTGTCGAGTCTGCCGATGAGGATATGGTGATTGACAGAGTCGAAAGCCTTGGCCAGATCAATGAATACGGCTGCACAGTAATGTTTCTTATCGATGGCGGTTAAGATATCGTTTAGGACCTTGAGCGTGGCTGAGGTGCACCCATGACCAGCTCTGAAACCAGATTGCATAGCAGAGAAGGTATGGTGAGATTCGAAATGGTCGGTAATCTGTTTGTTGACTTGGCTTTCGAAGACCTTAGAAAGGCACGGTAGGATAGATATAGGTCTGTAGCAGTTTGGGTCAAGAGTGTCCCCCCCTTTGAAGAGGGGGATGACCGCAGCTGCTTTCCAATCTTTGGGAATCTCAGACGACACGAAAGAGAGGTTGAACAGGCTAGTAATAGGGGTGGCAACAATTTCGGCAGATAATTTTAGAAAGAAAGGGTCCAGATTGTCTAGCCCGGCTGATTTGTAGGGGTCCAGATTTTGCAGCTCTTTCAGAACATCAGCTGAATGGATTTGGGAGAAGGAGAAATGGGGAAGGCTTGGGCGAGTTGCTGTTGGGGGTGCAGTGCTGTTGTCCGGGGTAGGAGTAGCCAGGTGGAAAGCATGGCCAGCCGTAGAAAAATGCTTATTGAAATTCTCAATTATGGTGGATTTATCAGTGGTGACAGTGTTTCCTATCTTCAGTGCAGTGGGCAGCTGCAGAGATGGTTGTACTTCTGGAAGGTTCCCCCATCTCCACAGAGGAACTCTAGAGCTCTGTCAGAGGGACCATCACTTCCCTGACCAAGGCCCTTCTCCCCTGATTGCTCAGTTTGGCCAGGCAGCCAGGTCTAGGAAGAGTATGGGTGGTTCTGAACTTCTTCCATTTAAGAATGATGGAGGTCACTGTGTTCTTGGGGACCTTCAATGCAGTAGACATTTTTTGGTACCCTTCCCCAGATCTGTGCCTCCACACAATCCTGTCTCGGAAGATTCCTTCTACCTCATGGTTTGGTTTTTGCTCTGACCTGCACTGTCAACTGCTTTCGTGGAGCGATGGGTAACGATGCTTCGTGGGTGACTGTTGTTGCTGTGTGCAGAGGGTCCCTGGTTCGCGCCCGGGTATGGGCGAGGGGACGGTGTAAAGTTATACTGTTACATTGATGCTGTTGATCCGGATCACTGGTTGCTGCGGAAAAGGAGGAGGTCAAAAGGGGGGTGAGTGTTACGGATGTGAAACGGCTATCTTAGTTAGCGGTGCGCGCTAAATAGCGTTTCAATCAGTGACGTCACTTGCTCTGAGACCTTGAAGTAGTAGTTTCCCTTGCTCTGCAAGGGCCGCGGCTTTTGTGGAGCGATGGGTAACGATGCTTCGTGGGTGACTGTTGTTGATGTGTGCAGTGTTGTGGTTGTAGGTTCACCTGCCTCATCTAAAGCCTATTCTTTTGGGGTGTTGCTATAGGCCACGGGCTAACATTCAGTATCTAGATAATGTGGTGAAATGCTTGATATTGTGTGACGTTAACAGGGAGGTCTATTTTTTAGGTGATCTGAACTTTGACTGTTAGAAACTAGCTGTCCTCTCAAGAGGAAGCTTTAAACTGTAACTAATGTCTGTAATATGACACAGTTTATCACTCAACCAACCATAGTGCATAACAACAGTGTTGGATCTGTGACATGAACTTGTATTGATCATATCTTCACTAATGCTGCAGAGCTTTGCTTCAAAGCAATATCAGTTCCCATTGGCTGTCGTGACCATAACATTGTGGCAATAACAAGGAAAGCCAAAGTACCAAAGGTTGGGCCAAAGAATTCTCAGGACTCTTGTTGAAGATGTAAAACATGAATGTTGGTCTCATGTGTATGATGAAGTGAATTCAGATACAGCACTGGAAGTATTTGTAAAATTATGCCAATTGTTGACAAGCATGCACATCAGCTGGGGTGGTGTAAAGCTCGCCGATATTGGACTCTGGATCAGTGGAAACGCGTTCTCTGGAGTGATGAATCACGCTACACCATCTGGCAGTCCGACGGACAAATATGGGTTTGGCGGATGCCAGGAGAACGCTACCTGCCCCAATGCATAGTGCCAACTGTAAAGTTAACGCTACTGCATACAATGACATTCCAGATGATTCTTTGCTTCCAACTTTGTGGCAACAGTTTGGGGGGGGGGCTTTCCTGTTTCAGAATGATAATGCCCCTGTGCACAGAGCAAGGTCCATAAAGTAATGCTTTGTCGAGATCTGTACGTGGGGCGGCAGGTAGCCTAGTGGTTAGAGCTTTGGGCCAGTAACCGAAAGGTTGCGAGATTGAATCCCCGAGCTGACAAGGTAAAAAATATGTCGTTCTGCCCCTGATCAAGGCAGTTAACCCACTGTTCATTGTAAATAAGAATTTGTTCTTAACTGACTTGCCTAGTTAAATAAAGGTTAAATAAAACTCTGTGTGGAAGAACTTGACTGGCCTGCACAGATCCCTGACCTTAACACCTTTGGAATTAATTGGAATGCCGACTGCGAGCCAGGCCTTATCACCCAACATCAGTGCCTGACCTCATTAATGCTCTTGTGGCTGAATGGATCAAGACCCTGCAGCAATATTCCAACATTTAGTGGAAAGCCTTCCCAGAAGAATGGAGGTTGTTACAGCAGTAAAGGGTGAACCAGCTCCATTTAATACCCATGATGTTGGAATGAGATGTTTGTCAAGCAGGTGTCCACATACTTTTGGTCAGGTATAGGTATAGGTATAACATTAGATTGTCAATTATCATTGTCAAGTCATATTGACAAATTTTTTATGAAGATGGGGAGGTCTGTTATAAAAATATGTTATGTGTTTTTTACACAAAACATCTACTATACTAGTTGTTCAGGTTCCGGTCTTGTCACATCTTGATTACTGTCCAGTAATATGGTCAAGTGCCGCATATAAAGACCTAGCAAAGCTGAAGCTGGATTAAAATAGAGCAGCACGCCTTGTCCTTAACTACACATACAGAACTCAAATCAAATCAAATCAAATGTATTTATATAGCCCTTCGTACATCAGCTGATATCTCAAAGTGCTGTACAGAAACCCAGCCTAAAACCCCAAACAGCAAGCAATGCAGGTGTAGAAGCACGGTGGCTAGGAAAAACTCCCTAGAAAGGCCAAAACCTAGGAAGAAACCTAGAGAGGAACCAGGCTATGTGGGGTGGCCAGTCCTCTTCTGGCTGTGCCGGGTGGAGATTATAACAGAACATGGCCAAGATGTTCAAATGTTCATAAATGACCAGCATGGTCGTATAATAATAAGGCAGAACAGTTGAAACTGGAGCAGCAGCACAGTCAGATGGACTGGGGACAGCAAGGAGTCATCATGTCAGGTAGTCCTGGGGCATGGTCCTAGGGCTCAGGTCCTCCGAGAGAGAGAGAGAAAAAAAAAGAGAGAATTAGACAGAGCATATGTGGGGTGGCCAGTCCTCTTCTGGCTGTGCCGGGTGGAGATTAAAACAGAACATGGCCAAGATGTTCAAATGTTCATAAATGATCAGCATGTTCGAATAATAAGAAGGCAGAACAGTTGAAACTGGAGCAGCAGCACGGCCAGGTGGACTGGGGACAGCAAGGAGTCATCATGTCAGGTAATCCTGGGGCATGGTCCTAGGGCTCAGGTCCTCCGAGAGAGAGAAGGAGAGAATTAGAGAACGCACACTTAGATTCACATAGTACACCGAAAAGGACAGGAGAAGTACTCCAGATATAACAAACTGACCCTAGCCCCCTGACACATAAACTACTGCAGCATAAATACTGGAGGCTGAGACAGGAGGGGTCAGGAGACACTGTGGACCCATCCGAGGACACCCCCGGACAGGGCCAAACAGGAAGGATATAACCCCACCCACTTTTCCAAAGCACAGCCCCCACACCACTAGAGGGATATCTTCAACCACCAACTTACCATCCTGAGACAGGGCCGAGTATAGCCCACAAAGATCTCCGCCATGGCACAACCCAAGGGGGGGCGCCAACCCAGACAGGATGACCACATCAGTGAATCAACCCACTCAGGTGACGCACCCCTTCCAGGGACGGCATGAGAGGGCCCCAGTAACCCAGTGACTCAGCCCCTGTAATAGGGTTAGAGGCAGAGAATCCCAGTGGAAAGAGGGGAACCGGCCAGGCAGAGACAGCAAGGGCGGTTCGTTTCTCCAGAGCCTTTCCGTTCACCTTCCCACTCCTGGGCCAGACTACACTCAATCATATGACCCACTGAAGAGATGAGTCTTCAGTAAAGACTTAAAGAACTAACATCAAAAACAGGCATGCCAGTCTTTCCTGAGATGAAAGTATTACTGTCATAAATTCCAGATTGTCTGCATAATCAAATAACATTCAGCTGGAAAATAGTTGTATAATGGTAAAACATTTAAACAATGGTTACTTCTTGGAAAGTATTGAGCTTTTAAGAGGAGTAAAACAAGGCTGTCCGTTGTCTCCATATCTATTTATTATGGGCATTAAAATGCTAGCTATTAAAATGAGATCCAACAAGAACATCAAGGGGTTAGAATTCCAGGGGATAAAAACAAAAGTGTTAATGTACAGTCGTGGCCTTCTTGACACCAGGCCATCCTCCAAAAGTCTTCACCTCACTGTGCGTGCAGATGCACTCACACCTGCCTGCTGCCATTCCTGAGAAAGCTATGTACTGGTGTTTCCCCAATCCCGCAGCTGAATCATCTTTAGGAGACGGTCCTGGCGCTTGCTGGACTTTCTTGGGCGCCCTGAAGCCTTCTTCACAACAATTGAACCGCTCTCCTTGAAGTTCTTGATGATCCGATAAATGGTTGATTTAGGTGCAATCTTACTGGCAGCAATATCCTTGCCTGTGAAGCCCTCTTTGTGCAAAGCAATGATGACGGCACATGTTTCCTTGCAGATAACCATGGTTGACAGAGGAAGAACAATGATTCCAAGCACCACCCTCTTTTTGAAGCTTCCAGTCTGATATTCGAACTCAATCAGCATGACAGAGTGATCTCCAGCCTTGTCCTCCTCAACACTCACACCTGTGTTAACGAGAGAATCACTGACATGATGTCAGCTGGTCCTTTTGTGGCAGGGCTGAAATGCAGTGGAAATGTTTTTGGGGTTTCAGTTCATTTGCATGGCAAAGAGGGACTTTGCAATTAATTGCAATTCATCTGATCACTCTTCATAACATTCTGGAGTATATGAAAATTGCCATCATTCAAACTGAGGCAGCAGACTTTGTGAAAATTAATATTTGTGTCATTCTCAAAACGTTTGGCCACGACTGTATGCCGATGACTCAAGTCACGGTCTGACATCTTTGATCCCTTCTAGCTTCTCTGACTAAAACCTAATTATGACAAGTGTGCCATATTACGTATTGGATTGTTAAAAGACACAAAATACTACCTTGTGGTTTACCAATAAAATGGGCAGATGGTGAAGTAGACATACTGTACATGGTATTCATATCTCAAAAAATATAAATGAACTTACCACAATCAATTTCAATAGAATGGTTACAGAAATAGACAGGATTCTGCAACCACGGAGAGGTAAATACAGTGCATTCGGAAAGTATTCAGACCCCTTGACTATTGCCTGCATCTAGCTAATCTAGGGTGTAATCATTAGTCCAACAGTTGCAAACGAGAGTTTCTACCGAACAAATTCTGGTATGTTTATACCCGTTTCGTTCCGTTTCCTTCTGTTTAAAAGTTTTCAACAAAATCGGCGGAATGAATGTGATCCAACACAAGCAGTTCACTTTCATATCCACATAAAACAGCTTGTTATATTCCTTCTCGCATCTACGAGCTCTCCTCCTCTCACCTTTTCCCTTTGCTTGTGGACTTCAATGCACAACACATCAGCTGTCTGTGACCAGGCGTATTTGTAATAATCAGCATATTTGTAATGTCATAGTTAACATACAGTGTATTCGGAAAGTATTCAGACCGCTTGACTTTTTCCACATTTTGTTAGGTTACAGCCTTATTCTAAAATGGAGATTTGTAGATTTTTTTGCAAATGTATAAAATAAAATAAAATGAAATATCACATTTACATAAATATTCAGGCTCTTTACTCAGTACTTTGTTGAAGCACCTTTGGCAGCGATTACAGCCTTGAGTCTTCTTGGGTATGATGCTGCAAGCTTAGCACACCAGTATTTGGGGATTTTCTTAAATTTTTCTCTGCAGATCCTCTCAAACTCTGTCAGGTTGGATGTGGAGCATCGCTGCACAGCTATTTTCAGGTCTCTCCAAAGATGTTAGATTGGGTTCGGGCTCTGGGCTCTGCCTGGGCCACTCAAGGACATTCAGAGACTTGTCCCGAAGCCACTCCTGCGTTCTCTTGGCTGTGGGCTTGGGTTTGTTGTCCTGTTGGAAGGTGAACCTTCGCCCCAGTCTGAGATTGTGAGCGCTCTGGAGCAGGTTTTCATCAAGGATCTCTCTGAACCTTGCTCCGTTTTATCGTTCCCTCGATCCTGACTAGTCTCCCAGTACCTGCCGCTGAAAAACATCCCCATAGCATGATGCTGCCACCACCATGCCGTAGGGATGGTACCAGATTTCCTCCAGACATGACGCTTTGCATTCAGGCCAAAGAATTCCATCTTTATTTCCTCACTTCAGAGAATTTTGTTTCTCATGGTTCGGTAGTCCTTTAGGTGCTTTTTAGCAAACTCCAAGTGGGCTGTCATGTGGGCTGTCCTTTTCCGTCTGGCCACTCTACCATAAAGGGCTGACTGGTGGAGTGCTGCAGAGATGGTTGTACTTCTGGAAGGTTCCCCCATCTCCACAGAGGAACTCTAGAGCTCTGTCAGAGGGACCATCACTTCCCTGACCAAGGCCCTTCTCCCCTGATTGGGTGGTTCTGAACTTCTTCCATTTAAGAATGATGGAGGTCACTGTGTTCTTGGGGACCTTCAATGCAGTAGACATTTTTTGGTACCCTTCCCCAGATCTGTGCCTCCACACAATCCTGTCTCGGAAGATTCCTTCTACCTCATGGTTTGGTTTTTGCTCTGACCTGCACTGTCAACTGTGGGACCTATATATAGACAGGTGTGTGCCTTTCCAAATCATGTCCAATAATTTGAATTTACCACAGGTGGACTCCAATCAAGTTGTAGAAACATCTCAAGGATGATCAATGATCAATCAGCTAGCTAGCTGCTATCCGTGTGACTATTGGCTTACGTCGATCCCGGAGCAAACATAAATTATTCCGGAGCTAGCCAGCTGAAGAGTTCCATCAGTCACTCCTGGGCTACAATCACCAATCCGGACCAGTTTTACTGCCAATGCGGAGCCCCACTGCGCCTTCACGACTGGACTACCGACGTTATCTGCCCGAGGGAGTTATTCAACTGGCCCCTCCGTCGCGACGTTACCTGAACTGAACTGATCTGCGGCCCGCTAATGGTTAGCTGTCTTATTGGCTGCTATCTGAAAAGATCTATCGGACAATTTTTCTTGGGTCACTATAACTATATCTATTTTGCCAATTGGATTGATCCCCTCTACCACACGGAACCCCACTAATCTACCGACGGAAACGCACGAGGTGGCTAAAAACAGACCTCCGTCCTATGCTAGCTTGCTACCGATGGCCCGGCTAGCTGTCTGAATCGCCGTGACCCCAACCAACCTCACTACTCACTGGACCCTTATAATCACTTGACTAAGCATTCCTCTCTTTAATGTCAATATGCCTTGTCCATTGCTGTTCTGGTTAGTGTTTATTGGCTTATTTCACTGTAGAGCCTATAGCCCTGCTCATTATACCTTATCCAACCTTTCATTTCCACCACCGACACATGCGATGACATCACCTGGTTTCAATGATGTTTCTAGAGACAATATCTCTCTCATCATCACTCAATACCTAGGTTTACCTCCACTGTATTCACATCCTACCATACCTTTGTCTGTACATTATACCTTGAAGCTATTTTATCGCCCCCAGAAACCTCCTTTTACTCTCTGTTCCAGACGTTCTAGACAACAAATTCTCATAGCTTTTAGCTGTACACTTATCCTACTCCTCCTCTGTTCCTCTGGTGACGTAGAGGTGAATCCAGGCCCTGCAGTGCCTAGCTCCACTCCTATTCCCCAGGCGCTCTCTTTTGATGACTTCTGTAACCGTAATAGCCTTGGTTTCATGCATTTTAACATTAGAAGCCTCCTCCCTAAGTTTGTTTTATTCACTGTTTTAGCACACTCTGCCAACCCGGATGTTCTAGCCGTGTCTGAATCCTGGCTTAGGAAGACCACCAAACATTCCGAAATGTTCATCCCTAACTACAACATTTTCAGACAAGATAGAACGGCCAAAGGGGGCGGTGTTGCAACCTACTGCAAAGATAGCCTGCAGAGTTCTGTCCTACTATCCAGGTCTGTACCCAAACAATTTGAACTTCTACGTTTAAAAATCCACCTCTCTAAAAACAAGTCTCTCACCGTTGCCGCCTGCAATAGACCACCCTCTGCACCCAGCTGTGCTCTGGACACCATATGTGAACTGATTGCCCCCCATCTATCTTCAGAGCTCGTGCTGCTAGGCGACCTAAACTGGAACATGCTTAACACCCCAGCCATCCTACAATCTATGCTTGATGCCCTCAATCTCACACAAATGATCAATGAACCTACCAGGTACCACCCCAAAGGCAAAAACACGGGCACCCTCATAGATATCATCCAAACCAACTTGCCCTCTAAATACACCTTTGCTGTTTTCAACCAAGATCTCAGTGATCACTGCCTCATTGCCTTCATCCGTAATGGGTCAGAGGTCAAACGACCTCCACTCATCACTGTCAAACGCTCCCTGAAACACTTCAGCGAGCAGGCCTTTCTAAACGACCTGGTATCCTGGAAGGATATTTATCTCATCCCGTCAGTAGAGGATGCCTAGTTATTTTTTTTAAATGCCTTCCTCACCATCTTAAATAAGCATGCCCCATTCAGATATGGTTCTCTCCAGACCTGACTGCTCTTAACCAACACAGCAACATCCTATGGCGTTCTGCATTCAGCATCAAACAGCTCCCGTGATATGCAACTTTTCAGGGAAGCTAGAAACCAATATACACAGGCAGTTAGAAAAGCCAAGGCTAGCTTTTTCAAGCAAAAATTAGCTTCCTTCAATGCAAACTCAAAAAAGTCCTGGGACACTGTAAAGTCCATGGAGAATAAGAACACCTCCTCCCAGCCGCCCACTGCACTGAAGATAGGAAACACTGTCACCACCGATAAATCCACTATAATTGAGAATTTCAATAAGCATTTTTCTACGGCATGCTAATGCTTTCCACCTGACTACCCCTACCCCGGTCAACAGCACTGCACCCCCTACAATAACTCGCCCAAGCCTTCCCCATTTCTCCTTCTCCCAAATCCAGTCAGCTGATGTTCTGAAAGAGCTGCAAAATCTGGACCCCTACAAATCAGCCGGGCTAGACAATCCCTTTCTATCTAAAAGTATCTGCCTAAATTGTTGCCACCCCTATTACTAGCCTGTTCAACCTCTCTTTCGTGTCGTCTGAGATTCCCAAAGATTGGAAAGCAGCTGCGGTCATCCCCCTCTTCAAAGGGGGGGACACTTTTGACCCAAACTGCTACCGACCTATATTTATCCTACCCTGCCTTTCTAATCCCACCATACCTTCTCCGCTATGCAATCTGGTTTCAGACCTGGTCATGGGTGCACCTCAGCCAAGCTCAAGGTCCTAAACGATATCTTAACCGCCATCGATAAGAAACAACACTGTGCAGCCGTATTCATTGACCTGGCCAAGGCTTTCGACTCTGTCTATCACCACATCCTCATCGGCAGACTCGACAGCCTTAGTTTCTCAAATGACTGCCTCGTCTGGTTCACCAACTACTTCTCTGATAGAGTTCAGTGTGTCAAATCGGAGGGCCTGTTGTCCGGAGCTCTGGCAGTCTCTATAGGGGTGCCACAGGGTTCAATTCTTGGACCGACTGTCTTCTCTGTATACATCAATGATGTCGCTCTTACTGGTGGTGAGTCTCTGATCCATCTTTACGCAGACGACACCATTCTGTATACTTCTAGCCCTTCATTGGACACTGTGTTAACAACCCTCCAGGTGAGCTTCAATGCCATACAACTCTCCTTCCGTGGCCTCCAATTGCTCTTAAATACAAGTAAAACTACAGTGCCTTGCGAAAGTATTCGGCCCCCTTGAACTTTGCGACCTTTTGCCACATTTCAGGCTTCAAACATAAAGATATAAAACTGTATTTGTTTGTGAAGAATCAACAACAAGTGGGACACAATCATGAAGTGGAACAACATTTTTTGGATTTTTCAAACCTTTTTAACAAATCAAAAACGGAAAAATTGGGCGTGCAAAATTATTCAGCCCCCTTAAGTTAATACTTTGTAGCGCCACCTTTTGCTGCGATTACAGCTGTAAGTCGCTTGGGGTATGTCTCTATCAGATTTGCACATCGAGAGACCGACATTTTTTCCCATTCCTCCTTGCAAAACAGCTCGAGCTCAGTGAGGTTGGATGGATAGCATTTGTTGGATTGGATTCAGGTCTGGACTTTGACTTGGCCATTCTAACACCTGGATATGTTTATTTTTGAACCATTCCATTGTAGATTTTGCTTTATGTTTTGGATCATTGTCTTGTTGGAAGACAAATCTCCGTCCCAGTCTCAGGTCTTCTGCAGACTCCATCAGGTTTTCTTCCAGAATGGTCCTGTATTTGGCTCCATCCATCTTCCCATCAATTTTAACCATCTTCCCTGTCCCTGCTGAAGAAAAGCAGGCCCAAACCATGATGCTGCCACCACCATGTTTGACAGTGGGGATGGTGTGTTCAGGGTGATGAGCTGTGTTGCTTTTACGCCAAACCTAACGTTTTGCATTGTTGCCAAAAAGTTCAATTTTGGTTTCATCTGACCAGAGTACCTTCTTCCACATGTTTGGTGTGTCTCCCAGGTGGCTTGTGGCAAACTTTAAACGACACTTTTTATGGATATCTTTAAGAAATGGCTTTCTTCTTGCCACTCTTCCATAAAGGCCAGATTTGTGCAATATACGACTGATTGTTGTCCTATGGACAGAGTCTCCCACCTCAGCTGTAGATCTCTGCAGTTCATCCAGCGTGATCATGGGCCTCTTGGCTGCATCTCTGATCAGTCTTCTCCTTGTATGAGCTGAAAGTTTAGAGGGACGGCCAGGTCTTGGTAGATTTGCAGTGGTCTGATACTCCTTCCATTTCAATATTATCGCTTGCACAGTGCTCCTTGGGATGTGTAAAGCTTGGGAAATCTTTTTGTATCCAAATCCGGCTTTAAACTTCTTCACAACAGTATCTCGGACCTGCCTGGTGTGTTCTTTGTTCTTCATGATGCTCTCTGCGCTTTTAACGGACCTCTGAGACTATCACAGTGCAGGTGCATTTATAGGGAGACTTGATTACACACAGGTGGATTGTATTTATCATCATTAGTCATTTAGGTCAACATTGGATCATTCAGAGATCCTCACTGAACTTCTGGAGTGAGTTTGGTGCACTGAAAGTAAAGGGGCTGAATAATTTTGCACGCCCAATTTTTGAGTTTTTGATTTGTTAAAAAAGTTTGAAATATCCAATAAATGTCGTTCCACTTCATGATTGTGTCTCGGTTGTTGTTGATTCTTCACAAAAAAAATACAGTTTTATATCTTTATGTTTGAAGCCTGAAATGTGGCAAAAGGTCACAAAGTTCATGGGGGCCGAATACTTTCGCAAGGCACTGTAAATGCATGCTCTTCAACCGATCACTGCCTGCACCTGCCCGCCTGTACAACATCACTACTCTGGATGGCTCTGACTTGTGGACAACTACAAATACCTAGGTGTCTGGTTAGACTGTAAACTCTCCTTCCAGGCTCACATCAAACATACCCAATCAAAGTTAAATCTAGAATTGGCTTCCTATTTCGCAACAAAGCATCCTTCACTCATGCTGCCAAACATACCCTTGTAAAACTGACCATCCCACCAATCCTTGACTTCGGCGATGTCATTTACAAAATAGCCTCCAATACCCTACTCAATAAATTGGATGCAGTCTATCACAGTGCCATCCGTTTTGTCATCAAAGCCCCAAATACTACCCACCACTGCGACCTGTATGCTCTCGTTGGCTGGCCCTCGCTTCATACTCGTCGCCAAACCCACTGGCTCCAGGTCATCTACAAGACCATGCTAGGTAAAGTCCCCCTTATTTCAGCTCGCTGGTCACCATAGCAGCACCCACCTGTAGCACACGCTCCAGCAGGTATATCTCTCTGGTCACCCCCAAAACCAATTCTTCCTTTGGCCGCCTCTCCTTCCAGTTCTCTGCTGCCAATTTATTTATGTAGCTCCTTTGCACCCCATTATTTTTATCTCTACTTTGCACATTCTTCCACTGCAAATCAACCATTCCAGTGTTTTACTTGCTATATTGTATTTACTTCGCCACCATGGCCTTTTTTTGCCTTTAACTCCCTTATCTCACCTCACTTGCTCACATTGTATACAGACTTATTTTTCTACTGTATTATTGACAGTATGTTTGTTTTACTCCATGTGTAACTCTGTTGTTGTATGTGTCAAACTGCTTTGCTTTATCTTGGCTAGGTCGCAATTGTAAATGAGAACTTGTTGTCAACTTGCCTACCTGGTTAAATAAAGGTGGAAAAAATATAAATAAAAAATGGAAACAGGATGCACATGAGCTCAAATTTGAGTCTCATAGCAAATACTGATCTAAATAAAGTATTTCTGTTTTTTAATCTTTATAAATTTGCTAAAAATTCTAAACACCTGTTTTTGCTTTGTCATTATGGGGTATTGTGTGTAGTGTCACGGCCCCTCTGCAGTGCAGGGGCGGTTCCTCCTGCATTCAGAGGAGGGTCATTAGTGATTGGAATCACCTGGGCTCAGGCTATTTAAACTGCTTCACTAATCACTCTTGTCTCTCTCTGCTCCTCCAGGTATGATCCTGTTTTGCATAGTTTTCACTCAGTCATTCACACACACAGATTCGCGCATCCCTGTACTTTACATACACCTTACATTATGATACTTTCACACCTCATTCCTTTTTCTTTGTTTAAAGTTAATAGTTTGGTTTATAATAAAGAACCTTTTTGATTGGCCTATACCTGTTGTTCGTGTCCCCTCATTTATGCCACAGGCTATGAGCCGGCCTGTGACAGTAGATTGATAAGGAAAAAATGTAATTTAATTTTAGAATAAGGCTGTAA
Organism: Oncorhynchus kisutch; assembly: GCF_002021735.2. Classification (NCBI taxonomy): domain Eukaryota; kingdom Metazoa; phylum Chordata; class Actinopteri; order Salmoniformes; family Salmonidae; genus Oncorhynchus; species Oncorhynchus kisutch. Next base: position 39,182,472 of record NC_034185.2, read on the forward strand.
CATAAGAAAATGTGGAAAAGGTCAAGGGGTCTGAATATTTTCTGAAAGCTCTGTAACTAAAAGAACTAACACGTTAGTAAACCTGCTACAATTATGCAAGTCAGTAAGCAGTTTAGCACTGGGCCCCGGTGGCAATACATTTGTAAAAATCAAAAGCTTTACCTTGACTTGGAAGATTTCCTGTGTTGGATAGTCATAGGCATAGTCAGCTGGTTAACATAGCATCCCTCTGTTTGAGTCAGGTGTTTGAGTAGGCTAAACTAGCTAGCTGCATTTGCTAGCTTAGTAAGTGAAAGTAAAAAATAAATAAATATAGCCACATCTCTCTCTGTCTCTTGCTTCTCCTTAATTTTTTAAGAAACAAATTTGTTCAAAACTGTTCAACTACTGTCTTTCTCTCTCTTTGAATCAACTACTCACCACATTGTTATGCACTGCAGTGCTAGCTAGCTGGAGCTTATGCTTTCAGTACTAGATTCATTCTCTGATTCTTTGATTGTGTGGATTACATGTCAGTTGATGTTGCAAGAGCTCTTATAGGTTGGAGGATGTTCTCTGGTAGTTATCATAATTACTGTGTAAGTCTATGGAAGGGTTGAGAACCATTAGCCTCCTGGGTTTTGAATTGAAGTTAATGTACCCAGTGGAGGATGGAAGCTAACTGTCCTCTGGCTACTCCATGGTGCTACCCTACAGAGTGCTGTTGAGGCTATTGTAGACCTCCATTGCAAAACAGTATGTTTTAATCAATTATTTGGTGATGTGAATATATTTTGTATCGTTTTATCTAAAAAGGATAACTTTTTAAATGTTTCACTATTTTTATTTTTATGAAATTCACTCAGGAGTACGGTCCTCAGTGAGGAGTCATCAGTGGGTTTTGTTCAACACTGCCCAGGAGGCATGTAAACAGTAGCTATAAAAAGTGATCGCTGGTTTCCTATTGGACCTTCTAGTCATGGCATATAATATCAACATTTTTGGTGACTTTAATATTCAGATGGAAAAGCCCACAGACGCTCCAAAACACTTTCGGAGCCATCAATGGGTTTTGTTCAACATGTCTCCGGACCTACTCATTGCCACAGTCATACCCTTAATCTAGTTTTTGCCCGTGGAATAAATATTGTGGATCTAAGTGTTTTTCATAATCCTGGACTATCGGACCACCATCCACCATTTATTACATTTCAATCGCCACAAATAATCTGCTCAGACCCCAACCAAGGATCATTAAAAGCCGTGCTATACATTTACGAACAACCCAAAGATTCCTAGATGCTCTTCCAGACTCCCTCCACCTACCAATGGACGTTGGAGTACAAAAATCGGTTAACCACCTAACTGAGGATCTTAATTTAACCTTGCGTAATACCCTAGATACAGTACCCCAAAAAAACATTTCCCACTAGAAACTTGCTCCCTGGTATACAGAAAATACCAGAGCCTTGAAGCAAGCTTCCTGAAAATTTGAACGGAAATGGCGCTACACCAAAATGGAAGTCTTCTGAATAGCTTGGAAAGAGCTCTCACCACCTCTGAAATCCTCCTATTTTTCCAACCTAATTGAGGAGAATAAGAACAATACAACATTTATTTTTTATACTGTCGCAAAGCTAACTAAAAAGCAGCATTCAACGAGAAAGGATAGAGTTTTACTTCAGCAGTGATAAATTCCTGAACTTCTTCCATGAAAAGATCATGATCATTAGAAAGCAATTACGAACTCCACTTTGAATCTGCGTATTTCTCCAAAGCTCAGTTGTCCTGAGTCTGCCCAGAACTGCCAGGACCTAGGATCAATGGAGATACTCAAGTTTTTTAATCCTGTATCTCTTGATACATTCATGAAAATAGTCATGGCTTCTAAACCGTCAAGCTGTATACTGGACCCTATTCCAACTAAACTACTGGAAGAGCTACTTCCTGTACTTGGCCCTCCTATGTTGAACATAATAAATGGCTCTCTATCCACCGGATGTGTACCAAACTCATTAAAAGTGGCAGTAATAAAGCCTCTCTTGAAAAAGCAAAACCTTGAAAATGTCAAAAACTATCAACCCATATTGAATCTCCCATTCCTCACAACATTTTTTGAAAAAGCAGTAAAAGCAGCAACTCACTTCCTTCCTGAAGACAAACAGCACTGAGACGGCACTCGTGAAGGTGGTACATGACCTTTTAATGGCCTCAGTTCGTCTCTGTGGATGGTTTGTCCTTTGACAAATCAATTATACGTTTCGGCGTTCCTCAAGTTTCCGTTTTAGGACCACTATTGTTTCCACTATATATTCTACCTCTTGGTGATGTCATTCGGAAACACACTGATAAAGCAATAAATAAACTTCTATTAGTGCTAAACACGGCTGCTAGAATCCTGACTAGAAACAACATTTTTTATCATATTACTCCAGTGCTAGCCTGTTAAGGCTGGGGCTGATTTCAAGGTTTTACTATTAACCTACAAAGCATTACATGGTCTTGCTCCTACGCATCTCTCCGATTTGATCCTGCCGTACATACCTATAGGTACGCTACGGTGACAATACAATAATTATGGAATGATCTGCCTGTCCATGTGAGAGACGCAGACTCGGTCTCGAACTGTAGGTCCTATGATTGAGTGTAGTCTGGCCCAGGGGTGCGAAGGTGAACGGCAAGGCACTGAAGCGACGAATTGCCCTTGCTGTCTCTGCCTGGCCGGCTCCCCTCTCTCCACTGGGATTCTCTGCCTCTGAGCCTATTACGGGGGCTGAGTAACTGGCTTACTGGTGCTCTTGCACGCTGTCTCTAGGAGGGGTGCGTCACTTGAGTGGGTTGAGTCACGGACGTGATCTTCTTGTCCGGTTTTTCAAAGTCTGGGGTTATGCCTCATTAGAATATCAACAATTAAACATTATTTAATGAATTTGCCCTCAGCGAATGGCTTGCTATGTCTAGCAATTTTGTAGGACAGTAACTAGCTAGCTCTCGCAATTCCGTCGTTTGCTGAATACAGTTTTGTGAAAAGTCCTTGCTGCTCTTGCAACTGAGAAAGCAACTCTTTCGATGCACTTGCCCTCTGCTCAGAAGACATAATCCTATATTTCTCTACATGCTTCGTCTGGAAGTGTAGGGACAAGTTGTAGTCTTTCAAGACAGTGATGTTCTCTTTACACAATAAACAAAAGGCTTTCCCTGATACTTCAATAAATAAATATTTCAATGTCCACTTTTGCTAGAACACCCTACATTAATTGTCTACTTTCTGTTTGTTTTTAAATCTTTGAAAAACACATTTTTGTGTGTGTGTGTGTGCAGTTCTTTTTTCGTGCCTTCAAAATAAATGTCCCACAAACAGTGGGAGTTAAATCATTACACAAATGCGAGTATTCATTCAGGCTTTTAATTTGAATAACAAATACATTTTTCAAAACTTTACTATTGCAAATTCTTTGTGATTTGAGCATGATTCCTCTGGCCATATTGAATCAGGTCACGGGCCGGATATGGCTCCCGGGCCAGCCTTTGCCCAGGCCTGCTCTAGATCTAGCTTTCAGGTGTAAATGATCTAGGCACTTACGTAATTTATTTGGCCCAGTACCAGGTTACCTTCAGAATGGGCAAACACTCAATCTCATCTTTCCAAAGATGGGTCACAGGCCTATTAGTGTGTAGCCCAAACTATTTGGAAGCTACAGACAGAAGTTGGCACATCGGTAGTACCAACTTCAGACAAGTCCTGTGATGCTTGTGGAGCCCAAACCGTTTGGACACTAGAGGTTTTTGTGAGAAGACCGATTTTCGGAATGTCTCCTGGTCTGTCAAAAAAAACCTGTATCTCTGCCACGTTCCACTGCAGAGGTGGATTGAGATGCAGCCCATGAAAAAGTGGTTTAAAAATTGGGATTTTGATGGGGATTTGTTTATTATTTATTACTGGAGCCCTCATCCTCCACATACAACACCCCCAAAGCGCACACAACCCTGGGTCGCTCATCTTTTCAGTTCGCTGCAGCCAGCGACTGGAACGAAGCTGCAACAAACACTCAAACTGGACAGTTTTATCTCCATCTCTTCATTCAAAGACTCAATGGACACTGGCAGTTATGTCTGCTTCATGTGATACATTGTTGCCTCTACCTTCTTGCCCTTTGTGCTGTTGTCTGTGCCCAATAATGTTTGTACCATGTTTTGTGCTGCTGTCATGTTGTCATGTTGCTACCATGCTGTGTTGCTGCCATGCTATGTTATTGTCTTAGGTCTGTCTCCATGTAGTGTTTTTGTAATGAATACTCAGGGAGAAAAAGGTGTAGATTCGCGGCAGGTGTTTATTTCACCTAGGACTGAAGGCTATAACTGGTTGTCACAAACGAGCTAGGAAAAGGCTTAGTAGAGTCAAAACAAACAATACTTCACAAAGGCACAAACAGAATGAACTGAACTAAATAAGGAGCTGATGAGACGAGGTGTGTAACTAACACTGGTGAAATCAATGAACAAAAATTAAATACAGGGCTACGTTCAAGAACACAAAGAAACAGGGCTACGTTCAAGAACACAACGAAACAGAACACAAGGTTGACTAAGAAAATAAATACAGAACCTTACAGTTGTGGTATCTCTCTTGTTGTGATGTGTGTTTTGTCCTATATACTGTATATATATTAATCCCAGCCGCCGTCCCCGCAGAAGGCCTTTAGCTAGGCCGTCATTGTAAATAAGAATTTGTTCTAAACTGACTTGCCTAGTTAAATAAAGGTAAAAAAAAAAAATGCATTACGCTAATTGGGGCGCGGATATTGCTGTAGGGGGTTTCAATGCCATGATATTCGATATTTAAAGCCACACGGAGGGAACACGAAACATAAGAGAGAGCAAGACACAAGGAGAGTCGATGTGAAAGCTACTGCACAGCTGGAAAACCCATAGAACTAGACAGGTATTTTCTTTAGGCTACCATGGGTCTGCCAGGCAGTCTGCCGGCGGGGTCCTGTAGTAAAAGGGGACACATTTCCCAACCGCAACATATTTAATAGCACTACGCGTGCCTGGAGTTACCTGACTTTAAGTCCAATTTGATATTTTCCAAACTGTCTTTTTACCTGATCCGCTACAGAAATTTGATTTGCACATACCTCTTCACGCATTATTTAGCATTATCTGAAACATATACGGAGTAATGCGTTTATATGCATGATTTCCCGATGGTGATATATTTGCAGGCAGTCATTTTACTGGCAAGGGCGGACTGAATGTTTGGAATGTGTGAGAACATCTTACTAAGGGTTTGGCTGGGTTCTCCTTTTCAGATATCTGTGCCCCGGTTGCTGGCAGCGTGTCTGAGAGAATGCAGTGTAGTTGACTGCTCAGCGGTTTGACGCCTTGTTGTGAAAGAAGGGATGCTGCGAAGAGGAGAGAAGAGAACAGACAGGTCTTCTGTGGGACAGGAGGTGCGCTGAATGTATCGTTGAACAAAGACTCGTGAGTGAGATTAACCCTTGAACAATATAAAAAGCATTGGATATATTAGATCATATTTTAAAAAGGGTTGGTATGGGATTGTTCTAACTATGCACCTGACATTTGCCTATTTGGTGACAATCATAATAGTTTATAATTAAACGTGCCCAGATTTATGCCTATAACCTGTATAAAGTGTGTGTCTATGTATCACAGTCTCTGGTGTGTTTGTGCGTGTGTGCCCCTGTCCCTCATGAATCAGAGTAGACTGCAATTTAAACCTACATCGCAGCCACGTAGGCCTGTCGATCATAGCATAACGTTAAAACATTCAACCGGGCTGCATATAATACACTCCTCTAGCCTAACACCATCTGCTTCTGACCTGCATGGGAAACCAATCCAGCCAACTTTCACTTAACTTTCATTCGGATTTGGTGTTTGGTGAGGTGCCAGCATCACATAGCATGGAGGCAAAGAGGAAGAAGATTTAATACATTCACTGTGGGGAAAAGTAACCTATTATGATAGCTGGAAAGTTATGCCAACAATGTCACCAGACAGTAATGTAAGTGACACATGTGCAATGGATCATTAATCACATAGATTCTGTCATTGAGATAGCAGAATGAAAAAGTGTGTGTCTGTTTGAGAGGCTGCGCTGCTCTCTCAGGGAGAGCGGTAGAGAGGATGAGAAGTCTGACACCATAGTTTTTTCTCCGATCTCATAATTGTGACCACTGCAGACTGATTTTAGCTCAAATCTGTAGATTGAAATTAGAACTTGTTTTAAGGTCAAATAATGTTTATTGATCATCTTAAGAGCATCATTTTTCAAGGTGGCTGATAATTAGAATATGTCCAAACAACCTCCGCTTCATTACATAAGCCTACCTACAGTACCTGTAAAAAGGTTGGACACACCTACTCGTTCCAGGGTTTTTCTTTATTTTACTATTTTCTGCATTGTAAAATAAGTGATGATATCAAAACTATGAAATAACACATGGAATCATGTAGTAACCAAACATGGTGTTTGTAACGATTTTGGAAATGAGCAGACCAAGGCGCAGCGTGAATTGAGTTCCACATCTTTAATTACAAAGTGAAACTAGAAACAAAACGTAAAGACCGTGACGACGTAGTGCTCAAACACACTAACACGAACAACATGCCACAAATGCAGGTGGGGAAAGGCCTACCTAAATATGATCCCCAATTTAGAGGCAACGATTACCAGCTGCTTCTAATTGGGAACCACACAAACCACCAGCCTAGAAATCTATAAACCAGATAACCTCCCCAGTCACGCTCTGACCTAAACACCATAGAGAACTGAGGGCTCTCTATGGTCAGGACTTGGCAGTGTTAAACAAATCAACATATATTTGAGATTCTTCAAACTAGTGACCCTTTGGCTTGATGACAGCTTTTCACACTCTTGGCATTTTCTCAACCAGCTTAGCTTCTTTGAAGAATCTAAAATAAAGTATATGTTGATTTGTTTAACATTTTATTGGTTACTACATGATTCCATATGTGTTATTTCATAGTTTTGATGTCTTCACTATTATTCTACAATGTAGAAAATATTGAGAAAAAAAGAAAAACCCTTGAATGAGTAAGTGGTACTGTATGTTATTATAACCCTGTAATGACTATAATGTCAATGTTATTATCACCTCCTGTGATTGTGCTACCACTATTGACCACTGGAGGCGCATGTCCCGCTGTGAGACTCGGTGAATGAAGTGGAACAGCACTGTCTGTCAAACACTGCAGTCTCCTTCTGCTCTACTGCTGGAATCTGCCTGCGTGCGACTCTCTCCCTGTATCTCTCTGAGCCTGCGATCCACTGAGTGCCTCTACTCTTCTCTTGTCTCAGCATCACTCAGGTAAAGCCAATACAGACCTCTCTTTCTATTATTGTGTTCTTGCTTATTGTTTACCTGGGACGTGATTGAGATAATGACCGAGATTTGAGGTTGTAAGGGATGTGTTCACTTATGGCAAAACTGCTATGATATAGTAAAATAAATGATTGTTTGTTATATGTGTTAGGTAGATTCTGTAGATTCTGTTTGTGGCAGCACCATTTCACCACGTCAAATTCCTGGTACATGCAAATGTATTTGGCGAATAAAGGTGATTCTGATTCTGAGATAGCCTCGCTCATAAACAAAAATGCAGAATATTTGCAAGGATATTTCCATGTGTTTTGCCTACCAATATAGGGTGTCACACTTCCTTTATCCTATCTTAATAATGATACATGAAGACATGGCATCTCTTAATTAGATCTATTAATGTGATGCAGTGTTGCTGGCTGACATAAATACATGTGAAATAGAGATCAGGGTGAAAAATAGGGGAGATTTGAGTGTGAAGGGGATGGTTATGTGTGTGTTTACAGTATGTGTGAGTTCTGCTTGCCTAACTGCCCTTCCCTCTCTGGCTCAGTTCCAGCCCCTGAGCACTGAACACAGGGCAGCATGTGAGTGGCAGCAGAATTGAGCAGCCTCACGTCCTCCCGAACACACACAGGAACACCAGCTCATCCCCGGCCGTCACTTAGAGTCACACACATACTTACGCTCACACTCAGACACCCACACAGACACACGCACTTTCAGACTCAGAGAGACACACATTCACTCACATTCACATACAAACGCTCAGGCACGCTCAGGAGCCAGCCATGGCGAAGGGAGAGAGGGTACCCCATACCCCAGCAGGAAAACTCTTCAAGCCCCCAGAGCCAGCTTTCAACAAGCCCCCCCACCAGGTAAGGACACACTGCTTTTATTTTGTGAATCAGTTGGCTAGTTTACCCCTGGACTGACATCTTAGGGGACGTTCGTGTTCCTTTGGTTTGGCTTTCTGGCGTGCTGTTATACAATGCCTGGATATTTGAGAGATTGAGGGCAGGGAGTTAGTTAATTACATTGAACATCAGTTGGATTGTAATAATACTACTTACAGCTTAGGGCCAGACACAGAGGACGTTTCTCTCTCTGTTGGATGGATGATATTGGTGTAAGTTCACACTGAGTGCTTTTTGGGTACCAGTAAGACTGCCTGAATGTCAGAAAGAGACATTCCTGTGAAAGAATGCAGTGTGTGTGTGTGCCAGTGAAAATATGTGAAGCCGTGTACTCGTGTGAGTAAATGGAATGCTTACTTATTGATGGTATTCCGGCACACATGCCCAGGGGCGGAAGGCAATGACAGACGAGGAGCCAAACCTTTATTTTACTATACCACTAGTTCATTATAATACAGATGTAGCGTATTGTGTTTCATTATACCTCCAGTGCATTGATACAGACAAAAATAAGTACTCTACATCGTCTTCTATGTTTAGATTCACACTGGCCTATTCACTGCTGGAAATTCAATATGGTCTGGCTGCACTTATTGCTCAGCAATGTGTTTAAAGCTGTCCTAATTCAGTGAATAGCCAATGAAGAAAAGTGATGTAATATTCACATCGTTTTTCTGAAAGAATGGATGCAGCGTGACCTTGAGCTGTGTGTGTGTGTGTGTGTGTTCATGTGAGTGTGGAGGAGCTATGTGTGTACAGCATGGCCCTTATGAATGATATGTGTGTGTGACCTGGGTGAATTATACATGCTAAAGCAGCTAAAGCAGAGGCTGAAACAGAGGAGACTAAAGCCCCTAATGCAGGGTTCCCCAAATGGCGGCCCACAGGTGTTTATTTTGTTGTTGGACATTAAAGACAGTACAAACGCCAGCAAATGAGCTCCAAGTTATTACAATTTTGGAAATCTGTTCCAAAGTATTCCCACACATAATAGAGAGATGTGTAAACAAATGTAAACAAATGTAAGCAAGGTTTGAAATTATTATGTTTTAGTCAAATATTATATCTGTTTGGGCTTCTTGCGGTCAATTTGCAGTTAAACAAATTATTTGTAATGATTTCTAGTTGATGATCCCTGCCCTTAACGAGTCACCTGTCACAGTGAGTCCCTCAGCTTCAGCCAGGCCCTCTGGTGGTCAATCACCAGAACACAGCTGACAGCTCCAGACAGGAGAGGAGAGGGACTTGTTTGACTTATCTATTACTGTGTTTAAGTGCTTTCAGAATAAGTATGTTACATGTTGTAATCCTTGTGAGTTCAATTCTGTATGCCAAGTCTGTGTTCAATCCCTTGGCATCACAGAGGCCAGAACTTCACACTCTGGTTCCATCCTAACACTTTCACACACACACACAAACACACACACACACACACACACACACACACACACACACACACACACACACACACACACACACACACACACACACACACACACACACCAACCATAAAATCTGCCTTTTAAGTCCAATGTCAAATTGTATGAGGAAATTCTACTGCCTGTAAACCTTTATGTAAAGCTCTAAACCAGCTTTATTTCTTTATACAACCAGCTTTATCTATCACACGCATACAGTACACACACTCAATCTGTGAATACTGACAGAAGTGGGAAAAGCAATCAAACATATTCACTATTCCCTACTCATCCTCTGTGTGCGTCACAGTCAGCTAATAACTAAGATCCTCTTTAAAAACATAAAGGCACGTAGCCAGAGTCGCTTTTTCCCCCACTTCATCATCATTAACAAAGTCATTTACTTTGGGAATTTGCCCCATTTTCCCAGAGCCACAGTATGCCTCTCTGAGGTGCTTTTGTGTGTGTGTGTGTGTGTGTGTGTTTATGCAGTTATAGGAAGCTAGATAACGTGTGTTCAGACAGCGGAGGGATATCCTGTTTACATCTTCAGTCATAAGACCTCAGTAAATAAGACTGTAGTCAGACTCTCTCTGTGTCTGTGTGTAGAGCTAGGCAAGCGCCACTAATGAATGCTATCAGGCCCTGACTATCTGGTATGGAGTTAAGACAGATAAATCCTTGTTTGATGACCTGTGGACTCTTTAACCTTCTTGTACAAAGAGAGAGCCTAAAACGATATGACCTCTTTACAGTACACTCTTAGAAAAGAAGGTGCTAACTAGAACCAAAAAGGGTTCTTTGGCTGTCCCTATTGGAGAACCCTTTGAAGAAACTCATTTGGTTCCAGGTGGAACCCTTTTAGGTTCTATGTAGAACCCTTTCCACAGAGGGTTCTACATGGAACTCTAAATAGTTTTACCTGGAATCAAAAAGGGTTCTACTTGGAACCAAAAATGGTCATCCTATAGGGACAGCCGCAGAACCCTTTTGGAACCCTTTTTTCCAAGAGTGTAGCTCTGTTTTCTGGGTTTACCCCCTCAGTGTGGAGTATGTTATGGGGATACAAACAGTGACGGCGAGTCCAACTACGGAGCTGTATTGCAGAGGAGGGTATAAGTCATAGACACACTTGATGTTGAACCAAGACGTCACTGATCTGGCACAGACCATTGGGATATTTAGACCCTTCATCAGTTAACCAGTATTTTCCGTAGAAACCAAAGACTTGTCTCGTCTTCCCGTTTAGAGCTAACTGCAGTGAGGATGAGTGGAAGGGGTAGAGACTAAGTAGAGACTGAGAGTTTTGAAGTTAATCCACATGCTACTCTTTCCTTACTCATAACCCGCTTGTCTTGCTGTGTTTTAAATAATTACACAGCTCCCTTCTAGAATTGTCATTCTAGAAACCATCAATGTTTTCTTGAGGAGACGAAAGAAGATAAAATAAAGTCAGCCAGATAATGACAGTGTGTTGAAGGGCTTTGGACTCTGTGGTTGGTCTGTAGTTGTTTTGGTGATATCTTTCTTTCATAAAGCCTGAAAGGCCTACAGCTGTTGGCAGTGAGGTAACCCACCCATAACTGTAATGTATGGAAACAACAAAGGTTAGAGAGAGAGAGAGAGAGAGAGAGTGTGGAGAGAGATGGGGGAAGAGAAAGAAAGGAGAGAGAGAGAGAGTTCACTTGCTTTGGCAATGTTACCATATGTTTTCCATGGCAATAAATCCCTTAGATAGAAATTGAATTGAGAGAGCGTGAGAGAAAGATATGTACATATAGAGGGAGAGCGAGACGGAAGGAAAGACATTGAATCAGAAGCTGCTGTATTTTGGTCCGTGCCGTGTGTGTTTCCGTGTCTGTCTCCGAGATGTTCATAACAGTCGTAAATATTGGGCTGTCCAGGAGCCTGGTGGTTTTTCTGCTATTTCATGTGTAAGGATGGAAACATCTCTGATCATCCCCTGATCACAAGTGTTAGGGTTAGTCGATAGTTAGTAGAAATGTTGTTGACAGTTATTGAACATCTACTGAACGTCTACAAACCATCTACTTGGGACTATCCAAATAAAGTATTACCCTTTCCATCTCATGGATAGTGCTTCACTAAACAATGTTACAAGTCATATTTGAACATATATTTTATATACTATTTGGACATATATTTCATACTATTTGGACATATATACTATTTGGACATATATTTCATATACTATTTGGACAAGGAAGTTAGTCATGGTCTATGACATAAGGTCAAACTTCTGTATCGAACTTTATGTGAATGGCGCTCAGTGATGTCTCTGACATCACAGTGGACAATCTATTTCTGAAAATAGAATTCTAAAGATGGAATTTTATCTCCAGTTCTGTGGTTCTGAATTTTTTGGGGGGACGCCACAAATCCGGCGCCCTGCTGTCACAGACTCACTCTGCTACAAAATCTGTATTCCTTATCCACAAAGATAGCTTCCACCTTCAGATTTGTTTCCTGCTTGTATCTTATCTGAGGCTAATATTTAGGCTACATAGCCATGGCTAGCAAACACAATTATTGTCTTTACACGGTAAAGAAAGACTGAGTAGTCAACTGTATCTCATCGGCTTTGCATATCATTTATTTGACTATTTCTCAGATAATGCACCTCCATGAAATGTGTGAGTGATAGGCCTAACTGACTTGTAACTCTCAGATATTTTTTCTGCCCGTCCGTAGACTGTGCTGGACCAGAGGCTGTCTTTCTGCAGTAAACTGTGTTTCGCCATCGGAGGAGCACCCAATCAGGTGGCCGGCAGTGCTACGGCATTCTTCCTCCAAATCTACCTGCTGGATGTCGCCCAGGTAACAAATTTTTGTGTGTCACTCTCTTTTCCTCTTCCTATGTTCTCTCTTCTCTTTCTCTCTCTCTCTGTTTTTCTCTCTCTTTTCCTCTCTTTTTCTCTCTCTTTTTCTCTCTTTTCCTCTCTCTGTTTTTCTCTTTTCCTCTCTCTCTTTTGCTCTCTCTCTCTTTTCCTCTTTTTCCTTCTTTCCCTCCTTTCTGTGTCTTCTAACTCCATTCCTCTGTTAACTCCTCCTCAGATCAACCCGTTCCAGGCCTCCATGGTTCTGTTCATAGGGAAGGCATGGGGAGCCATGACCGACCCTGTTGTCGGCTTCTTCATCACCAAGAGCAAGTGGACCAGGATAGGCAGACTCATGCCCTGGTGAGGCCATACACACATAAATCACTGATTGCACAGAGTGCACACACCTAGTTTCCCAAGGGAAAAAAACAGCAGAGCAGCTCCAGAGGACCACAGATCTATAAATGCTAGGCTTCACATTTGGACTCTATTGAATTATACTAACGCTTTTCCCCTTGGCTGACGTGAGTAAAAGTTTTAAACATTTTAACCCTCGCAAGGTCCACCGGGCCAGACGGAATACCAGGGCACGTTCTCAATGCATGCCCAGACCAGCTGGCAAGTGTCTTCACTGACATTTTCAATCTCTCCTCGTCCCAGTATGTAATCCCAACTGACCACCATTGTCCCTGTTCCTAAGAGCTCCAAGGTAACCTGCCTAAATGACTATCGTCCTGTAGCACTCACATCTGCAATTAGGAAGTGCTTTGAAAGGATGGTCATGACACACATCAACACCATCATCCCAGACACCCTGGACCCACTCCAATTAGCATACTGCCCTAACAGATCCACAGATGACACAATCTCAATTGCACTTCACACTGCCCTCTCCCACCTGGACAAGAAGGGAAATAACTATGTGAGATTTCTGTCCATAGGCTACAGCTCAGATTTCAACATCATAGTCCCCTCCAAGCTAAGGACCCTGATACTGAACACCTCCCTCTGTAACTGGATCCTGGACTTCCTGACGGGATGGCCCCAGGTGGTGAGGGTAGGCAACAACCCCCCACCCGCCACGCCGTCCCTCAGGTTGTGTGCTTAGTCCCCTCCTGTACTCCCTGTTCACTCACGAGTGCGTGGCCACGCACGACTCCAACACCATCATCAAGTCTGCTGACGACACGACGGTGGTAGGGCTGTTTATCTGCGGCAATGAGACAGCCTACTGGGTGGATGTCATAAACGTGGCAGTGTTGTGCCATGACAACAACCTTTTCCTAAGACCAAAGACCTGATTGTGGACTACAGTAGAAAGAGTGGAGCGCACGCCCCCATCCATATCGACAAGGCTGTAGTGGAGCCGGTCGAGAGCTTCACGTTCCTTGGTATCCATTTCACTAAGGACTTTACATGGTCAATTCACATCCGCACAGTTGTGAAGAGGGCATGAAAGCGCTTCTTCCCCCTCAGGAGGTTGAACAGATTTTGCACGGGCCCTCGGATCCTCAAAACGTTAGACAGCTGCACCATCGAGAGCATCTTGACTGGCTGCATCACCACTTGGTATGGCAAATGCACCACCCTCGACCGCAAAACGCTACAGAGGGTGGTGCAGACAGCTCAGTACATCACTGGGGCCGAGCTCCCTGCCATCCTTGATCTCTATATCAGGTGGTGTCAAAGGAAGGCCTAAAATAATTGCTAAAGACTCCAGCACCCAAGTCATAGACTGTTTACTCTGCCACCCTCCGGCAAACGGTACCGAAGCATCGGCTCTCTGACCAACAGGCTGCGAAACAGCTTCTACCCCCTATGTCATAAGTTTGCTTAATAGTTCATTAATGGTTACCCAGACTATCTCCACTAACCCTATCTTACACCGATTTTGCACACACACAATACTATACAGTATATATACACACACACACACACTACACTGACACTCTCACACGACCCACACACAATCACAGACAATACACACACACACACACACACACACACACACACACACACAAGCACACGCACGCAGAGAGACAGACGCATAAACACACACTTGCACACTCATCTGTTCTTTATTCTTACTCTTATTATTATATATCCTGATGCCTAGTCAATTTTTAGTCTTATTATTATCTATTATCTATCACTTCACCCTGCCTTCATTACATATCTACCTCAAATACCTCGTACCCCTGCAAATCGTCTCTGTACTGTTACTCCCTGCATATATAGTGGCAAGAAAAAGTATGTGAACACTTTGGAAATACCTGGATTTCTGAATAAATTGGTCATCAAATTTGATCTGATCTTCATCTAAATCACAACAATAGACATATAGTGTGCTTAAACTAATAACACACAAATGATTGTGTTTTTCTTGTCCATATTGAAGACATCATTTAAACATTCACAGTGTAGGTTGGAAAACGTATGTGAACTCCTAGGTGTCACGACTTCTGAAGTCGGTCCCTCTCCTTGTTCGGGCGGTGTTCGGTGGTCGACGTCACCGGCCTTCTAGCCATCGCCGATCCTATTCTTGCTATTCACAAGAAGCCTGATGTGAACCATGCTTCAAACAAAAGAGATCTCAGAAGACCTAAGATTAAGAATTGTTGCCTTGAATAAAACTGGAAAGGGTTACAAAATAATCTCTAATAGTCAGTCAACGGTAAGACAAATTGTCTATAAATTGAGAAATATCAGCACTGTTGCAACTCTCCCTAGGAGTGACTGTCCTGCAAAGATGACTGCAAGAGCACAGCGCAGAATGCTCAATGAGGTTAAGAAGAATCCTGGTGTCAGCTAAAGACATACAGAAATCTCTGGAACATGCTAACATCTCTGTTGATGAGTCTACAATATGTAAAACACTAAACAAGAATGGTGTTCATGGGAGGACACCACGGAAGAAGCCACTGCTGTCCAAAAAAAACATTGCTGCACGTCTGAAGCTCGCAAAAGTGCACCTGGATGTTCCACAGCGCTACTGGCAAAATATTCTGTGGACAGATAAAACTACAGTTGATTTGTTCGGAAGGAACACAACAATATGTGTGGAGAGAAAAAAAAGGCACAGCACACCAACATCAAAACCTCATCCCAACTGTAAAGTATGGTGGAGGGAGCATCATGGTTTGAGGCTGGTTTGCTGCCTCAGGGCAGCTTGCTATCATCTATGGAAAAATGAATTCCCAAGTTTATCGAGGCATTTTACAGGAGAATGTAAGGCTATCTGTCCACCAATTGAAGGTCAACAGAAGTTAGGTGATGCAACAGGACAACAACCCAAAATACAGAGGTAATTCAACAACACAATGGCTTGAACAGAAGAAAATACGCCTTCTGTATTGGCCCAGTCAGAGTCCTGACCTCAACCCAATTGAATTGCTGTGGCTTCACCTCAAGAGAGCGGTTCACACCAGACATCCCAAGAATATTGCTGAACTGAAACAGTTTTGTAAAGAGGAATGGCCCAATATTTCTCCTGACCGTTGTGCAGGTCTGATCCGCAACTACAGAAAATGTTTGGTTGAGGTTATTGCTGCCAAAGGAGGGTCAACCAGTTACTAAATCCAAGGGTTCACATACTTTTTCCACCCTGCACTGTGAATGTTTACACAGTGTGTTCAATAAAGACATGAACATGTATTAATTGTTTGTGTGTTATTGGTTTAAAGCAGACTGTGTTTGTCTATTGTTGTGACCTAGATGAAGATCAGATCAAATTGTATGACCAATTTATGCAGGACTCCAGGTATTTCCAAAGGGTTCACATACCTTTTCTTGCCACTGTACATGTATTTTATTCTTCTTGTGTTATTATTTAACTCTGCATCGTTGGGAAGGGCTCGTTAGCAAGCATTTCACGGTTAAGTCTATACCTGTTGTATTTAGTGCATGTGACGAATACATTTTAATTAGATATTTGTAATCCACAGCTGTACCCTTATAACTGTAGACCTGCAGAGAGTGTTTACCAAAAGCAACCACATCAAACTTAACCGTAACCCTAGGTGTCAGCTCTAAAGTGTGCGTGTGTCAGCTCAAAGCTGTGTAAATGTACTGGCTTGACACGACTCACTTACAAGAAGTACTGGTTGAGTACTTAGTGCTGATTCTGATGTGACTGAGGTAGTGCTGTATAAGTTTTACAAGGCGTAGATTACTGACAAGCTGACAGGCTGGAGAGATCCCAGATCACAGCATTACTGATTTGATTACCACTGTATGTGTGTCTGTGTCTCTTGAGTGTTTTTGTGGCAGAACGCTGGGGCCATGCCCGTTTGTGTGTGTATGATGATCATCAGCACCGTGAGAAAGCCAGACCCTCCCTATAGTTAACTCCTGAGGGAATGCCCCTCTAACTGTCAGACAGGAAGTCCCCTGGACCTGGGCTGTGACATCATCAGACAGACAGGAAGGGATCAGTATCTATGTCCTGAGCAGTTTGTGGCAGAACACCGGGGCTGTACCCGGGTGTGTGTGTGTGTGTGTGTGTCCTGAGCGGTTTATGACTGTGCCCAGTTGGTACCCCTGGGTACTACTGTGTTTATGTTAGAGCCCGCCATGCCAACAGAGAGGAATGTTTAGATACACCTGGGACATTTCACTCACCATTTCTGAGAGTGTGATGGAGCTGAAATCCACTTCTTGCTTTGG
Organism: Oncorhynchus kisutch; assembly: GCF_002021735.2. Lineage (NCBI taxonomy): Eukaryota > Metazoa > Chordata > Actinopteri > Salmoniformes > Salmonidae > Oncorhynchus > Oncorhynchus kisutch. The sequence continues at coordinate 39,199,661 of NC_034185.2, forward strand.
TCTCAGTCTCTCTGTGTCTGCCTGGGTGCATGTGTTTTGCCCTACTTCCCTTTTTGAAAAACTCTCATTGGATTATCTACTACCCATCCTGTGAGCCATTTTACAGAACATTCTAACAGTCTATTCTAACATTATAACTGTTCCATTCAGTCACTGTGCCTTTTCAACCCTGCCATGACCAGCCTATACAGCAGCAGGCCCAACCCCAGCCCCAGTGCTAGGCAGCCCTGTCACACTCTTTGTGTGGCTGAACAATCACTAAGGACAGGCCTCTGTGTCACAGGGAGAGCTGGACTGTACCAGAACTCACCACTCTCTACCTCTCTCTACCGCTTTCTCTCTTTCTCTCTCTGTCCCCTCTCTACCTCGTTCTCCTGCTTTCTCTCTCTCGCTTTCTCTATTAATCCCTCTTTCTATCTGTTTTTGTTTTTTTGGGGGGGTAGATCAGCTTTAATATTGCAGATAAATATTTTCTACAATGTAGAAAATAGTAAAAATAAAGAAACCCTGGAATGAGTAGATGTGTCCAAACTTTTGACTGGTACTGTGTCTATATATTTAAAAAATTCTTATTTTCCCCTAACCCTACCACCCCTTCCCTAATTGAGGTAAACTAAAGGACAACAACACTTAGGGCTTCTACTTCCAGGTTATACGTCATATATACATTTTACAGGCACAATGTATTTTACAATAGTTATTTTTTGTTTGTTTTTAATCCTAGCCTTCAGCTACCCTCAACCCCCTCCCTTCTGTCTCTGAAGACCATCCAGTTTGATTTCTATTTCCATATATTTTTAACTGTGCTGTTTCACAAAAGTTCTGAACCTATATACATTTTAATGACACAGTATATTTTACATGAGTTATCTTGTTGTTTTTAGGCCCACCCTTCAGCCCCACAAAACCCCTCCCATCTAGCTCTTAACCCCTCCCATCTAGCTCTTAACCCCTCCCATCTAGCTCTTAACACCATCCAGTTTTTATTTATATTTTCAACTGTGCTGTGATTTTTCACAAAAGTTCTGAACCTTTCTATTCTCATAGTTTCTACAGATTGTAAATTAAAGATACATTTTTTGCAATAATTATTATTATTATATTATTGCTTGATTGACTATGACTTTTCAAATCACCCAGCAGAGCTATTTGCAGAGTTAGCTCCACGTAAATGTTGCAATTCTTCAGCCATATAATAAGTTATATTTTTAAATTCTAAGTTTTGAATCCAGCATAATGTGCTTTGTAATCGGTACGTCAAAAATCTCTTCCCAACTATTTTGCATTCTGTATGGCACAGCTGTCAATTTTTTGGTCCTTAAATTAAACTTTGTACTTTTTTCTTTATCAAAACTTTTCTTTAACCAATTTTGGTCTTTAATGCTGGGCCGACAGACAAGTACCTTACTCCCCCTCCACATGCTTCTTCCATTTTTGCGGTAATTGTAACGCTTGTCATCTGGGGAAGGAGAGGAGGACCAAGGTGCAGCGTGGTAAGTGTTCATATTTAAAAATATTTGAATGAACACTGAAAACAAAACAATAAATGAACAGTCCTGTAAGGTACAACACTAAAGAGAAAATAACCACACACAAAACACAATGGAAAACAGGCTAGCTAAATATGGTTCTCAATCAGGGACAACGATTGACAGCTGCCTCTGATTGAGAACCGTACCAGGCCAAACACATAAATAGAAAATCATAGACAAACTAACATAGACAACCCACCCAACTCACGCCCTGACCGTACTAAAACAAAAGACAAAACAAAAGAACTACGGTCAGAACGTGACAGTAACGCTGCAATTAGTTTGATGTAATTTTGGGTAGAGCAGACATTTCCATATATTTTTTGTTAGCTGCATGTGGGACATACCTCCACCAGTCCTATTTATGATATCATTTACAATGTTTTACCTTTTTAAAATATTCTTTCCCCCAAAAAATATATATTTTAAAACAATTAGTATATTTGAGTTTAGCCATAATATTTTTTGTATTAGTTCTGTCTTTTCTGGTGGATTAAACTGAAATTGCAACCAACTTTCTCTGGCTTGTTTTAAAAATAGTGATATTTTAGAGATTATTTCATTTTAAAACAACCGAAAGTGAGAGGTTGTAATCTGAATAAAGGGGAAAAGGCCATTCTTGAACATGGGATGAGACAATTTTACTAATCTGTTAGAGAACCAGTTTGGATTTGAGTATAACTTTTGTATGACTGAAGCCTTTAGTGAGAGGTCTAATGCATTCATATTTAATCATTTCTGCCCTCGAGTTCATAAACTACATTTTATTTTATTTCACCTTTTATTTAACTAGGTAGGCTAGTTGAGAACAAGTTCTCATTTGCAACTGCGACCTGGCCAAGATAAAGCATAGCAGTGTGAACAGACAACACAGAGTTACACATGGAGTAAACAATTAACAAGTCAATAACACAGTAGAAAAAAGAGTCTATATACATTGTGTGCAAAAGGCATGAGGAGGTAGGCGAATAATTACAATTTTGCAGATTAACACTGGAGTGATAAACGATCAGATGGTCATGTACAGGTAGAGATATTGGTGTGCAAAAGAGCAGAAAAGTAAATAAATAAAAACAGTATGGGGGTGAGGTAGGTAAAATTGGGTGGGCTATTTACCGATAGACTATGTACAGCTGCAGCGATCGGTTAGCTGCTCAGATAGCAGATGTCTGAAATTGGTGAGGGAGATAAAAGTCTCCAACTTCAGCGATTTTTGCAATTCGTTCCAGTCACAGGCAGCAGAGAACTGGAACGAAAGGCAGCCAAATGAGGTGTTGGCTTTAGGGATGATCAGTGAGATACACCTGCTGGAGCGCGTGCTACGGGTGGGTGTTGCCATCGTGACCAGTGAACTGAGAAGGCGGAGCTTTACCTAGCATGGACTTGTAGATGACCTGGAGCCAGTGGGTCTGGCGACGAATATGTAGCGAGGGCCAGCCGACTAGAGCATACAGGTCGCAGTGGTGGGTGGTATAAGGGGCTTTAGTAACAAAGCGGATGGCACAGTGATAAACTGCATCCAGTTTGCTGAGTAGAGTGTTGGAAGCTATTTTGTAGATGACATCGCCGAAGTCGAGGATCGGTAGGATAGTCAGTTTTACTAGGGTAAGTTTCATGGCGTGAGTGAAGGAGGCTTTGTTGCGGAATAGAAAGCCGACTCTAGATTTGATTTTAGATTGGAGATGTTTGATATGAGTCTGGAAGGAGAGTTTACAGTCTAGCCAGACACCTAGGTACTTATAGATGTTCACATATTCTAGGTTGGAACCATCCAGGGTGGTGATGCTAGTCAGACATGCGGGTGCAGGCAGCGAACGGTTGAAAAACATGCATTTGGCTTTACTAGCGTTTAAGAGCAGTTGGAGGCCACGGAAGGAGTGTTGTATGGCATTGAAGCTCGTTTGGAGGTTAGATAGCACAGTGTCCAAGGACGGGCCGGAAGAATACAGAATGGTGTCGTCTGCGTAGAGGTGGATCAGGGAATCGCCCGCAGCAAGAGCAACATCATTGATATATACAGAGAAAAGAGTTGGCCCGAGAATTGAACCCTGTGGCACCCCCACATGGTAATGTAAAAGTTGTATTTTTTTTGTGATCCAATACATAATTTAGTACACTTAGCCTAATTTGGTTTCAATCCAGAGAGGTTAGAAAAAGTATCTAGATTCTCGATGAGGCTGTGGAGGGATCCAAATTGTGCATTTAAATGAATAATCAGCATACACCTTTTGTTTTTAGGCCCTCGATTTCCAGCCCCTTGATATTATTGTTGGATCTGATTTTAATAGCTAACATATCGATGGCCATAATAATTAGATATGCCGATAGGGGACTACCTTGTTTTTCTCCTCTTGACAGTGTAATACTTTCTGAGAAGTAGCCATTATTTAGTATTTTACACCTAGGGTTATTATACATAACTTTAACCCATTGTATAAGAGATTCTCCAAAATTTAAATATTCCAGGCATTTATATATACATTCCAGTTGTACTTTATCAAAATCCTTTTCAATGTCAGCAATGAATACCAGGCCTAGTTTCCCAGATTTTTCATATTGTTCTATTGTTTCCAGTACTTGTCTTATATTATCTCCAATGTATCGTCCATGTAAAAAAAGGATGAATAATATCCAACAATACCTTTCTAATTCTGTGCGCTATGCATTTTGCTATAATGTTTGCATCACAATCACAACACTGAAGTGTAAGGGGTCTCCAATTGTTTAAATGAACTGGATCTTATATATATTTAACACTTGTGTCCTGTTTCAGTAATGATGAAATCAGACCTTCTTGTTGAGTATCTGATAATGTACCATTTTTATAGGAGTGGTTAAAACATGCTTATAACGGACCCTTGAGTACATTAAAAAGGTTTGATATACCTCAACTGGTATACCTGATATAACTGATATACCTCTATGCCATCCAGCACTGGAGTTTTCCCATCCTTAAAAGCTTTAATTGCATCAATAAGTTCCTCCTCTGTAATTTGGCATTCACATGAGTCTTTCTGTACAGCTGCTAATTTGACATTATTAATAGGGAAAAAATCCATGCAATTAACTTTCTATCTATTATTAGTTGAACTGAATTCTAGGGCAGGACAGACCTGGAGTGAGGGCAACTGGAGCAGAGGGTGTGGGGTTTAGTATGTGGATGGGGGTCAAACACCTTGGAGTCCTATCAGGTCAAAGGTTAGAGTTCAGGTCCATTTGTAACGGCATTCAGAGGTGGAAGAAGGATCGGACCAAAGCGCAGCGTGGTAAGTGTTCATGATGTAATATTTAATGAAATGAACTGAACACTGAAATACAAAACAATAAAGTGAACGAACGAAAACCGAAACAGTACCGTGTGGACCAAACACTCACATGGAAAACAAACACCCACAAACCAAAAGTGAAACCCAGGCTACCTAAGTATGATTCTCAATTAGGGACAACAATTGACAGCTGCCTCTGAGAACCATACTGGGCCGAACTCAAAAACAGACTGCCCACCCCAACTTATGCCCTGACCATACTAAAACAAAGACAAAAACAAAGGAACTAAGGTCAGAACGTGACACCATTGTGGAAACGTTTTGGCGTCGTCACCAAAACAACACGACTGTGGCTATTTTGGAGTGGTGCATAGAGGATGTGGTTGAGCTAGCAAAAACTTGCTTAGTTGTGTTAACTATATGTACTTAGTTGACACTACAGCTGCAGAGCAGTGGTTGGACTTGAGTCTTTATGATAAGGATGTTTTCCTAAGTATACAGATACTCAGATGTTATCAGATTAACCTAAGATATAGCTTAGATTTTTGGGTGTCCGTCTTCGGCTCCTAGTCTGTTGCTTTAGTGGGAAAGAATTAGAGCCTATTTGTGTATAACTCAGTGGTTATAGATGAGAGAGTCATTGATGACTGGAGGAAAGTGCACTAGTCCACAACCTTCTCTCTCTGTCTCTCTCTCTCCACAGTGAAACACAGCCCATAATGATACAGTATGTACCAGTTGTATATGGATGAATTATACATAGACAACACAGCTCCCCACATCCTCCAAACTGCACAATGCAAAATCATTATTCTGTCCTGAGATGTGTGTGTGTGTGTGTGTGTGTGTGTGTGTGTGTGTGTGTGTGTGTGTGTGTGTGTGTGTGTGTGTGTGTGCCTGAATAAAGATCATGACCATGCGGGTTAGCGATCCTGTGGCATAGTGCATCTTCCTGTTCTCCCACTGTGCCGCCACACTAACTCAGAACGGAAACCTTCAGAGTCACAAACACCCAATCCATCTCTCCCAAAACAGCCCACACACCATTAGTCTATCACTGGCCTAACAGGTTTACAGGCTTTTATACACAGTTGTCTAAACTAGCCTGTTGAGGTACAGTGGTTTGCGAAAGTATTCACCCCCTTGGCATTTTCCCTATTTTGTTGCCTTACAACCTGGAATTAAAATAGATTTTTGGGGGGTTTGTATCATTTGATTTACACAACAATGCCTACCTACCACTTTGAAGATGCAAAATATGTTGTTCTTGTAAAATAAATGAGAAAACAACTGTAAACTTGAGCATGCATAACTATTCACCCCCAAAAGTCAATACTTTGTAGAGCCTCCTTTTGCAGCAATTACAGCTGCAAGTCTCTTGGGGTATGTCTCTATAAGCTTGGCACATCTAGCCACTGGGATTTTTGCCCATTCTTCAAGGCAAAACTGCTCTAGCTCCTTCAAGTTGGATGGGTTCCGCTGGTGTACAATCCTTAAGGCATACCACAGATTCTCAATTTGATTGAGGTCTGGGCTTTGAAACAGCCATTCCAAGACATTGAAATGTTTCCCCTTAAACCACTCGAGTGTTGCTTTAGCAGTATGCTTAGGGTCATTTTCCTGCTGGAAGGTGAACCTCCATCCCAGTCTCAAATCTCTGGAGTACTGAAACAGGTTTCCCTCAAGACTTTCCCTGTATTTAGCGCCATCCATCATTCCTTCTATTCTGACAGTTTCAGTTCCAGTTTCCCAGTCCCTGATGATGAAAAACATCCCCACGGCATGATGCTGCCACCACCATGCTTCATTGTGAGGATGGTGTTCTCAGGGTGATGGGGTGTTGGGTTTGCGCTAGACATAGCAATTTCCCTGATGGCCAAAAAGCTACATTGTAGTCTTATCTGACCGAAGTACCTTGTTCCATATGCTTGGGGAGTCTCCCACATGCCTTTTGGCGAACACCAAACGTGTTTGCTTATTTTTTTCTTTAAGCAATTGCTTTTATCTGGCCACTCTCTCGTAAAATCCAGCTCTGTGGAGTGTACGGCTTAAAGTGGTCCTATGGACAGATACTCCAATCTTCGCTGTGGAGCTTTGCAGCTCCTTCAGGGTTATCTTTGGTCTTTTTGTTGCCTCTCTGATTAATGCCTTCCTTGCCTGGTCTGTGAGTTTTGGTGGGCGGCCCTCTCTTGGCAGGTTTGTTGTGGTGCCATATTCTTTCCATTTTTTAATATTGGATTTAATGGTGCTCTGTGGAATGTTCAAAGTTTCAGATATTTTTTTATAACCCAACCCTGATCTGTACTTCTCCCACAACTTTGTCCCTGACCTGTTTGGAAAGCAAGTAATTTTTTTCATTTCACTTCCCCAATTTGGACTATAGGAAAAACGCCAAGGGGGACGAATACTTTTGCAAGGCACTGTAAATGATCATGTCTTTATCAATTGCACAAACCTATAATGAGGCCAAAGTTTCACAATAAATAAAAAAAGATTCAAAATTTGACTCAAATGTTTGCTTAAACAATGGTCATTAAGATATGCAATAAGAACAATAACCCTGCCCTCCCTTTTTCTCTCTGTAGGATGGTGGGCTGTACTCCGTTTGTGGTGGTCTCCTACTTCTACCTTTGGTTTGTTCCTCCCTTCACAAACGGACGTTTCATCTGGTACCTGGGCTTCTACTGCCTCTACCAGACACTCATCACTGTGAGTACCAGACAGCTACCTAGGACAAAAGTGTTGGCCCACAAGGACAACCATTTACACATCCTCGTTCTCAGATACAGTATCCTCTCTAACACTATTCAACACGGACTTTGTGCACTCATAGTATACACCTACCATTGTTCCTGGATACTGCTTTTTATTTGCCAGAAAAGATACAGATAAGCAGAGATGACTTGCCGAACCCAACACAAAAATATCGTGAGCAGAGCCAACGTGTCATAAAACCAAACCTTGTTGATAGTTCACCTCAAACAAGTGTGTTTATTAAGGTTTATTTTGTTACTAAGGTACAGCTTCAAACCCTTTCCTTCTCTCTCTTTCTCTCTGCTCTCTCTCACACTCTCTCCTCTGCTCTCTCTAATCTTTTTAACATGTGCTAAAGAGCATGTTGCCCACTGCCCATCGTAGCCACATTGCGATGGCCTATAATGACATGTCATTCTAATTACTTGATAAGTATATGCTCGGCCCTGCCAGAGACCGCTGGATGGGTAAATGCTGGTTACCACTTTTAGCTTCACTTCATTGTCTTTGTGTGTGAGAGACTGAGAACGAACGGCTGCTATCACTTTAAAGCCCTACAGTAGTAACAATAAAAAAAACAGGCCAGTGTGATCATTCAATCATGATTTGATGACTAATCCTTTTACATGACAAAGCTCTGGTCAAATTGGATTCTATACATTTAGTTTTTTTCCCCCAACAAGGCCCTACAAATGACATGCTTGGCCATCCCTCCATCCGTCCTTCTCTCCATCCCGCCCTGGGCCCGAAGAGAAGGAGAAGGGCTGGGACAGTCTTTCATGGCAGCGTTTATTTCTGTTGTCTCTTTGGATGCTCGGTCAGTTGTTCGGTAGCTGCATCGTTCGGCCACAATGCTGACTGAGCTGTTGTGTAAATGACAAAGGAGAAGAAAGGCTGGGGTTGAAGGTGAATAGTTGCTGACTGTTCTACTGGGCAGCTTGAGAGGAAAACAGGGAGCTGAGGCTTACGGGGGGTGGGGGGGGGGATTCTACTAAGCTAACATATGGAATTGTTTTTAAGATGGTCATACCATGGATCATGATTAGGAATTTTAGGACCCCTGTATAAATAAACAAAAATAATTAAATATTGAATTTGGCCTTTACTACTATAGCCCATTGAAACACATGGAATGCACAAATGGAAAAACAGACAGATTTATTTGACTATCATAAGGAATAAAGTTTTGAAGTGTCTTTCCTATGTCTCGGAGAAAGCTAAGGAAATATTTGTGTTTTTTGGACACATTTAACCCCTTTTTTTGGGGGGGCACAAAACTACCTCCATAATTAACTTTTTTATTTTTACCTTTAAATGAGTCACGTGACACAAAACGGAGAACACCGTCCTGTTCATGAGAATCTCCTCTTTCCATAGTGGAAGTTTGATTGTTTGTTGCCCGAACAGTTCAGATGCTACAGACGTTTTCATGGTCTGACCGATTTTCGGGACATTTCATGGTCTGACAGTCACCCCTGTAGCTCGCCTACCTTCCACCACTGAAGGCCAGCATAAACGGATGTGGTGGATTGAGACGCAGCCTATGCAAAAAAATATATATTTGTAGCTTAAACTTAAGGCTCTTAAAAGTTAATTTTGCAGTGAATCATCGTCTTAAGTGGAGCATAAAATATCCCCAAAAAGTGGAAATTATATGGACTCTGTCCTATATCTAATCATGTCCTCTGTGGTTCTTCTGTGTTTCCCAGTGTTTCCATGTGCCTTACTCTGCCCTCACAATGTTCCTCAGTGCGGACCAGAAGGAGAGAGACTCAGCCACAGCCTATCGTAGGTCACTATTAAACAGACCGTACGTTGTTAATCAAATTCAGGCACTATTCTGTCATTCTGTTTTGATAGTACTTAATACTGTAATACATGTGTTATATTGCAGGTATGACCCTGGAGGTGCTCGGTACTCTAGTTGGCGCTGCCATCCAGGGTCAGATTGTGGCGAGCGCCCACACCCTGAAGCACTGCCCCCACCACAACATGTCCACCGGTCACCTAGGCAATGGCAGCGGAGCCGAAATCGTCAAAAGAATCGTTCACTCCCAGGACTTCCTGTCACATGCTGTAAGTGTCACCGCGACAACAAACAACCTGACCTGGGGTGTTACCATGGTGATCCGATTTTGAAAAGAACTGTAACTGACAGTAGTGTCCTCAACTACCTCAGGGCTGCACTTTCAGGGTCATCTTTTCCTTTTTCTTCACTTTTTTTTTAAAGCCTTAAAGTTGCAAGGAAACAAACAGGAAACAAGTTAAAGGTCAAGAAGTATAAAACGAGTGATTTGTTGAAACTAAAAGGAATATGATGAATAGGAAGTTTGTGTTTGCAGACTGTCTAGCGGTGAAATTTAGCCTTAAAACGTACCAACTTCAAGAGGGCTTTATAGACATATATCATTTATCATCCTGGGTTTGAAGTGACCATAGGATGAATAAGAGCCTCTCCACAGCTCCCTCCCCTCCCCCTGGCACTGACCACAAAAAGGGGTTCCTCCCTGACATCAGTCATCAAACCCCTTCCCTAAAATAAGAGACCCCTCCCCACAATGAGGGGGTGACCACAGTCTGTTTGTGATTAAGGCTATTTTTTATTACAGTCAAAAACACCTGAATGAACCCCAGACCCCAAACTCGACATGCAGTTTGTTGGGATTTAGGGGACTAACAATATTGAACATCTATTTCCAGCCAAATCCAGACCGGAACATTACATTTGAATTGAACTGGTTGTTCATTTCCTTAGCAGTATACTGTACATATAGCCAATGAAAACATCACCGAGACAACCCAGAAACCCTGCTGTGAATCTTGTGAATGCAAAGGTGGTTTATAGGTTCATGGGCAAACCGCGGCGAGCGGGCTCCAGCCCAAACTATTCCGTGTTGGATGTGGGCACGCCGCGGCTATTCAGGGGCTCAAGTGGTGCCTTTCCAAATGATTATGGGTAAACCTTGATGGTTCGGCTCTCTCACCACGCAGGGCCCTCTGTAGCCATGCTGAGCACTTACACACAACCACACAAACGCACACACACTTGGAGCACTGTCACCACTAGATTCCTCTGAGTTTGCGGTTGAGGGTGGCACATTCGCCTGGGCGAGTTCTCCAGTCCCTCAAACTGGCAGAACGTTTGATGTGAATAAATAATAATAAACCACTTAGCTGCGACCCATGGAAAAATAGCAAACAAGCCGGGAGTTGTTTAGGGAAGTTCAGTTCCTGTTGGGATTAACATGAAATCTTCAAGGCTCTATAGTATTTTGGTAGACTGTATTTAAGGATCCGAATTAACTTGCTTTTATCTAATCTGTTGAGTTATTTATGAGATCTCGTATCTGCTAGAGCGATGTAAGGAGTGCTAGTGTAAAATGACAGGGTCAACAAACACATTGATATCTTCTAATGTGACTTTTTGATGACAGTTGAAGTGCAGTATTTGGGTGGAGTTGCAAAATAGAAATTGAGGAAGGCTCAGTACAGATGTGCCCCTTCTGTAACCGAAGACAAAAATATTGATAGTGGGCCCAAGGAAGAGTAGTGTAATGTAATACCTAATGGGGATCCAAATAAAGGATAGATTTACACTCTTGTTTTCTTCCTGCCTTTGCAGAAGAAGGTGTATATACTTTCTATCCTCCTTATAGGAGGTGTATATGCTCTCTATCCTCCTTGTAGAATGAGGTGTATATGCTCTCTATCCTCCTTGTAGAATGAGGTGTATATGCTCTCTATCCTCCTTGTAGAATGAGGTGTATATGCTCTCTATCCTCCTTGTAGAATGAGGTGTATATGCTCTCTATCCTCCTTGTAGAATGAGGTGTATATGCTCTCTATCCTCCTTGTAGAATGAGGTGTATATGCTCTCTATCCTCCTTGTAGAATGAGGTGTATATGCTCTCTATCCTCCTTGTAGAATGAGGTGTATATGCTCTCTATCCTCCTTGTAGAATGAGGTGTATATGCTCTCTATCCTCCTTGTAGAATGAGGTGTATATACTTTCTATCCTCCTTATAGGAGGTGTATATGCTCTCTATCCTCCTTGTAGAATGAGGTGTATATGCTCGCTATCCTCCTTGTAGAATGAGGTGTATATGCTCGCTATCCTCCTTGTAGAATGAGGTGTATATGCTCTCTAGCTTCCTTGTAGAATGAGGTGTATATGCTTCCTTGTAGAATGAGGTGTATATGCTCGCTATCCTCCTTGTAGAATGAGGTGTATATGCTCTCTATCCTCCTTGTAGAATGAGGTGTATATGCTCTAGAATGAGGTGTACAGTATGATTGTTTTCTCTCTCTACTTTTATCCTCTTGCAGAAGGAGGTGTATATGATTGCTGCAGGTGTGATAGGAGGAGTGTTTCTCATCTGCACTGTGGTCATGTTCCTGGGAGTCAAAGAGAGAGATGGTGAGTCTGTGTGTTTTGCATGTGTGTTTTATTATACATTTTTTTTAATGTACCCCCTTTTTGTCCCCAATTTCGTGATATCCAAATGGTAGTTACGTTCTTGTCCCATCGCTGCAACTCCTGTACGGACTCGGGAGAGGCGAAGGTCGAGAGTCGCGCTTCCTCCGACACATGACCCCGCCAAGCCGCACTGCTTCTTGACACAATGCTCGCTTAACCCAGAAGCCAGCTGCACCAATGTGTCGGAGGAAACACCGTACACCTGGCGACCGTGTCAGCGTGCATGCGACTGGCCCGCAACAGGAGTCGCTAGAGCTCGATGGGACAAGGACATCCCGGCCGGCCAAACCCTCTCCTAACCCGGACGACGCTGGGCCAATTGTGCATCGCCTCATGGGTCTCACAACACAGCCCGGTATCGAACCAGGATCTGTAGTGACGCGGCCTTAGACCGCTGCGCCACTCTGGAAGCCTGTGTGTGTGTGTGTGTTTATGCACACTTTTCCCCTGCAAGTGTGTGTGCTCTCTTCCCCCTCTCATATTTCACTCTAACCTCATTTGCAAAGTACCAGTAAGCACAGTAGCACTCAGTCACATTGTTTTTAGACTATTTAGCTAGCTCCAGCCTTATCCAATGATTATCTAGCTCAGAGAAAAAAAGGACAATAAAGAATTAAGTATTAAGTGTAAAAGGAGAGAATCTACCCCCATATCTCTGTGCAATTGTGAGATGAGAAGCTCACCTGCAAAAGAGAAGAGACCTTGGTCGCAATGGGACTCCCTGCTAAAATAAAAGGTCAAAAAAATGAATACATCTTTTTTTTTCATGCACATGGAGGCTATCAGTGAACTGCTGACCTCACCACTAGTGAACCTGTTAGTTCTGGTTCTCTGTAGTGGCAAACCCTGTGGAACAGACAGAGCATAGCAATGCTGCAATGCAGGGGCAGCTACAGGGTTGCCAGATTGGAAGTGAAATCCCACCATACGTGTCTCACTCATGCTACTGCATATTCTTTCATCACAAAATGCATGGTGCTTTATGGGTTTGGTTTAGGGTAGAAGACAGAAACCAAAGAAACTGTCTCTTGACACTTTCAGATCTTATTCCTTTTTTCCCTCGCACAGATCCGTACATTTCGAAGACGGAGAAGCAGATTCCGTTCCACAAGGGCTTCATCCTGGTGATGCGACACAGTCCCTACCTCAGTTTGACTGCTGCCTTCCTCTTCATCTCTGTTGCCATTCAGGTAGGCACAACTTTATTAATACACCTCTTCTCAGACATGGCACTCACATTGGGATGGTAATGTGTGGGTAATGTGCTGTTATGGCTGGGCCCTCCCTGCCACCCTCAGAATGGCTCCAGACATAGCCTGCCTGCCATTCAATGTTGATTTGATCAATAGAAATAGAACACTCAGTGTGTTTGAGTAAATACGCCCGAGAACATCTCTCTCTCAGCTCCAAATCCAACCGGAGATAGACAGTCCGACAGCACATTATCATATTACTATGATGTGATATCTTCTTGTTGTTATCATTATGAGAATTCTCCCTACATTCAGCCACTCAGTTCTGTGATACTCTTTCTGTATGGTTGGCATCGCATGGTTGGTTGAGTCAACGGTGTACCGTATTGGAACCCGATAATGGCCCTAGGCCTTCGGTGAAAAAAAAAAGATCTTCCAACACATTGTACCAAACTCTCAAATCAAGAATAATAACAGACACATTGCATCACTTAATGGACACATCTGAATCAAACATGCCTGAGGCTGAGCCACGCTTTTGGCTGCCACTCACAGAGACAGCACCCATACAGATAATGTACCAGCAACAACAACCACACTGCTTGCACAGCCTAACGCCTTCACTATCACACTATCACCAAAAGCGACAACAGTGACACATCCAAGGATGTGAGTGTAACAGGCGTGTGATGCTGGAAGGACAGTGTCTGTAATACCAGCACACTCCATGTAGGAGAGAATACTTTTTGTAAAACACAGAGGGCCGATAGAAAGACAGCTGTCACTCACAGCCTGAAGTTAAAGAATAAGCAGCACTTTCACTCTGACATAATAAGCAGGTAGATTCCAATGATAAGGAGACAAAAACACAACCATTAAGCATTTCCCAGTCGAAATGTATAGCTATTACATCACGTTGCAAACATCTTCTTCACGTTCAGCACACAAAATAATCTGTGATCTAAAAGTTTAAATGCAACAATGTTTCACACGGAAGTTATTTTCTGAGATATATAGCTCAGGGATTCTTACAAGACGGGAAAGTCTCGACTTTTTCCCCCACATATTTGTCTCAATATTGACAACATTTTAAATATAAATTTTGATAGACCAAAGTATTCGTAATATAAAATTACTATAAAAATGGATGGAAATATTTGGCCACATTCTTAAAACAGGATGTTCTTTACTCATCACTAACAACTTAACATGTGAAAATGTTCAATAGAGTAAGATTTTTTTAATGATATACAAATCAAGAATTATGGGATGCACAACAATAAAAATTCAGTGGAGAATAACATTATTGTACCAAAACAATTTACAAAACAGAATGGCAGAATGGTGAACTTACTAAATGACTGGGAGTTTGACTGGGTGATATTAGGTTGCTCCTTGTGTAAATATTTTCCGTTTGGATTTAAATGATTTGTATGTCAAATCATGTCACACGTGTAAAGACATTTTTTTTTTTTTTTCATAAAATGCAACTAACTGGATTCATGCCAACTTTGTCAGACATCATAAAAGGCATTTCATATTTACATGTATTGTCCAAAAACTGCTTAAAGGCCTTGTTTAATTCTATCATTTAGAATATAAACAAATGTAACACAAATTTCCAAACTTGTTTGTTTTAATTTATAGAGCTATATAATGTTCCAGGGCAAATTTCGTTAGCATTTTAGCATGTTTTTCTAGATTCAGGACATAGAACAATATTTATAAAGCAAACATTATCCATTAGATCTAGCACATGAAATAATTTGCAGAACAGTGATACAAATATATATTTTTATAATAATGACAAAAGAAAGCAGAACAGGGCAGCACGGCTGGCCCTTGGATGTAAACAGAGAGCTAATATTAATAATATGCATGTACATCTCTCCTGGCTGAAATTGTAGGAGAGATTGACTTTATCAATACTTTTATTTATGAGAGGTATTGACATGTTGAATGCACTGAGCTGTCTGTCTAAATTACTGGCACACAGCTCGGACACCCATGCATACCCCACAATACATGCCACAAGAGGTCTCTTCACAGTCCTAATATCCAGAACAGATTTTTTTAAAACAGATTTTAAAAAACACCTTATGGAACAGCGGTAACTGTGAAACAACACAAGCATGGCACAGACATATGCATACACACACACAGGATAACATACGCACTATACATACACACTGTACATACACAAGTATTTAGTACGGTAGATATGTGGTAGTGGTGGAGTCGGGGCCTGAGGGCTCACAGTGTGTTGTGAAATCTGTGAATGTATTGTCATGTTTTTAAAAGGGTCTAAACTGCCTTAATTTTGCTGGACCCCAGGAAGAGGAACTCCTGCTTTGGCAGCAGCTAATGGGGATCCATAATAAATACAATACTTGTATACCACTTGAATGAAGAAACATTCCGTAAAAAAAACACAGTTCCAGTCACCAGATGATGTTCATTTGAAACGTAACTTCTTGTTGAAAGTTAATCTTGAAACGGGTGAAGCTAACAAATTAGCCACGATGTCCTTTTAGATAACACCTGCTTGCAGCCTCTGCACACTAGCCAACAACAAAGCAAGCAAGCTACTGTTCGCTATAGTGATCACCAGCTTGTAGTCCTAAAATAACTGAAATAAGTTAGAATTTTCTGGTTCATTGGCCAAAGTCGTTTAGTAAATTAATGGTGTATGAATGGGGTTATGTCAACTGCGTTTATTTTCAGCAAACTTAACATCTGTAAATATTTGTATGAACATAACAAGATTCAACAACTGAGACATAAACTGAACAAGTTCCACAGACATGTGACTAACAGAAATGGAATAATGTGTCCCAAAGGGGGGTCAAAATCAAAAGTAACAGTCAGTATCTGGTGTGGCCACCAGCTGCATTAAGTACTGCAGTGCATCTCCTCCTCGTGGACTGCACCAGATTTGCCAGTTCTTCCTTGCTGGGAGATGTTATCCCACTCTTCCACCAAGGCACCTGCAAGTTCCCGGACATTTCTGGGGGGAATGGCCCTAACCCTCACCCTCCGATCCAACAGGTCCCAGAGGTGCTCAATGGGATTGAGATTCGGGCTCTTCGCTGGCCATGGCAGGACACTGACATTCCTGTCTTGCAGGAAATCACACACAGAACGAGCAGTATGGCTGGTGGCATTGTCATGCTGGAGGGTCATGTCAGGATGAGCCTGCAGGAAGGGTACCACATGAGGGAGGAGGATGTCTTCCCTGTAACGCACAGCGTTGAGATTGCCTCCAATGACAACAAGCTCAGTCCGATGATGCTGTGACACACCCCCCCAGACCATGACGGACCATCCACCTCCAAATCGATCCCACTCCAGAGTACAGGCCTCGGTGTAACGCTCATTCCTTCAACAATAAAAGCGAATCTGACCATCACCCCTGGTGAGACCGAACCGCGACTCGTCAGTGAAGAGCACTTTTTGCCAGTCCTGTCTGGTCCAGCGACAGTGGGTTTGTGCCCATAGGCGATGTTGTTGCCGGTGATGTCTGGTGAGGATCTGCCTTACTACAGGCCTACAAGCCCTCAGGCTGAGAGAGGTTGGTCTATTGCGGACAGTCTGAGCACTGATGGATGGATTGTGTGTTCCTGGTGTAGCTCGGGGCAGTTGTTGTTGCCATCCTGTACCTATTCCCTCAGGTGTGATGTTCGGATGTACCGATCCTGTACAGGAGTTGTTACACATGGTCTGCTACTGCGAGGATGACCAGATGTTCGTCCTGTCTCCCTGTAGCACTGTCTTAAGGGTCTCTCAGTACAGACATTGCAATTTATTGCCCTGGCCACATTTGCAGTCCTCATGCCTCCTTGCAGCATGCCTAAGGCACATTCACGCAGATGAGCAGGGACACTGGGCATCTTTCTTTGGTATTTTTCAGAGTCAGTAGAAAGGCCTCTTTAGTGTCCTAACTTTTCATAACTGTGACCTTAATTGCCTACTATCTGTATGCTGTTAGTGTCTTAACGACCGTTCCACAGGTACATGTTCATTAATTGTTTATGATTCATTGAACAAGCATGGGAAACAGTGTTGAAACCCTTTACAATGAAGATCTGAAGTAATTTGGATTTTTACGAATTATCTTTGAAAGACAGGGTCCTGAAAAAGGGAAACATTTATATTTTTGCTGAGTTTACAATAAAGCTCTGGCAACTAAAGCTGTGGCAGAGAAAATGAAAATTAAACATAAGTTTGTTTTGTTTCATCACAAAACCAGAGAGCAAAAATCTGTCCAGTGAAGTCCACAAAGCAAATATTGCATGTAACAAACAGTTACAAGACATGCAGCATGGTCAAGCAAAGTTAATATGGGGATGCCACAGGGTTAAATTCTCCGGCCCACTCTTTTCTCTGTATACATCAATGATGTCGCTCTTGCTGCTGGTGATTTTCTGATCCACCTCTATGCAGACGACCCCATTCTGTATACTTCTGGCCCTATGGACACTGTGTTAACTAACCTCCAGACGAGCTTCGATGCCACACAACTCTCCTTCCGTGGCCTCCAACTGCTCTTAAATGCTTGTAAAACTAAATGCATGCTCTTAAACGATCGCTGCCCACACCTGTCTGCCCGTCCAGCATCACTACTCTGGACGATTCTGACTTAGAATATGTGGACAATTACAAATACCTAGGTGTCTGGCTAGACTGTAAACTCTCCTTCCAGACTCACATTAAACATCTCCAATCCAAAATTAAATCTAGAATCGGCTTCCTATATCGCAACAAAGCATCCTTCACTCATGCTGCCAAACATACCCTCGTAAAACTGACCATCCTACTGATCCTCGACTTCGGCGATGTCTTTTACAAAATAGCCTCCAACACTCTACTCAACAAATTCGATGCAGTCTATAACAGTGCCATCTGTTTTGTCACCAAAGCCCCATATACAGTGGGGCAAAAAAAAGTATTTAGTCAGTCACCAATTGTGCAAGTTCTCCCACTTAAAAAGATGAGAGGCCTGTAATCTTCATCAATCAATCAAATGGTATAGTGGCAACTTGTCATACTCTTTAGTTCCAGTTAGCATCAGATATGTTTGGGATAAACGCCGAAAATAATGTCTGAGGTTTAGGAGATCTTATGTTTTGTTCTATGAGGTATTATCAGTCAGTTAACATGACTTTTATGAATTAAGCATTTTAAGGTCTTCATGTGCTTTTTTTTTATTACATCAATGCTTCAAAATTCACAAAAAGGGACATTAATCTTAATCAGCTATCTCATAGGACAAAAGACATAAGATCTCCAAAACTTGTGTTTACCACATCCCTTTTTTTGGCATTTATTCAAAAACCCTACAAAAACAATATCCATTTTCCCATGGTCCAACGAACTATGGCGTAGTTAGTGTCTACAAAAAGGCGCCACTACTATTCCTCTCTATGGCAGTTGCCTTCAATCAAATATGGCCTATTATATTTGACAAGACAGTTGATTGACCGCTCTAGCAATGGAAATACATGTCCTCAAAGCTGGAAGTAATGCGAAAGGAGACGGGATCAGGTGGAACCATTCTAGCCAATAAAAGGGCAGATGCGTGTGGGAACAACAGGCCATAGAGATAGATAGAGGACTCATCTTTGTATCTGTGCCATTATTGCGTCTGTGACATCATAGGCAGCGCCATTGAGGCTATCTCCATTTTAAAGTAGTACATTTGTCCATGTTAAAACAGGTTATATTCATGAGTCTTCTATCTATCTCTATGACAACAGGCTCCACTTATATCAGTGTATTCATAACAACCTAACAATTACTAAACTTTTAATTTATCAAATAAGCCTCACATAACAAATTAGCAATTACATTTTTTCTTGGACCAAATTCAACACTCTCATTGACGTCCATTTATTTAGATTTATCTCCGCAGAGAAAAATCCTGATTGGATCTTTTTTTCACTTCAGTGTTGACCCTTAAAATCAGAATATAATTGGAGATAATCATAGAATTACAATATCGTTGAAAATAATAAATAGAAATGAAAAATATATCTATATTATAAAACTACAATAATAATTTTATAAATCTCAAGGCCTTCTCTGAATGCATAGAAAGCCTTGCACTGACTCTGAGCTTTATAGTACAGCTTTGATAGATTCCACCTCAAACCTCTCAACTGCTGTATCTCATAAAGCTTTTCTCTTTTGAACAGAAAAGAAGGATTATATATCATTCAATAGCAGGGATGAATCTGCTGCTTCAGACGTAAGTCAGGAGCTTCTCCAGTGACTTGGCACAGTGGGACAGGGAGAATAGGACAGTGCTGAATATGCTGAATAATTTCTAAAGAATGAATGTGTGCGATATCTGATCTGATTTCCAGTTGGTGCAGAGCAACTTTGTCCTTTTCTGTACGTACGCAGTTGACTTGAGAGACCACTTCCAGAACATTGTACTGACCATCCTGGTGAGTTCTGGTTTCGGACCTAGATTAATCTCTCGTAGACAGACGATGTAATTGTCCGATTTTGGTTCTTGGTTGATCTAGGTCTAATCTCTGTTAATGTTAAGATCCTTACATAATACAGACCACTGTCTCATGAAAGGCTTAATCTTGACGTGAGGAACTAGAAATGTCAACCAAATCATCCAGAGACATCTGTGCATGGTTTTATATGACATTTGAGTGTACTCATAACCAAAGACAATGTTATAGTCTAGAGTGCAGATTATATATCTCTCTTCGCAGGTATCTGCAGTAGTGAGCATCCCTCTTTGGCAGTGGTTTTTGGAGAGGTTTGGCAAGAAGACGGCAGCCTTCTGTGGCATCACGGTAAGTGTCTGGGACTGAGTGCAATTGGTATTCCGCTGATCACAATAATGTGCCACCTTGTGGACAAACAGGTTATTACTTTCGGCAAAACCTTTTGAACTCCTCTTTCTGTCCAGTGGATCATGCCGTTCACCGTGATGCTGGTGTTCATCCCTAACCTGGTCGTAGCCTACGTAGTGGCTGTCTCTTCTGGACTCAGTGTGGCCGCGTCACTTCTCTTACCATGGTGAGATCAATTGAATTGGGCTGGCACATAGGTCCTCTGTAAATATAGTGTAGTTGTAATAGCACTAGCCAGTGGTTGTAGCGACAGTAACAATAGTAAACATATTCTTTGGTATGGTAAAATAGCCACCGTCACAGAATTAGTAGCCCAGTAATAGCAGCAGTAGTTTTGAAGTAGCCATAACAGTGCCAAAAATATCAGCAGTCTCCCCGTTTCTCTGTCCATTCACCCCCTGGCATGATACAGTCACGCCTGGCGATGATGTCATGTTGATGAATGAGATGGGTCTATAAACCTCAGGGGGCGGCTACAGTCTCCACTTTCATTCTGTATTTGACTGTTGTTTATAGCACATTCACCTCCCTCGGCGCGCTTCACCCTCCTGTCTCCCTCCTTTCGTTCACCTCCATCCTTCCCCTCCCTCTCTAAATGACAGGGTATAGCCAGTGGGGTCGCCATGGTGTGTATGTCTGTCTGTTTTTCTGGTGGTTCCCCATCTGTGGTCAGAGCGGCTCAGCTACAGCTAGCTTCATCATCGAATCATGTTATTAGTAGCAGTCGTTTCACCAGATCCTTTTATCTCTGCGCTATATAAGCATTATTATAGACATTTTACCCTCTAGCGCTATAAGTAGACTGCTCCTCATCAGACTGACGGAGTCATCGAGGCTGGTTGTACAACGTGATAATGAGGTCGGCCTAGGAGTTGTTGATGGCCGACGTCTTGATGTAGTATCGGTGTGTGTGTGTGTGTTTGTTGTGTTTCAGGTCGATGCTGCCAGACGTGGTGGATGACTTCCGTCTGGCCAACCCCCACTGTAAAGGCTTTGAGGCCATCTTCTACTCCTTCTACGTGTTCTTCACCAAGTTCGCTGCCGGCATCTCCCTGGGAGTGTCCACCCTCTGCCTCGAGTGAGACAGACAGATATGAACACAAGAGTATTGCAGATATTCAGAACTGAAAATGGAATTTCCTTAGGAGTAACCATGCTTTACCTCAAATGAGTCAAACATAGGATAAACACAAACATGTAAACGATACTTCTGGGATCTCCTTTGGAGTTATACAGACGCCAGAACACGAAGTCAGTTAAATAACACAGGAGTGAGATGTATAGAGAGAAACACAAACACAAGTCTGACGCTCAGATATAGTCCATTATTGTTTATGCAACTGGCACTGTGTGTAACTATCGCTATGATACAGGTATACGTCGCTATAGGTTTGCAGGTTATGACACGTGTGTGTGTGTATATATCTCTACAGGTTTACTGTGTTTGATACAGGTGTGTGTGTACCTGTTTCTTCAGGTTCGCGGGTTATGACACAGGGGCGTGCAGGCAGCCTGCTCAAGTAGCCTACACTCTGAAGTTGCTCATCGGCGCCGCCCCGGTGGCCTTCATTGTAACAGGCCTGCTGATACTGCTGCTCTACCCCATCAGTGAGGATGTCCGGCTCAGGAACAAACTCTGTCTGGAAGAGCTACGGTACGTTACCCACAAGTCTCTGTTGACAGAAGTTGAAAGAACTTCACAGTGCTCTTGTAATTGTATAAGACAATATAAGGCCGGGGATACATGCTTAAGTGAAATGTTACCAAACAAAGTATTTGGATCACACGACGGCTTGAAATGGGTCAAATACCAACATACCTTCCACCGAAAAGTGACTATTACCCGTCTTCTACAGGAAACAAGGCAGCATCAGCTCCAGAACGCTGGAGGATCTGAGTAACGCATGACCAGGGATGGGACAGACAGGAGAAGTTCCACATGCGGCAGGTTCCAGTTTTCCGACTGGAATATGACGTCCATTAGTGTATATTACACTGAGAAATGATATAATGGTAGTTATGTTTTCCTGTAAACATTTTAAGTTTGTTTCTGTATTTTCACATGAACGTGTACTGTATAGCCATCTTAAATATACCTACAAGATTATCTAATTTATATAAATGAATGTATATCACTATTTGCTGTTTAGCCAGACATTGCTGGTATTTAAGAATGGTATCTGAATATGATGGTTTGATGACAAATGGGCTTAATAAATGCTGTTGGTTAGTAGATGGACTGAACCATGGCTTCATATAACTTCAAACATAACAGTATAACTCTGCCAGTAGAGGAAGGTTCCATTTTGTGATGTGGGGTTTTGTGTCAAGAGATTGAACAGGAATAGCTGTTGGATTCTCTATTCTCTGCCTGCTGCTTCCCCCCGGTGGTACTATAATGACATCTGTTTTGTATTTAGATGGAAGACTGGATAAACCATGACTATAATAGAATCAGTCATAATATGTTAAGCACTGAAATATTTGAGGGCTTTAATATTATACAATCACATAACACACAAACAGGATTAATCTCTTTGGGATATGGTGGCTACTTTCCTGACCTAGGCCACCCAAAACACTACTACAGTACTTCATTGGTCCGATATATTTTTGATCAACTTCATCTTGAACCAGATGTACATATAATACAAAGACAAAAATCCAAACATCACTAAATGTAAACATTGTTTGAAAGGTGCTACTTTCCAAAGTGTGACAAACATTTGTCTCAAATAATTCCCCAACTGAAAAAGGTGAATTTGCCACCCAGTACTGCTTGTTCATAAGAAGATGCAGAGGGATTCTGTGTGTCCAGTTGTTAGAGATGTATGCATAAAGCATTGACATATCCTGTGTGTTATGCTCTGTCCCATGCTCTGTGCTCTCTCCCACTATGCCGAGGTCTCTGTTTTGGGGCTAGGCCTGGTTCAAGTCTGTGATTTAGCTGGGCTTGAGGGAGATTTCACAGGGCTGGAGGGGCATGTGTCTGGGCTGCCAGGACTTCTGATGGGAGATTTCCTCCTGCCGTTCCTCACAGTCAACTCCTCTTTGGGTTTAAAAGTCAGGGGTACAAAGCCCTCTGCATCCGCCACTAGGACTATCCACAACGGACCTGGAACACACAGGAGACAGTAGTTTCAAGTTTAACCGATAGCTTAGGGAGTTTTTATTGAACTAATATTTTCTCCATGGTTAAAGACGGTTTCAATGATATAACCAATTGGTGACAGATTTTCATGCAAATATTCTAAAATCGGCATGAAAGAAATTATGCAAATTCTACCACCAGCGGTGGGTTTCCACCAAACTGCCTAGTTGCGGATAAGAAGCAGTGAGTGATGATATAGGGCACATAAGGTACTTAATAATTTTTTTATTCTGTTTCCATCACATTTTCAACTCTACCGATGGTTTTGTCACAAAAACGGCGGTGCGTTAAATAGCTCTAGCCATTAGCTCGCAGATACCGTGCCGGTATGCTCGACTACATTACGAGAACATTATAGGTAAGAGCGAGATTATTTTGATTTGGCAAATCAAATCATCATATCACCAGAATAAGACCCTCGGTATTTATTGGAAAGGAGCGTCGAACTTCCACCGCCCTGTGAAGTTCATTTATTTAATCTAAAACCTAATAAAAACGACATGCTTTCCCAAGTGGGAAGACCACATACAAGAACTCACAGCGTAACTCGATGTTTACTTTGACATGATGGTAATGATATCGATATTTGTGCAAAAAAGGCGTATCCACCGCTATTTCTCACATAATACATTTTATCGACATACCACCATGTCGAAGGAACAAATTGTCGACGTTCATGAAATTGATCGTCATTTCTTGTTTCCATCAGCCCAGTCATGAGTTGTTGGATGAAACGGTTGGATGGAAACCTGGTTACAGATCCCTTCAAATAGATGGTACTAAGCTTTTCATTCAGCAAGTGTGTACTATCTAATACAGCCATTTTGGAATCAAAGTAACCACAACATCCGGCTCTAAGTTTTCTGGAAAAACTCAAACAGTAAAACTTCTGAATGAGATGGCGTTATAAATACTCTGTGGGAGCGAGCGTGCTGAGTGTCTATATTAGCAGAACTAACACAGGGAAGGTGTGGTGGGGCTGTAAACGGCTGGTTTTAAACCTCAACCCAAGCTAACCCTATAATCACTCCCATATTTAGCCTCTTCTCCCATTAACTGAAGCACTTTGTTTATGGCCAAATACTGTTTCATGTGCATTCATGTATGTCTGTTTATGTGGAGTGAAACAAAGCTGTAATTAGTTAGTTGAGATAAGCTTAGTGTTTGAGTAGCAGTCTAGACTATTGGCTGAGGATAAAGGTTATAGGCCTATTCTTATATGAATAGATTCCTGGAAACCTGAGTGAAACCCTTTTTCCTATTCCTGTCCGAACTTAGTAGTATGCATACGCACAACCATGCACACACACACACACACACACACACTTCTGAGAACACTGCCCAACCCTACCTCTTGGTTCTTATAGGGCAAAGATTGTTGCATTTAACCTTTTATACTACAAGTCTAATGACCGCAAATGCTGGCCCCAGAGCTTACAGAACTCCATATTCAATTCAAATATGCAGAGTGCCACTATACCCACTTTTCTCTTGAGGCATGCCCACATTGAAAGAGGCAATAATGGCAGTCTTTGCAGATTTGAATTGTGTTGATTTCTGATAAGCAGGAAGTCACACCGCTGTGACTGATGATGTCATATCGCGGAGTCTACCTTTAACCTCATAAGTGGTAGAATTAAGCCTGGGGTATACACACTCCTTTCCATATTTATTTGGACAGTGAAGCAAAAATAAATTCTACATTTGGCTCAATCCGGCACTTTGGATTTAAGATCAAATGTTTCGTGAGGCAACAGTACAGAAGGCCACCTTTTATTTGAGGGTATTTTCATACATATCTGTTTTACAGTCTAGAAATGAAAGCACTTTATGTATCTAGTAGCTTCTTCAAATGGGGGGACTAGATACATAAAGTGCTTTAATTACTAAACAGTAAAACAAATATGTATGAAAATACCCCCAGATAAAAAGGTGACATTCTGTACTGTTGCATCAAATGAAACATTTGATCTCAAATCCAAAATGCTGGAGTAATAGAGACAAAAATGAAACAGTGAAGTAGAAATAAATACAGAGGGGATTGTACATATTGTGAAAATAAATCATCTCAAATCTACAACCATGTCTTATTATTGGTTTGGGGGAAAACCCATGGCCAGATACCTACCATACATAATCTCTACTATAGTGAGGTTAAAGAGCTCCTGAAGAATCTTCAGACACAGCTTCCCCTCACACAGCAACACTGGTCTTCTCTCATCTATAAACACATTTTCAGACAGCTGCTTCTGCATGGAGAGGGAAGAAAGAGAGAGGGGGGGGGGGGGCAGAGAGAAGGTGGGAGGGTTAGTACAATTCTGACCTTCTCAAGAATGCAGTTATTGATGGATGCAACAGTGACATTTCACTAATTGTACTTTTAGCACTTATTTTGGGAACACCATAATAGCATACACACTGTGCTGTCAGCAAGCTGTCTATTGCAAGCCAATGGTGGATTACAGACTCTAGCCCAGGGAGTACATTACATCTCCTTCCTCACCTTTAGACAAGGCCCAGCAAGGCTAACAATAGACCATTAAGCTGACATCTGCTGAACGCTGACTAAGGGCTTCATGTATGGCCTTCAGTATGTACCTGCGTGATTTATAAACATTCCTTTGTGTCTTATGAAACTTTATTGTATATAGGTGCAGTCTATTATTTTAACAAGTGAAGTCTCTGAAAATCTCCAGATTTGAGCCAAAATGAAGTAATATTTTGTAAGTCATAACCCCTACCTGACATGTGATGTTAACGTATGGAGGTTCACAGGCATTGGGGTAAATAGTCCCCAAACCCCTTTTCCCGTTCTGAGTGAAGTCCCTGATCTCTGTGAGATACTGTTGCACCTCAGAGAAGCGAGAGAAAATCCTCTCCATGTTCTGGGACAGCTGCTCCATGTTCCTCTCCTTCTCTCTGGGGGCCAGGGGGGTGGTCTTGGGCAGGGTGGGGAGCTCCGTGTGGGGCTTATCCCCAGGGTTGTAGTATGGGGAGCAGGGTCGACTCAAGTCCCCAGATTGCACTGACCCTCTCATCCGGTTGATGGGTTCCATGTCGAAGTTCTCGACCGTAATGGAGGAGGTGCTTGAGTGGGATTGATCAGAGGGGCGGCAGAGGTCAGAGTAGGGAAAGTCGACTGAGCTGGGCTCCGGGCTCCTCACCTCCTCCACCAGCCTCCTCCTGCTGCTCCCTGGAGAACGGGACTGGATTACACCTCCTCCCGGCAGCACCAACTCCTTGATCGCCACACGCTCCTGCTGCTCCTCCTTAGAGAAGACATGCTCCGAGTGGCGCCTAATCCCCGGGTAGAAATTAGCGGGGGATTGCCGGTTCGGGGAGGGAGACGCCGGGGTTTCTCCGTCGTAGACTATCTCCTTGGAGGAGAGGTGCAGGATATATTTTTCCGTGTTGGAGGAGGGGAGGAAGGCAGGTTCGTTGGACTTCTGTCTGCCGATCATGAGAAGCAACGTCTTGTCACTGAGGAAGCAGACGCCTTTGGGCCTCTCGTTCTTCTGTAAGGAGATCTGCTGGACATTGGGCATAGCGAAGGGCGTGATGCAGTAGACCAGCACCATGCTACACGTGTTGGAGGCCACTGCCACCATGGAGCCTCTGGAGTCAAAGGCCAAGATGTCTGGCACCAGGATCCCAGGGATGCTGACCTTACTGGTGCTGGTGACTTTCCGTTCGTAGGTGACAAGGATAAGGTGAGATGAATCCTGTCCGGAGCCGGTCAGGTGGTCCTTGCGGCGCAAGTTTATGAGTGGACTGGGGTCGGAGCGCCGGTGCTTGGCCAGGAGGTGGGTGAGGTCCATAGGGCCGCCAGACGGAGAGCAGGACAGGTAGGACCTCTCTGAGTCAAAGGACCTCCTGCGGGGGTCTATACAGCCATCCTCATCCAACATCACCATAAGAGAAGAATGTCCTGGTAGGGAGGACTCGGAATCTGAGGGCACGTCGAAGACTATACCTGCGTTCAGCCCGCAGATCCTCTCCAGAGGCAGCTCTGTAGCCACTGCCACCTGGGCTTCGCCTGTCGACTCGATGGCACAGATGTACCCACCCACGTCGAAGATAGGGCAGAAGGAGCAGGCTAAAAGACTCTTCTGAACATCGTTATAGATGTAGGAGTAAAGGGAGCTTCCAACGGCCACAACCAACCGGGTGCCATCTTTGGTCCAGCAGGCACAGTGGATAAGTCCACTGCCTTTAATATCAGCCTTCACCCTGCGGTTGTCCACACGGACACAGAACAGCACAGAGGCATCTTTCTTGGTAAGGACAGAAAGGATGTCCATCTTGGGATGCCAGACACATCCCTCAGACAGAAGGGGGAACGGTTCGCTCATCTCACAGGTCTGAGTGCACAGCAGCTTGTTCTGTTCCAGAGCGCTGAGCTGCAGCTGCCACACTGTGACATGCTTTTTGTGTTGGACGGCCAACAGAGCAGGAGAGCCGGAGCAGCATAGAGGGCCCCAGGAGAGACCGAAGACATGCTCAAACTGACCAATGACATTGGTGTCGCCGAATTTCACATCACCGTTGGCATAGTAAAGGGAGGTGAGGCAGACCTGTTTCCCATCCGTCCATGCGATCCCGTGAACTGGGTGGATGGCTTGGTGTAGCGTGTTCAGACCGGTCCTCAGCAACTTGGCTTTGCCCAGTTCCATTCTGACAGCCAGGCAAGTATGGACTAATCCAAAACAGCGAAGAAAAAAAAATTTGATCACTCACTGATCAGTGACATTGGAGAAAATCGACCATTCAATAGCATTGACGAGAGCAGAAGATATCGGTTGTGAGATGGATGTTGACGTGCAGAATACTAGTTCCAGCTACTTTAACGGCCATCCTACACTAAGAATAGGACAAGCCTCTCCTGTCATGTATCCCTGGTGCTGTAAAATCCCTAATCCCCTCTGCCTGAGTGAGGTAACACCTCAGGGCCAGGGCTGAGCTGATTAGTCTGAGTGACCTTAGCCATGCATATCTGCTAGGTTATTATACCCACCTGTCTTAAAGACAAATAATGATATCCGTGTTGTATCTTGTGAGTTCAAACTGTATTAATTAGCTATCTAGCAATGTCAACTAACTCAACTGATTCATGGAGTCACTACACTAGAAGTAGATTTGATCACATTTGGTAGGCAGCTGTGACCTTAGGTAAAGTCAAGCGTTTGGCAATGAGAGACAATCAAGCAATCCCGCTTAACTACAGTTATTCAAGTTGTTATTACTTTGTGCTAGCTAAAATGACATTGTCATAGCTAGTTATGTTCACATCAAATGCAATGAAACTATGAAGGTACAGCCAAGAGCTAACTATTACAACAAATATTTGCTGCCGTCAACTACAATACCTAGCTACTCAACAAATGAAAATAATTAACAACCTATGTTGCTAACGTAAGCTGTCAATGTTTTTGATTCTCCAGCAAGCCCATGCAACTCAATAACCAAGCTAGCAACTAATGCCAGCAGGGACAAGCTGAAGTAACTAGATAGCTTGATTGAATCGCGAATAAATTCTTCTGTCACGAAATTCTATACACAAACTTGCCATTACATGCCTCGATTTTCTTGTCAAACCATAATCCTTTTATTACATTTGCCACGTTTATTTAACTTTTCCCGGGGTGAAAGTTGCTATCATGAACCGGAATTGAATAGCGAGGCAATACAAAAAGCATGGCGGCACAGAGTTTCAAAACCCAGAGGCGCAACATCGCGAGACTTCTGGGAACGTTTGGGAAAGATACCAAACAGACCAGTCCGGGGTTTTGGGATTGAGAAGTCAATGAGAGAAGTGAAAGACTCTTCATGTTGTTCATTTTCTCGATGTCTAACGGCACATGTTATTACTCCAACCTCGTGAAAGCGACAAACTGACACGTTTTCGTCAAAACAACTTTATATCTAAGGAGTGCCTTTGATTTGACAGCCAGCACTTTCCCAACTGTATTTAATTGTATTTATTTATTTATTTTGCTCCTTTGCACCCCATTATTTTTATTTCTATTTTGCACATTCTTCCATTGCAAAACTACCATTCCAGTGTTTTACTTGCTATATTGTATTTACTTTGCCACCATGGCCTTTTTGCCTTTACCTCCCTTCCCACCTCATTTGCTCACATTGTATATAGACTTGTTTATACTGTATTATTGACTGTATGTCTGTTTTACTCCATGTGTAACTCTGTGTCGTTGTACCTGTCGAACTGCTTTGCTTTATCTTGGCCAGGTCGCAATTGTAAATGAGAACTTGTTCTCAACTTGCCTACCTGGTTAAATAAAGGTAAAATAAATAAATAAACATGCACAATTCGAGGCGAGACGATTGTTAGACCCGATGACGTCATGCTTTTAGCTCGTTTTTTCGGTGTTCCCAGTTGTTTGGAAAGCACCGTTGGCTAGCTATTGGAGAAGCAGTTTTAGCCTGTCTTCAGTACTGTCTTTGATAATTGGATTTGACGTTTATGGGAAGTCTGGTGTATTTTATTTGTTGACCACATAGTGGCATTCTTTTCAACAGCAGTGTTCAGTCACAGATCAGTCCACTCAGGCACTGTAAATGTTAGACTAGGATGAGATTTGAGAGGAGGTTATGTATCTCAATGCTGAGGTTTTTGACCCTTGGAATACAATCTTAGCAAGACAGTACAGTATGAAGACAGGCTAAAACCAGTGGAGGCTGGTGGGAGGAGCTATAGGAGGACAGGCTCGTTATAATGGCTGGAATTCAATTCATGGAACGGAGTCAAACATGCGGTTTCCAAATGTTTGATACTGTTCCATTGATTCCATTCCAGCTGTTACAATGAGCCCGTGCTCCTATAGCTTCTCCCATCAGCCTCCACTGGCTAAAACTGATTTTCCAATAAAAAATACCAGATCACACTTTTAGGCAATGTCATTTTTAAATGTATTTTATTTAACCTTTATTTAACTAGGCAAGTCAGTTACCACAGTGTCCAAAGAAGGGCCAGAAGTATACAGAATGGTGTCATCTGCGTAGATGTGGATCAGAGAATCACCAGCAGCAAGAGCGACATCATTGATATATACAGAAAAAAAGAGTCAACTCGAGAATTGAACCCTGTGGAACCCCATAGAGAAAGCCAGAGGTCCGGACAAAGGGCCCTCCGATTTGACACACTGAACTCTATCTGAGAAGTAGCTGGTGAACCAGGCGAGGCAGTCATTTGAGAAACCAAGGTTGTTGAGTCTGCCGATAAGAATGCAGTGATTGACAGAGTCGAAAGCTTTGACCAGGTCGATGAAGATGGCTGCACAGTACTGTCTTTTATCGATGGCGGTGATGATATCGTTTAGAACCTTGAGAGCGTGGCTGAGGTGCACCCAGATTGCATAGCGGAGAAGATACGGTGGGATTCGAAATGGTCAGTGATCTGTTTGTTAACTTGGCTTTCAATGACTTTTGAAAGGCAGGGCAGGATCGATATAGGTCTGTAAAAGTTTGGGTCTAGAATGTCAGAGGGAGGAGCTTTCCACTCTTTAGGGATCTCAGACAATACGAAAGAGAGGTTGAACAGGCTAGTAATATGGGTTGCAACAATGGCGGCGGATAATTTTAGGAAGAGTGGGTCCAGTTGCTGCGGGGGATGCAGAGCTGTTGGCCAGGGTAGGGGTAGCCAGGTGGAAAGCATTGCCAGTCGTAGAAAAGTACTTCTTGAAATTCGCGATTATCTTAGATTTATCAGTGGTGACAGTGTTTCCTCGCCTTAGTGCAGTGGGCAGCTGGGAGGAGGTGTTCTTATTCTCCATGGACTTTAGTGTCCCAAAACTTTTGGGAATTTGTGCTATAGGATGTACATTTCAGTTTGAAAAATCTAGCCTTTCCTTTCCTAACTGACTGTGTATATTGGTTCCTGACTTCCCTGAAAAGTTGCATATCGCGGGGGCTATTCGATGCTAATGCAGATTGCCACAGGATGTTTTTGTGCTGGTCAAGGGCAGTCAAGTCTGGAGTGAACCAAGTGCTATATCTGTTCCTAGTTCTATATGTTTTTGAATGGGGCGTGCTTATTTAAGATGGTGAGGAAAGCACTTTTAAAGAGACACCAGGCGTCCTCTACTGACAGGATGAGGTCAATATCCTTCCAGGGTACCCGGGCCAGGTCGATTAGAAAGGTACCGTGTTATTGACCTCATCCCGCCATCCCTAAATCTGTGAACACGGGCACCCTCATAGATATCATCCTGATCAACCTGCCCTCTAAATACACCTCTGCTGTCTTCAACCAGGATCTCAGTGATCACTGCCTCATTGCCTGTGTCCGTAATGTCCGTCCACTCCTCATCACTGTCAAACGCTATCTAAAAAAACACTTAAGCGAGCAGGACTGAGGGCTTGTTGGCCTGTTGTAAGGCCAGACATCACCGGAAACAATGTCGCCTATGAGCACAAACACACCGTCGGTGGACCAGACAGGACTGGCAAAAAGTGCTCTTCACTGACAAGTTGCGGATTTGTCTCACAAGGGGTGATGGTCGGATTCGCGTTTATCGTTGAAGGAATGAGCGTTACACCGAGGCCTGTACTCTGGAGCAGGATTGATTTGGAGGTGGAGGGTCCGTCATGGTCTGGGGCTGTGTGTCACAGCATCATCGGACTGAGCTTGTTGTCATTGGAGGCAATCTCAACGCTGTGCGTTACAGGGAAGACATCCTCCTCCCTCATGTGGTACCCTTCCTGCAGGCTCATCCTGACATGACTCTCCAGCATGACAATGCCACCAGCCATACTGCTTGTTCTGTGTGTGATTTCCTGCAAGACAGGAATGTCAGTGTTCTGCCATGGCCAGCGAAGAGCCCGGATCTCAATCCCATTAAGCACGTCTGGGAATTGTTGGATCTGAGGGTTAGGGCCATTCCCCCCAGAAATGTCCGGGAACTTGCAGGTGCCTTGGTGGAAGAGTGGGATAACATCTCACAGCAAGAACTGGCAAATCTGGTGCAGTCCATGAGGAGGAGATGCACTGCAGTACTTAATGCAGCTGGTGGCCACACCAGATACTGACTGTTACTTTTGATTTTGACCCTCCCTTTGGGACACATTATTCCATTTCTGTTAGTCACATGTCTGTGGAACTTATTCAGTGCATGTCTCAGTTGTTGAATCTTGTTATATGTTCATACAAATATTTACACATTAAGTTTGCTGAAAATAAACGCTGAAAATAAACGCAGTTGACAGTGAGAGGACATTTCTTTTTTTGCTGAGTTTATTTATATATATATATATATATGACAAAACACACATCACGACAAAAGAGACAACATAACAATATATATATAAAGAAGGACCTAAAGACAACAACATAGCAAGGCAGCAAACATGACAACACAGCATGGTGACGTTGACTAGCTAATGTCGCGTTCCGGTATTAGTCAGAACTAGGGAACTCGGACATTTCCGGCTTACTAACTGGTTGAAGTAATTCACATGGAATGTTCAACGAGTCAGCAATTTGGTATTTATCAAATATCCTAGTTCCAACTAGTATTTGAACGCAGCATAGAAACCAATTGGGTGTATAAAGGTAATAGGTAGAAACACGTCATCGAGTCTAACGATTGTCTCTGGCCAAACTACGCATGTGCATGCCGTCAAATCAAAGGCACTCCTTCCATTTTAAGTTGATATTGACAAAAATAAAAACGTGTCAGTTCATCACTTTCACGAGGTTGGAGGAATAACATGTTAAAGTACGTAAAACACTGGCTCGAATCTAGGTTGTGCCTTTAGATTTCGAGAAAATGAACAACTAAGGAAGATTTGTTCACTGCAAGCATTTCCGAAGTCTCACGAAGTTGCGCCTCTGGGTTAAGAATCTCTGTGATTTTAGCCTGACAACACACTAAATTATTTCGCTGGGTTTATGCCGCGTTCATATAAAGTTGGAACTAGGAAACTCTGACATATCTGACTTCCCGAATCGTTGAACGCGGCACGTGGATAGCATTTGAACACGGCATAATGTCCGTGGGCGTGGCGTAGTGTTTGGCCAGTGCAAGGAGTCTATTCTGGATAGCCAGGCAAATACAATCTTGCATTTCTCAGACTAGTGGATTCGATCAGTGCTCGGCATTGCTGTAGCTTGCACCTTTTTAGCCACCGAAATAGACTAGACAGTAGAAGCCAAATCTGCTTTATTTGATGCTTTAGCAAACACCGTCGGCTTTGTGTCATAATGGGTGTGGAAATTGAAACAATATCCCCAGGAGATGGTGAGTTTTTTTGCTACATTTTGGCGTCTGTTTATATTTTGGATTGTTGTGCAGTATATGCTTATTCATTTAGCGATTACGAAATTGTGGGAAATGCAGTATTATCATATACTGTGGTAACGTTTTACGAATTTACAGCCGTTGCAAAGTAGTTAGTTACAATTTCACTAGGCCTACACACTCTCAAGCCTTCGAAATGTTCTTCGCTCTCTGTACTGTCCATGTTATCAGGGATCCTTGGGACGTCCCTATCAGATTTGAGGTTGACATTTTTAAAAATTGTTTTTGACTAGGTTAGGGTTTAGGGTAGTGACGTCCCATCCCCGGATTGTACTGACTCGATCAGCACATTCAGACCAATCCCGATCTAGAACACTGCATTTATAGCCAACCGGCTTTCTTCTCAGAACAACTCCTGGAATTCCTGCTTTTTTTCGGTAATAATTCTCATTTGAAGTAGGTTAGATTATTCCGCTATTATACAGCCAGCAAACTGCATAGCTACATTTGTGTATGTTTTTAGCTAAAGCAATAAGACGTTACAGCTAATGATTTGATGTGACAACATCAAAACGAATCATGTCATGGCTAGGACACATCCTATTATTACAATGTCTGCCATACCACCAATACCACGACGGAATACCTCATAGGATATCACTGCTCTGTGGTAAAGCAAGTTTTCCCAGCAGACACACAACCTACAATACACCACATGCTTACACTCTGACAAAGTCTTGTTCTCCCTTTAGTCTGTGGCTTACTTGCATCCTCTCTCACTTTTTCCTTCTATAATTTGAGACACATTCCACACGCTCAGATCTTCATGTCTCTGGGACAATAATAACCCGTTGATAACCAGTTGATGAACACATTAGGATTGAATAGTTTGGAAATAGGTCAACTATACAAGGATAAGGGTTAAGCTTTCCTAGCTCAGACATAACAACACACAGACAGACTTAATCCAGACAGGCATTGTTAATCTATTAGCTCCTCCTAACTCCATTAGGCTGCAGGGTGTAAAAAAGTTCCACACACACACACGAGACTACAATCTACCCACTATTGTTTGTTTTCTTTTCAACAGCAAGGACTTTCCCAAAGAAGGGCCAGACGTGTGTTGTCCATTACACAGGTAAAGAGTGTGTGACAGAGCATCTGGTTGGGAAATTAACGTTTGATTTATTTATAAAAAAAATTACGAGGTGGGCCATTCTATGTCTCATGGTCGTCTCCCAGACAACCAGGTCAGACAGGAAACGGGAAGTAAATGTCAACATTCTGTCTGGGTGATTACACGTTTATTGCACGTTTATAACGTGTATATGACCTGTGTGTGTGCGTGCGCAAGTTTTATGTGCCAGTTGTCGCTTTGAAGACATGGCTTGAACTCTACAACAAGTCAAGTTTAATACGATGTTAATGTTTGGTGGTGATGCATTTAAAGCTCAACACTTTGTCATTATGTTGAGTGATTGATTGTTGTTTGGTTTATTGTTGCCCAGAAGGCAGTGAGTGAGAGCGGGTAGTAATGAAGACGTAGTTCCTGGCCCTGTTCCTTCTGAGTTTAGTTTTTTGCAGGTCAGTGCAGTAGTTTAGAGGGAGTGAGAGCGATAAAAAAGAGAGAGAGAGAGAGAGAGAGAGAGAGAGAGAGAGAGAGAGAAGCGGGATGTAGGGGTGTTGATAAATATAAATCATTTTGCCAAAATTATGCTATACATTTTTTGCGGGGCCAATATCTTCATTCAAAGACTCAATCATGGACACTCTTACTGACATTAGTGTCTGCTTTGTGTGATGTGTTGTTGTCTCTACCTTCTTGCCCTTTATGCTGTTGTCTGGGACCAATAATGTTTGTACCATGTTTTGCTCTGCTACCATGTTGTGTTGCTACCATGTTGTTGCCATGTTGTGTTGCTACCATGTTATGTTGTCGTCTTAGGTCTCTCTTTGTGTTGTGTTGTGTTGTCTCTCTTTGTGTTGTGTTGTGTTGTCTCTCTTGTCGTGATGTGTGTTTTGTCCTGTGTTTATATATTTTAAATTTTTAATCCCAGCCCCCGTCCCTGCAGGAGGCCTTTTGCCTTTTGGTAGGCCGTCATTGTAAATAAGAATGTGTTCTTAACTGACTTGCCTAGTTAAATAAAGGTAAAATAAACAATTATATTACTCCTGTCTGAACAGACATACAGTGCATTCAGAAAGTATTCAGACCCCTTCCCTTCTTCCACATTTTATTCTAAAATTGATTTGAAAAAAAAAAATCCCCCTCATCAATCTACACACAATACCCCATAATGACAAAGCGAAAACAGGTTTTTAGAAATTTGAGCAAATATATTCAAAATAAAAGACAGATACCTTATTTACATAAGTATTCAGACCCTTTGCAATGAGACTCGAAAATTGAGCTCAGGTGCCCCCTGTTTCCATTGGTCATCCTTGAGATGTTTCTACAACTTGATTGGTGTCTACCAGTGGTAAATTCAATTGATTGGACATGATTTGGAAAGGCATACACCTGTCTATATAAATCAAATCATCAAATTGATTTATATAGCCCTTCTTACATCAGCTGATATCTCAAAGTGCTGTACAGAAACCCAGCCTAAAACCCCAAACAGCAAGCAATGCAGGAGTAGAAGCACAGTGGCTAGGAAAAACTCCCTAGAAAGGCCAAAACCTAGGAAGAAACCTAGAGAGGAACCAGGCTATGAGGGGTGACCAGTCCTCTTCTGGCTGGGCCAGGTGGAGATTATAACAGAACATGGCCAAGATATTCTAATGTTTATAAATGACCAGCATGGTCAGATAATAATAATCACAGTAGTTGTTGAGGGTTTAACAAGTCAGCACCTCAGGAGTAAATGTCAGTTGGCTTTTCATAGCCGATCATTAAGAGTATCTCTACCGCTCCTGCTGTCTCTAGAGAGTTGAAAACAGCAGGTCTGGGACAGGTAGCACTTCTGGTGAACAGGTCAGGGTTCCATAGCCGCAGGCAGAACAGTTGAAACTGGAGAAGCAGCACGGACTGGTGGACTGGGGACAGCAAGGAGTCATCATGCCAGGTAGTCCTGAGGCATGGTCCTAGGGCTCAGGTCCTCTGAGAGAAAGAGAGAACGAAAGAGAGAATTAGAGAGAGCATACTTAAATTCACACAGGACACCGGATAAGACAGGAGAAGTACTCCAGATATAACAGATTGACCCTAGCCCCCCGACACACACTACTGCAGCATAAATACTGGAGGCTGAGACAGGAGAGGTCAGGAGACACTGTGGCATCATCCGATGATCCAACCGGACAGGGCCAAACAGGCAGGATATAACCCCACCCACTTTGCCAAAGCACAGCCCCCACACCACCAGAGGGATATCTTCAACCACCAACTTACCACCCTGAGACAAGGCCGAGTATAGCCCACAAAGATCTCCGCCACGGCACAACCCAAGGGGGGGGGCGCCAACCCAGACGGGAAGATCATGTCAGTGACTCAAATCAGTGCATGTCAGAGCAAAAAGCACAGTGCATGTCATAGCAAAAATCAAGCAATGAGGTTGAAGGAATTGTCCGTAGAGCTCAGAGACAGGATTGCGTTGAGGCACAGGTCTGGGGAAGGGTACCAAAACATTTATGCAGCATTGAAGGTCCCCAAAAACACAGTGGCATCATTCTTAAATGGAAGTAGTTTGGAACCACCAACACTCTTCCTAGAGCTGGCCGCCCGGCCAAGCTGAGCAATCGGAGGAGAAGAGCCTTGGTCAGGGAGGTGACCAAGAACCCGATGGTAACTCTGACAGAGCTCCTCTGTGGAGATGGTTGTCCTTCTGGAAGGTTCTCCCATCTCGGTAGCACTCCACCAATCAGGCCTTTATGTTAGATTGTCCAGAAAGACACCACTCCTCAGTAAAAGACACATGACAGCTCACTTGGAGTTTGTCAAAAGGCACCTAAAGTCTCTCACACCATGAGAAACAAGATTCTCTGGTCTGATGAAACCAAGATTGAACTCTATGGCCTGAATGCCAAGCTTCATGTCTGGAGGAAACCTGGCACCATCCCTACGGTGAAGCATGGTGGTGGCAGCTTCATGCTGTGGGGAAGTTTTTCAGATGCAGGGACTGAGAGACTAGTCAGGATTGAGGGAAAGAGGAACGGAGAAAAGTACAGCGAGATCCTTGATTAAAACCTGCTCCAGAGCGCTCAGGACCAATGACACTAAGCACACAGCCAAGACAACGCAGGAGTGGCTTCGGGACAAGTCTCTGAATGTCCTTGAGTGGCCCAGCCAGAGTCCAGACATGAACATCTCTGGAGTGACCTGAAAATAGCTGTGCAGCGACGCTCCCCATCGAACCTGACAGAGCTTGAGAGGGTCGGCAAAGAAGAATGGGAGAAACTCCCAAAATACAGGTGTGCCAAGCTTGTAGCGTCCTACCCAAGAAGACTCGAGGCTGTAATTGCTGCAAATGGTGCTTCAACAAAGTACTGAGTAAAGGATCTGAATACTTATGTAAATGTGATATTTCAGTTTTTTAAAACTTTTAATACATTTGCAAAAATGTCTAAAAACCAGTTTTTCCTTTGTCATTGCGGGGTATTGTATGTAGATTGACGAGTAAACAAAATATTTAATCCATTTTAGCAATAACGTAACAAAATGTGGAAAAAGTCAAGGGGCCTGAATACTTTCCGAATGCACTGTAAATAAAATAATTCTGAATACTCCACCAGAGAGCATAATTTAGCTACAGAGGATCAATCGCTCCTAAAAAAATAGCTGTGGATTAAGTTTTATCACAAGTACTTACAGCGCGCAATTTGTTCAACACACGTGCCAAATATAAAACGGCATGTTGAGTTGCGGGCATAGATGTAATCCATAGAAGGACTTTGGAACCTCTAACCCTGGCACTTTGACTGTTAAACTAATGGGAACGCGAGCAATAGCTGCCAGTCCTGACTGGAATGGGAACGGCCTTCTATGGATTATATTTGGTTGCATCTGTCAGTTTGCCTTTCACAAATGTCTAAATACAATCGCGAGGAAAAACATTGTTGGCCAACTGTTTGAAAAGCAAAGGCCTACTGCTGAAAGGAAAATACTAATCTTTCCGTAGAACCTAACACACTTTTGAGCGATTCTTGAGATATTGGCACGAGCGCATCTGCCAACACCGGGACAAGTGACTGGGAAGATGAATTTACTGGTCATCCATATGCATTGGGTACTTAACCTATTAGGGCGTCCACCCAGTTTACATACTTGTACAGCCTCCACAGAGGAGTGGAGGCTGTTATATCAGCAAAGGGGGGACCAACTCCATATTAATGCCATTGATTTTGGAATGAGAGGTTCGACAAGCAGGTGTCCACTTACTTTTGGTCATGTGGTGTGTAAGAGAACGAGCAAATATAAATTGCCTTTAGAAAGTATTCAGACCCTTTGACAAACATTGGCAGTAGAATGGCCTTACTGAAGAGCTCAGTGACTTTCAACGTGGCACTGTCGTAGGATGCCACCTTTCCAACAGGTCAGTTCGTCAAATTTCTGCCCTACTAGAGCTGCCCAGTCAACATTAAGTGCCACATTATTTTGAAGTGGAAACGCCTAGGAGCAACAATGGCTCAGCCCCGAAGTGGTAGGCCACACAAGCTTACGGAACGTTACCGCTGAAGCACATAGCACGTAAACAATTGTCTGTCCTCGGTTGCAACACTCACTACTGAGTTCCTAACTGCCTCTGGAAGCAACGTCAGCACAAGAACTGCTCATCGGGAGATTCATTAAATTGGTTTCCATGGCCGAGCAGCTGCACACAAGTCTAAGATCACCATGCGCAATGTCAAGCATCCCTTGGAGTGGTGTAAAGCTTGCTGACATTGGTCTCTGGAGCAGTGGAAACGTGTTATCTGGAGTGATGAATCACGCTATACCATCTGGCAGTTAGACGGACAAATCTGGGTTTGGCGTATGCCAGGAGAAGGCTACCTGCATTGTGCCAACTGTAAAGTTTGGTGGAGGATAAATAATGGTCTGGGGCTGTTTTTCATAGTTCGGACTAGGCCCCTTCGTTCCAGTGAAGGGAAATCTTAACGCTACAGCATACAATGACATTCTAGACGATTCTGTGCTTCCAACTTTGTGGAAACAGTTTGGGGGGGGGGGGGGGGGCTTTCTTGTTTCAACATGACAATACTCCTTTGTACGAAGCGAGGTCCGAATAGAAGTGGTTTGTCGAGATCAGTGTGAAAGAACTTGATTGGCCTGCACAGAACCCTGACCTCAACCCCATCAGACCGTGAGCCAGGCATAATCGCCCAACATCAGTGCCCGACCTCACTAATACTCTTGTGGCTGAATGGAAGCAAGTCCCTGCAGCAACGTTCCAACATCTAGTGGAAAGCCTTCCCAGAAGAGTGGAGGCTGTTATATCAGCAAAGGGGGGACCAACTCCATATTAATGCCATTGATTTTGGAATGAGAGGTTCGACAAGCAGGTGTCCACTTACTTTAGGTCATGTGGTGTATAAGCGAACGAGCAAATATACATTTCCTTTAGAAAGTATTCAGACCCATTGACTTATTCCACATTTTTCTACAGGCTGAATTCCAAATGGATAAATAAATAAAACATCTCACCTCTACACATAATACACCATAATGACAATGTGAAAACAGGATTTTCGAAACTTTAGCAAATGTATTGAAAATGAAATACAGAAATATCTCATTGACATAAGTATTCACTTCCCTGAGTCAATACATGTTAGAATCACCTTTGTCAGCTGTGAGTCTTTCTGGGTAAGAGCTTTGCACACCTGGAATGTGCAATATTTGCACATCCTTTTCAAATTCTTCAAGCTCTGTCGAGTTGGTTGTTGATCATTGGTAGACAGCCATTTTCTAGTCTTGCCATATATTTTCATGACGATTTAAGTCAAAACGGTGACTAGACCACTCAGGAACATTCAATGTCGTCTTGGTAAGCAACTCCAGTGGATATTTTGCCTTTGGTGTTTAGTTGTCTTTCTGAAAGGTGAATTTGTCACCCAGTGTCTGTTGGAAAGCAGACTGAACCAGGTTTTTCTCTAGGATTTTGCCTGTGCTAAGCATCCATTTATTTTTATTCTAAAAAAACTCCCTAATCCTTGCCGATGATAAGCATTCCCATATCATGATGCAGCCACCAGCACGCTTGAAAATATAAAGAGTGGTACTCAATGATGTGTTGTGTTGGATTTACCACAATCATAACGCTTTGTATTCAGGACATAAAGTTAATTTCTTTGTCACATTTTTTTGAAGCTTTACTTTCATGCCTTATTTTTTATTCTATACAGGATTCCTTTTCACTTTGTCATTTAGGTTCATATTGTGGAGTAACATTGTGGAAGACACATTTCAGTTGAATACGTTGTTGTACATCTGATGAGGAATCCCCTTTTCTCTTTTTTAATTGGAAACTCATTTACTTGTGTGGCTGCCAAGCCACATAGTGTTGCATTTCTGTTGTCGTGATGAAAATTAAGATTTTTTTTCTGCCGAATATGTTGCACTAGTGTATTTTCTGTAAAGGAAAAGTATAGTTGTACGTGCCTGATCACTCTATTGAAGCAACAACAAAACACGTTACTTTCAATATAAAATGCAACTCCCTGTCAAGACAAGGATTCAGCTGCTTCTGCTTTCTCTCGTGCAATTTACAAACCAACGTGACTGGCTCAACTGTTCTGGGGAACTGCATAACATTCTCCACAAAAGGAACAGCACGTTATAAATCTGATGGATATAATTGAGGAATCCATAGAATCAAAACCACTTCTGGGATCATTTGAATTAATTAAACAAACCACATCATGATTAAATTGGCTTTCCAAAATTGGTGATAAGTGGGGAAATGACTTTGCAAACCTCTACAGCAATATAAAAAAAAGCCCAGAACAAAAGGATATACAGTGCCTTGCGAAAGTATTCGGCCCCCTTGAACTTTGCGACCTTTTGCCACATTTCAGGCTTCGAACATAAAGATATAAAACTGTATTTTTTTGTGAAGAATCAACAACAAGTGGGACACAATCATGAAGTGGAACGACATTTATTGGATATTTCAAACTTTTTTAACAAATCAAAAACTGAAAAATTGGGCGTGCAAAAATTATTCAGCCCCCTTAAGTTAATACTTTGTAGTGCCACCTTTTGCTGCGATTACAGCTGTAAGTCGCTTGGGGTATGTCTCTATCAGTTTTGCACATCGAGAGACTGAAATCTTTTCCCATTCCTCCTTGCAAAACAGCTCGAGCTCAGTGAGGTTGGATGGAGAGCATTTGTGAACAGCAGTTTTCAGTTCTTTCCACAGATTCTCGATTGGATTCAGGTCTGGACTTTGACTTGGCCATTCTAACACCTGGATATGTTTATTTTTGAACCATTACATTGTAGATTTAGCTTTATGTTTTGGATCATTGTCTTGTTAGAAGACACATCTCTGTCCCAGTCTCAGGTCTTTTGCAGACTCCATCAGGTTTTCTTCCAGAATGGTCCTGTATTTGGCTCCATCCATCTTCCCATCAATTTTAACCATCTTCCCTGTCCCTGCTGAAGAAAAGCAGGCCCAGCCATGATGCTGCCACCACCATGTTTGACAGTGGGGATGTTGTGTTCAGGGTGATGAGCTGTGTTGCTTTTACGCCAAACATAACGTTTTGCATTGTTGCCAAAAAGTTCAATTTTGGTTTCATCTGACCAGAGCACCTTCTTCCACATGTTTGGTGTGTCTCCCAGGTGGCTTGTGGCAAACTTTAAACAACACTTTTTATGGATATCTTTAAGAAATGGCTTTCTTCTTGCCACTCTTCCATAAAGGCCAGATTTGTGCAATATACGACTGATTGTTGTCCTATGGACAGAGTCTCCCACCTCAGCTGTAGATCTCTG
Organism: Oncorhynchus kisutch; assembly: GCF_002021735.2. Taxonomy (NCBI): domain Eukaryota; kingdom Metazoa; phylum Chordata; class Actinopteri; order Salmoniformes; family Salmonidae; genus Oncorhynchus; species Oncorhynchus kisutch. The sequence continues at coordinate 39,242,107 of NC_034185.2, forward strand.
CAGTTCATCCAGAGTGATCATGGGCCTCTTGGCTGCATCTCTGATCAGTCTTCTCCTTGTATGAGCTGAAAGTTTAGAGGGACGGCCAGGTCTTGGTAGATTTGCAGTGGTCTGATACTCCTTCCATTTCAATATTATCGCTTGCACAGTGCTCCTTGGGATGTTTAAAGCTTGGGAAATCTTTTTGTATCCAAATCCGGCTTTAAACTTCTTCACAACAGTATCTCGGACCTGCCTGGTGTGTTCCTTGTTCTTCATGATGCTCTCTGCGCTTTTAACTGACCTCTGAGACTATCACAGTGCAGGTGCATTTTATACGGAGACTTGATTACACACAGGTGGATTGTATTTATCATCATTAGTCATTTAGGTCAACATTGGATCATTCAGAGATCCTCACTGAACTTCTGGAGAGAGTTTGCTGCACTGAAAGTAAAGGGGCTGAATAATTTTGCACGCCCAATTTTTCCGTTTTTGATTTGTTAAAAAAGTTTGAAATATCCAATAAATGTCGTTCCACTTCATGATTGTGTCCCACTTGTTGTTGATTCTTCACAAAAAAATGTATATCTTTATGTTTGAAGCCTGAAATGTGGCAAAAGGTCGCAAAGTTCAAGGGGGCCGAATACTTTCGCAAGGCACTGTACAAGACATTATAAATCCTTGAATCAGTGGTCAAAGATGATCAGAATCCTGTGGACATCCCAATTACAGAACAAGAATTATTGAAAAAACAATGTACTCTACAACCCCAAAAAGGCCTGTGGTGCCAATGATATTTTAGATGATCAATTATACAGACCAACATTATCCTCACTGCATTTATCTGACCGCTGTGACTGATAGAAAACGGAGGAAAAAACTAACTAGGTACAGACTCTGTGAGCATTTTGGCTATAGAAACCGGTCATCACAGGCAAGCCTGGCTGCCCAGAGAGGACAGGTTGTGTACACTCTGCCCCCAGGGAGAGGTAGAGACAGAGCTGCGATCCCTATTACACCAGGGATTCCCAGACTTGGTCCTCGGGACCCCAAAGGGATGCATGTTTTGGTTTTTGCCCGAGCACTACATAGCTGATTCAAATAATCAACTATTCATCCAGCTTTGATCATTTTAATTAGCTGTGTAGTGTTTGGGCAAAAAACTAAAGGTGCACCCCTTGGGAACACCAGGACTGAGTTTTGGAAATGCTGTTTACACTGTGACAAATACTCAGACCTAAGAACATTTTTCTTTCCCCAAATTATCATTCAGTACAAAGAATTTGAAATTATGAAAGATTAAGAAATATATATATATATATATATATATATATATATATATATACTGGGTGAAAAGCCAAACTGTGCAGTTTTGGCAGCCAAATACTGTATGTGGTCTCCTTCCACAACCTGAAATGCAATATAATGTCAAAATGTTCATACCATGCCATGTGGCTTTTCAGTCATGTTGACTAGCCTATTACTATTTCTTTTGCTATTATTATTTTTTATTATTATCATTAATCAAATCAGATCAAATTTATTTATATAGCCCTTCGTACATCAGCTGATATCTCAAAGTGCTGTACAGAAACCCAGCCTAAATCCCCAAACAGCAAGCAATGCAGGTGTAGAAGCACGGTGGCTAGGAAAAACTCCCTAGAAAGGCTAATACCTAGGAAGAAACCTAGAGAGGAACCAGGCTATGTGGGGTGGCCAGTCTTCTTCTGGCTGTGCCGGGTGGAGATTATAACAGAACATGGCCAAGATGTTCAAATGTTCATAAATGACCAGCATGTTCGAATAATAAGAAGGCAGAATAGTTGAAACTGGAGCAACAGCACGGCCAGGTGGACTGGGGACAGCAAGGAGTCATCATGTCAGGTAGTACTGGGGCATGGTCCTAGGGCTCAGGTCCTCCGAGAGAGAGAGAAAGAAAGAATCAAATCAAATTTTATTTGTCACATACACATGGTTAGCAGATGTTAATGCGAGTGTAGCGAAATGCTTGTGCAGGAGAGAATTAGAGAACGCACACTTAGATTCACACAGGACACCGAATAGGACAGGAGAAGTACTCCAGATATAACAAACTAACCCTAGCCCCCCGACACATAAACTACTGCAGCATAAATAATGGAGGCTGAGACAGGAGGGAGACACTGTGGCCCCATCCAAGGACACCATATTTCTGTTAATGGTACTACCATTTCCACTACTATTATTGATGCCTTATTGCTGTTGGTCCCACAATTGTTGTTATATGTGTACTTTGACAATGTAAGTCATTTAACTTGCCATGTCAAAGTCAAATCAAATCAAATCAAATTTATTTATATAGCCCTTCGTACATCAGCTGATATCTCAAAGTGCTGTACAGAAACCCAGCCTAAAACCCCAAACAGCAAGCAATGCAGGTGGAGAAGCACGGTGGCTAGGAAAGTCTACTGAATTGAATTGCGTGAGAGAGAGGGAGAGACTGAAAAAGAAAGGCGGAGAGACAGAATGCAGACTTTGCATTCGTGCTCCAGTAATAGGGTCAACTCCCCCGCAGACAACACAGCGGCACCGCAGGCCTTTATATAGAGTACTGCAGGAGACCAGGCCTGAGCACAGCAGTATCTCTCTGAGTCTATCTCCGTCTCTATCTATCTCGGTCGCTCTCGTTCTCTCCTCATAGCCCGCAGGAAGTTGGTGGTGCATTGCATTCATCTACACTGAATGTATAAAACATTAGAATCATCTTCTTAATATTGAGTTGCACCCCCTTTTGCCCTCAGAACAGCATTTATTCGTCGGGTCATGGACTCTACAACGTGTCAAGCGTTCCACATGGATGCTGGCCCATGTTGACTACAATGCTTCACACAGTTGTGTCAAGTTGGCTGAATGTCCTTTGGGTGGTGGACCATTTTTGATACACATGGGAAACTGTTGAGCATGAAAAACCCAGCAGCGTTGCAGTTTTTGACACACTCAAACTGATGCGCCTGGCACTTAAATATTTTTGCCTTGCCCATTCACCCTCTAGCTGGCACACATACACAATCCATGTCTCAGTTGTCTCAAGTCTTAAAAATCCTTCTTTAAATGGTCTCCTCCCCTTCATCTACACTGATGGAAGGTGACATCAATAAGGGATCATATCTTTCACCTGGATACATCTGGTCAGTCTATGTCATGGAAAGAGCAGGTATTCCTAATGTTTTGTACACTCTGTGTATAATCCTCTGGCAGCTGCTTCCCACACACACACACAACCTTACCCCCTGTCACTCACGCAGCACAGTTCCTCCTCCCCACTTTTAGATGTATTATAAGTTTGCATGCTGTTCTGTTAGGTCAAATGCAGTCAGATAGTTCAAAACAAGAACCATGCTGCTTTACACTTTGCTTCTAAATAATTCTATTTCTAAGATTCCCAAAAGTTCTCCCAAGTGTTTTGATCTATATCGCAAGTCAAATTGCAATAAAAATTGGTATAAAAAAAATGTTCAATTAAAATGTTCTGCCCATATCGTGCAGCCCTAGCGCACCGCCAACCCAACTGACTCTGACTGTTGAACGTCAGATGAGGTAGAATGTTTTAGGCCTACTCCTATAATATTAACAATATAATTATTCTCTTTTATAAATAATATTTGGATAGAAAAAAAATGCAAATTAGCCTTCTTCTGGCAGTCGGTTCAGGTCACTCATGACCAAAACCTCCCGCCACCTGAAAAGTTTCTCCCCCCGGGCTGTGGCCCTCACCAACTGGCTATCTGGCCCATAGAGTCTAAAGGGCTATGCACTTTATGATGCACAAGCCATCTCTGAACTTTGTACACAAAATAGCTGTACTACACTGCATTTGCACTCTGTTCATCTCCCTGCATTTTTAGATATATTTATATATATTCATACTGATACTGTACATTTGCACATCAACTGCCGGCAGGCAGTAGGTGAGTAATGGGCAAGAGGCCATGTTATCCATCAGGGCCCAGCCCTCATTGATTTTGGATTTTGATTTGACACAGCCCAGCAGGAGTTGGGATTGCCTTCCAGACAGGGAGATTGAACAGAATACTGATCAGAGTGAGAACCATAGTGCAGTACGGTTAAATATAACTCACAGACTAGTAGTCCTAGCCTTCACTTATTCCTTAAAGTCTTGTGTATAATTATTATAATTATATTTTCATTACTGCACGGGATGGCATGTTCCTATTAAACCCAGCACTACAGTACTGTAGTTTATTAGCCAACTCAATCAAAGTAGATCGAGCAACTTACGAAGAGCACGGCTGAATGCTACACTGACTCCCAGCAGTGCTTCTTTCTCATGTATTTGAATGATTAGGCCTATTGAGACAAGGTGATGTGCGAGTAAATAGCAGCAGAGACTGTGCTAATTAATACTACAGTATAGCAACATGCTGCCTACACCATGACATTAAAGCCGCAGGACTATATCGGAGCTGTCTCATTACGTGTAACACCACTAAGTGACAAGGATACTGATGTAGGAACAACGAAGTACAAGCATATATTTTTCCATCGACATATAAAGATGAGAGTGGGCCAGTGGGTGGCGATCACCTGCATGCCGGATATTGCCTATGGGAGCCACAGGTCACCCCCCCCCCCCCAAACTGTCTTTCAAAGATAATTGGTAAAAATCCAAATAACTTTACAGATCTTCATTGTAAAGGGTTTAAACACTGTTTCCCATGCTTGTTCAATGAACCATAAACAATTAATGAACATGCATATGTGGAATGGTTGTTAAGACCCTAACAGCTTACAGATGGTAGGCAATTAAGGTCACAGAGGCCTTTCTACTGACTGAAAAACACCAGAAGAAAGATGCCCAGGGTCCCTGCTCATCTGCGTAAACATGCTGCAAGGAGGCATGAGGACTGCAGATGTGGCCAGGGCAATAAAGGGCAATAAATTGCGATGTCCATACTATGAGATGCCTAAGACAGCGCTACAGGGAGACAGGACGGACAGCCGATCGTCCTCGCAGTGGCAGACCACGTGTAACAACACCTGCACAGGATCGGTACATTCGAGCATCACACCTGCGGGACAGGTACAGGATGGCAACAACAACTGCCCGAGTTACACCAGGAACGTACAATCCCTCCATCAGTGCTCAGACTGTTCGCAATAGGCTGACTGGCTGGACTGAGGCTGGACTGAGGACTTGTAGGCCTGTTGTAAGGCAGGTCCTCACCAGACATCACCGACAACAAAGTCACCTATTGGCACAAACCCACCGTCGCTGGACCAGGCAGGACTGGCAAAAAGTGCTCTTCACTGACGAGTCGCGGTTTTGTCTCACCAGGGGTGATGGTCGGATTCGCGTTTATCATCGTAGGAATGATCCCTAACGCACAGAGAGCCCACGAAGTAGGACCATCGATTTGGAGGTGGATGGTCCATCATGGTCTGGGGCGGTGTGTCATAGCATCATCGGACTGAGCTTGTTGTCATTGCAGGCAATCTCAACGCTGTGCGTTACAGGGAAGACATCCTCCTCCCTCACGTGCTACCCTTTCTGCAGGCTCATCTTAACATGACCCTCCATCCAGCATGACAAGACCACCAACCATACTGCTCGTTCTGTGCGTGATTTCCTGCAAGACAGGAATGCCAGTGTTCTGCCATGGCCAGCAAAGAGCCCGGATATCAATCCCATTGAGCACGCCTGGAACCTGTTGGATCGGAGGGTGAGGGCTAGGGCCATTCCCCCCAGAAATGTCCGGGAACTTGCAGGTGCCTTGGTGGAAGAGTGGTGTAACATCTCAAAGCAAGAACTGGCAAATCTGGTGCAGTCCATGAATAGGAGATGCACTGCAGTACTTAATGCAGCTGGTGGCCACACCAGATACTGACTGTTACTTTTGATTTGTTAGTCACATGTTTGTGGAACTTGTTCAGTGTAGGTCTCAGTTGTTGAATCTTGTTATGTTCATACAAATATTTACAGATGTTAAGTTTGCTGAAGATAAATGCAGTTTACAGTTTCTTTTTTTGCTGAGTTTACTTGTTCACAGCCCCATGATGTGCCAACATGTCTATAAAAGCATGTTGCAGACAGATAGCGTACGTGTGCTATCTCCTTACATCTCTGGGCCCCAGGGGACGAGAGGCTTGTCTGTGTGACGTGTGGTCTGAGACACAGATACAGAAAACAGAGTATAAATAGCCTAGCTGGGCTGGATAGGCTGAGACTGAGCCCCTCTGAGTCCCCATACTACTCAAGAGGGTCTGGGGGCCAACATTGGAATGGTGCCCTATTCTCTATATAGTGTACTACATTTAGTCAGAACCCTATGTGGCAACCCTGTGTGCCTCTGCCTAAAGTATAGAGCACTATATGGGAAATAGGGTGCCGTTTTGGGCACACATGGGTCTTCCCTGAGTATTTTAACCCCCAGCCCAAACAGAGAACCCGGGATTTAGCAGGCCCAGTTTGTCATGCTTTCTACACTGTCTACTAGTCACTTATCGCCTGCCTGATATCCAAGAGAGTCTGGAACTGTGCTGCAGTAACAGGAAAGAAGAAGCCTGTTTTATTTTCATACGACCCCAACCTGACTCTACCAAGATGTTTGTTGTAGGAAGATAAATTATTGGACAGGCTTTATTTGATTAAAAGTGAAACAGACTGGGAATATTATGTAGAGTTTGTCAGATAGGGTGGGCTTTACTTTACCAAGCTGCTTATATACACTGAATATACCAAACAAACATTAACAAACATTAAGAACACTTGCTCTTTCCATGACAGACTGACCAGGTGAAAGCTATGATCCCCCTTATTGTTAAATCCACTTCAATCAGTGTAGATGAAGGGGAGGAGACAGGTTAAAGAAGGATTTTATACCCTTGGGGCAATTGAGACATGGATTGTGTATGTTTGCCATTCAGAGGGTGAATGGGCAAGACAAAATATTGAAGTGCCTTTTGAACGGGGTATGGTAGTATGTGCCAGGCGCACCAGTTTGTGTCAAGAACTGCAACGCTGCTGGGTTTTTCACACTCAACAGTTTCCTGTGTGTATCAAGAATGCGGTGCAACTCAATATTAGGAAGGTGCTCTTAATGTTTGGTATGTTGGATATACCGGTAGACATGGGTTAAGTTGTGTTTTTGAAACGCAGCCAACTTTTCACCTATTCAGCAAAGGAGTCTTAATAATTGAATTCTAAGAGCCTCTTTACTTTGTAACTGGCCATATCATTGCTGCTTGGGGGAAAATATGACCTGTATTGCATTAATGATGGGGTAAAAAATAGATGGTTACATTACAGGATCATATTTTTGTTCTAGTTTCCTTTACCTCCACCAAAACGCAAGTATTTTTCCTTCATAGCATGTTCTCCGTCTTCTTTTCAACAGGGAGCTAAATTTGTTTCCAAATGTTTTATTTCCACGACTGATCAAAACTCATTTTCAATCTCTTGTCCCTCTGCAGCGGACATAAGGTGAGCAATATGTCTGGAACATCGAATGGCAATAAAGTCACAGTATCGAATCGCAATACATATCGTATCGTGATAAATCATATAGTGAGGCCCCTAGCAATTCCCAGCCTGCATATGAAATAAACATCCTAGCCCTGTTTAACTGTGTTTAAAATAAATAAATAATAAATATATATATATGTGACCTAATGTTTCCATCTTCAGCAGCACTTTCACTGTGCCTGTAACCAGTCTGGCCAGGGGAGAGACAGTATTAACAGATGGTAATCACGGTGTGGTCTGTGGACCCATCGACTTGGACTTCTGCCCAGTGACCCCACAGGCAGGGATTCTTGGAAGCTTGCGGTCCTACTAGGTTTAGGGGGAGTGAAAGAGGAGAAGCAGCCAGTACTGTACAAGACTCCCATCTCTTTGGGTGAACCCGTCTCCTGACTGACTGGTAGTTTTATTGCCAACTATTTACGCTGCTGTTATGTCTGTCTAATGTGATGATGGCAGAAATGAACCATGTTATTTGACTAAAACTTGGAAACGATGGTAGACGCACATTAGCGCTAATTTTACGAGACGTGACAAGTTCTTGTCATGGGTTTTGTTGCATTTTTTTTCTTCAACAGGGTTCATTTTTGCTGTGACATTTAATTCCGTGGGACAGGTGAGATTGGATCGGTCCAACCATGGCTGCTTCTGGAACAGTCTAGTCTACCTTTCTGCAGGGGTTATTATTGTCCCGTATGTCTGCTTAATGTTGACATCAACATTTTCTTCAATTTACTGTAGGGATAGGAAAAATCCTACATTTATCATGACAGGGTTTCTAATGATTTCTGCAAGCGCAAGCAGGCACATTCTCACATGGCTTCAGCCACATTGCCCTGGATTATTGTCATTAGGATTTTGTCTCAGTAATACTCGTGTCAGTATTCTACCTCGGCCTGTGAAAGGTAAAATGGTTGTTCTTCACGCACACAGTGTCTCTGTCTCAGTTTTTCTGGACCTAACTTTCTTAGCATGCCTGAATGGACAGATTTTCAAGTGCACATGAATTGTTGTGCCACTACTGTTTCTCCCTGTCTGTCTATCTGTCTGTTTCCCCTGTGGTCTAGATGCAGGCTAGACGTGGCCTAGTTAACCGTCAGAGATAATCCAGAGGAAGAATTAGGCCACTGCCTCATATTTCACATTCCCTTTGTTCATTTGGATCATTAAAAGGAGCCCAGGACCTGGATAAGGAAGCCCAGTGGAATTACTCCTGTTTTTGTGCCAGCGCCGTTATCAGAATCCGCCTTTCCCGAAGCCTTTGATGTTGGAATTTGGAATGCTAATATTCCGAGGCATTCAAGACCGTATTTCTTGCAAGCAGAGGTGAAGGATTTCCTGACCTCATGCTAAACAGCGCTCTGTTTGTTTTGTTTTAGTTTGTTTTGAGGGGAAATGTTTGAATGACTGGAATGGAATTGATCTGTGTGGAAAATATACTTGTGTAGGCCTTGTTTTGTGTTCAAATGATTCCACAAGCACACTCGCGTGTACACAGTTGTACTCATGAATAAACAAGAACTTTCAAACACCTACCTTAACCTAGGAAGATCATCGAGTCAAGTGTTTGTGTGATTCCTCTGCCAGGTATGCTGCAGAATGGCAAGAAGTTTGACTCTTCTCGAGACAGAAACAAGCCCTTCAAGTTCAAGATCGGGCGACAGGAAGTCATCAAGGGCTGGGAGGAAGGAATCGCACAGGTGAGATGGCATTGTCTTACAGCAGATAGTGCCGCTCCATATCTGTACTCATGATATTTAATGTTAATATTGCAACACATGATAAGCGAGTGTTGACAATTCCTCTACCTGTTTTCTCCTCCCTCTGTCTCCCCCAGATGAGCGTGGGCCAGCGGGCGAAGATCACCTGCACGCCGGATATGGCCTATGGAGCCACAGGTCACCCCGGTGTCATTCCCCCCAACGCCACCCTCATCTTCGATGTTGAGCTCCTTAAGCTGGAGTGAGTGACCCCTCTCTGGGGTCAGGGGTGAAAGGTCAACTGAGGCCTAAAAGGTCACTCACTACCTTCCCTTTGAGGGGGTAACACTGCTCCATACCATCGACCAATGCTCCTTTTGAGTTTTAGCATCTTCAACTTCTCACCAGTTAAAGGATCTACTGCTTTGTTGCCAACTTTGTGTCATTGTAGATGGCTGCTGTCTGCCGCTAAACTGATTTTAGACGTTTCACACATTGATGATACCATAGTTTGGCTTCCTCTTTGTTTTAATGTTTTTAATGTCCACGAGCATTGTTTTTCTTTTTCTAAATGTTTCCCTTTCATTTTAGGTTGTACATTTTCTTGAATCTCTGTGTATGACAAAGAAACATCCGATGAATGCCCTAATATTTTACAATGGAAAGTCACTGCCTTACTGTAACAGTACAACACTCTGTATCTCAGGGTTCCTCTACTCCGGTTGGGAGAGCTACTGGGTATGGCTTTTGTTCCAGCCTAGTACGAATGCAGATTGAAGGTGTGTTAGTGCTGGTCTGGATCAAAAGTCTACACACTCCAGTAGCTCTCCAGGACCAGAGTTGGAGAACCCTGTCGTATCTTGCCTGGGCATTACCAAACACTTGTCTGCATTGCCACTTTTTGATAAAGGTCTGTCCTGCTGAAAGCTTTAATGGTCAGGAGTTTTCCTTAACCATGAGACCTCCCTAAGTAACATCATGTAACACTCTAAAACTAGGGCTACAATTAGGGCCTGCAATTGTTCCTGGTCAGGTCACATGGTGATGAAAAACCCCTGCCCTGCATAAGGATAACTGATGTTTATGTGTTTAGTACATTTTGTATCCCTGGTAAACATTTACTGCAAAAATGCCACATATGAACAAATGAAGGACATCAGAAACCCAAATCTACTGTACAGTACTACTCTTAAAACCTATGAATACCATGACTGTTTAATCAATCAACTCTTAATAAAAATTGTGAAAAATGTATTTATTGAAAATCTATAAACTTGAGTTGTGGTGTGTTGAAGATCGAGAGCTGATTAGATAACATTCAGACAATATTCAAACTCCTTCGCAAATAAGCAATCACTGGTAAAAATAAGCATTTCAAATCCAACTGGGAGAAAAAATTGCGACGGAACAGTATCATCTTCTGGCGACATAGCGATAGTACAGACTTTACACTTTCGACGAATACTTATATAGAGCGGAAGTAATACATCTCATCACTAAACAAATATCTTTGCTTCTATTTTATGTTTTGTGTAATAGGGCGGAGTTTAACCAGCGGTGCTAACTTGTGATTGGCCGATTACTAATGTTATGAAATATTATTGGCTGGACAAACATACGCCTTTACAGCAACGCCACTGAGAAGGTAAGAAAACAAGGTCAGAATGTATACTTAATTTAAAAAATTGCCATTTCTGAACTGTGAGAAAACTACCCTTCTGTAATAATGTTAGCGACAGACGGTCTTGCATCCCATTTTACATTTGGGTTTAAAATAAACTACATCAAAGATGTGATGATTTGTTTATATGCCAGGGCATTACTAGCTAGCTTGCTAACGGGTGCGTAACCAACATGCAGCGAACCTTTTACTCTCGTCCTACTAGCCACTGCAATGACTTGCGTGTTTTGTTTATGCGATATTGACGTGACCGGAGCAGTTGACCACTCAATAAACGTTTATCGTATGGTACCACTGTTTATCGTACATCGTGAATATGGCGTTAGCTTAACCTGGCGTTCAAACGGGGTTGCAATTAATGAATGGCCCTACAGCTAATGGTTACCGACTGGCAGATTGTTATTGGTGTTTTCAAGACAATTCGGTTAGTTTAGAGTTTCCTATTGGTAGATTCTAACAACGTTTATCCAAGTGTGAAATGTCACTTTCCGAGTTGTCTTGCACGCGGAATGTGTAGGATTCCCCTGGTCAGATGTTGGCCTGCATTAACAAATCCAGTGCATTGTCATCAACTATGTAATCGACTGAAAGATTGCTATAACATATGACGTGGTTAGCTGATACGTAAAATACATATGCAGGCGTTGTAAGATCTGACAGGCGTCAGCAACGCCAATGATGTATAGAAATCATTGGCCCGGGAAGAGGAATGTGGCCAATATGTTAGCATCAACATCCGGGTAATTGTCTACTCCAACATCCGGGTAATTGTCTACTCCAACATCCGGGTAATTGTCTACTCCAACATCCGGGGAATTGTCTACTCCAACATCCGGGGAATTGTATACTGTTCTTGTCAAGCTTAGATTGACATGGTCAAGGCCAAATAATATTTGAGAAAAGCTGAAAAAGGAACCCCCTTCTGACGCGAACTTTATTTTGTCCCGGGTTGCGACGTATCGCACAGCATTAACGGTGTATCATACAGCGTTTACCTATGTATTTATTATTTGACAAGACATTATCAATAAATGGTGTGCATGTTATCAAATTGTGAATTTATGGACCACAAAGACAATCAATCACTTTGAGCAGTAATGATTCTCAAAAGCAGTGACAGCCTCTGTTCCTTGTGTAAGGGGTTCTCAAACTTTTTGGGGCCAGGGACCTCTTTTGTGACAACAAATCAATCCGGGACCGCCAAAATCAGAACACAACTCGAGTGAGCTAAAAATGGCATACAAAGACTTCTACTATGACTTTGGCATTGCATGGCCGGACGAACCAAGTCTCCGGTATAGGTCTTCCTGGTAAGGGACATTTTAAAGGAAAAGGAGAGAAAAGTTTTCAAGTTAATTTCCTGTAGTGTTGTCACGATACCAGCTATAGCACATCATATTTTACACACAGCAGGTTTTTTATAGGACATAAGAGTTTAGTCTGCTTTGTGTTTTCCTTTTTGCCATGAAAATGAAAAGGTATTGTTGTATCGCAATACTGGTGACAACCCTATTTTCCTGTAATTTGACATATTTTGTTACGTGGTCTGAGAGAAGTTTTGTTGTTGCAGCTTTAAAGCTACTATCCTGCAATTCTAAACATTTTTCCATGAGGAGTTTTAAGGCATAAAGGAAAATTCTCCAGCACCACCCCAACATCAACATATGTGCCACGTTTCTATGTTTTGTATTCAAAAATATGTTTCCAATGACATCGCCAACCAATTATTAGACAACATCTACACACAAAATCCCACGATGCACACTGATGACGTCAAAACATTTTGGGGGAATACAAGAAGTATTGAGTTGAAAAATCTATAATTGGTGGAGTATTGCGGATACAAATATCCCTGTGAGACTCCTAGGCCCAAATTGTAGATTAATAATATCAAATTGTATGATATTACACACAACTTATTCCACAGAGCCCTTGGCCAAAATGTGTTTAATCTGTTGTTGTCAGTAATATAAATAATAATAATATTTTTATTAGTTGTAGCGAACTCTGATGGCAACATTGTATACAAACGTGGCACTGTTTTGTTAACTTCAGACATGAAATCAAAATAAGGTCTGTTGTCAAACATTCTGTAAACTATGGTGTTTTAATGTAATTGATAAATCGGGTAGAAAATGCTGTTTCGCCACTGGACAGTTCTCCCCACCTGCTCTAAACCAAAGCTCGCTCCACCCCCCTCCCCCCCAAGCACTTTTTACAATCAGCCCCATTACTTCTGCAGGTGGCAGAGATGGATTGTGTAACGTCTTTGGCTTGATTTTGTTAGAAAGGGAAGAAATTCATCTTTCTGTTGTGTTTGTATATATATATAAAAAAATATATATATTTTTTGGCTTTGTCATTATTGTGTGTAGATTGACGAGGGGGAAAAAAACAATTGAATCAATTTTAGAATAAGGCTGTAACGTAACAAAATGTGGAAAAAGTCAAGGGGTTTGAATACTTTTCGAATGCACTGTAGATGCCCCAGTCTACATTAGAGCCCATGACTGGCCAGCCAGTCTGGCTCCATAGTTACCCATCCAAGAACCCTCACTATGACTACACTATCCTCTTAGGATTGTTCACATACAACGCATCACAAGGCACTGTGTGTGTGTCCGGCTCCGTAATCTCCCTCATTTACTTGTTCACAGGGGACCCAGTCATATGTCATTGTCACTGTGAAGAATCATATTATATTCATTCTGCATGTGTTCAATATCTCTTTTCTCTCGTCTCATTCCCTCTATAAATAACACACACACCACCCTCCATCCATCCTCTCTCTATTGGGGCGTATGCTGAAATGTTTCTGAAATAATTTTACAGATTTGGTAACAGAATTTCACATTTTAATCACTTAATAATTCATAAACAAATGTATACCAATTAAAACGTACCATAACTAGTTGATAGGTCAACCTTTTACTTGTTACTTATGTGAACTCATGAGAGAGAGAGAGAAATTAGAAAACATTTTAAAGATGTTTTTTTTGGGTAACAGAACTTACAGAAGGCAGATTTTTTTATTTTCTTCCTAAACTAAATATTTCTACATTATTGTGTTTTGATCTATTTCTAATATCTTTTAAGACTTTTTCTGGTAGATGTTTTTTAAGATCCATTTTCTATCTGTTTGACAAGAAATCAAAGCCTTCTCTTATTGGTTATTTTGTTAATGGAAAATGGGTTGATTTAAAAAAAAATATGACTTACTTTCAGAAAAATATAGAGTTAGCTTTCATTTGACACCCAATGTTGGTGCTCATGTGTCCTTTTTTACCAGGAAATCACCAATACTCAACCAATGAAACCAGAGGGATTTCCTGATGTCTCATTCTTGTCCCACTGTTTTTCATTCCTCTCCTCCTGTGTCTCATGTGTTTCTGATCCAGGCCCGTCATGCTGACCGCACAGAGGACATGTGTCGCTCTGGCTGCACGCCGACTTCCAGGAGCTCCCTGCTCCTCACACGGATTCATCAACACACGCTCACAGACGCACTCCCGACAGTTTCGTACCGCAACGCCCTGTCAGGATGAAGTGGACCTGCACCCGGAGTGGGCCAGCCTGGCCAAAAAACAACTGAAAGGGAAGAACCCAGAAGACCTGATCTGGCGCACGCCGGAGGGCCTCAACATCAAACCCGTCTACACTAAAGCAGACTCTGCAACGAAGCCAGACGAACTGCCGGGGGTCTTCCCTTACACTAGGGGGCCCTACCCCACCATGTACACGTTCAGGCCCTGGACCATCAGGCAGTATGCTGGCTTCAGCACCGTGGAGGAGAGCAACAAGTTCTACCGGGACAACATTAAAGGTACTGCACAATACTCACTGCTGGTGTGACCAACTGGGGTTTTATGATCGAATATTGAAGTGAACCCAGGTTGTCTGTCTAGAAATGGACTCTGTCAGGTTTAATCAGGCAAGAGTTCTTTCTCTACTTTATAGGTTAATAAAACAACATTTAAGTACATGTTTTTATGTGCTTATTTTTGGTTACCTTTCCCATTGTAATAAGTGTAACTTCTCTCTCTCTCTCGCTCTCTCTTTCTACAGCGGGTCAACAGGGTCTCTCGGTGGCCTTCGACCTCCCGACTCACCGCGGGTATGACTCCGACAACCCCCGTGTCCATGGCGATGTCGGAATGGCGGGGGTCGCCATAGATACCGTGGAGGACACCAAGATGCTGTTCGACGGCATCCCGCTGGAGAAGATGTCGGTTTCTATGACGATGAATGGAGCGGTGATCCCGGTGCTGGCCATGTTCATCGTGACGGGGGAGGAGCAGGGGGTACCCAAGGAGAAGCTGACGGGAACTATCCAGAATGACATCCTGAAGGAGTTCATGGTGCGCAACACCTATATCTTCCCCCCGGAACCTTCCATGCACGCCATTGCTGATATCTTCGCCTACACGTCCAAGGTAAGAACCTTAAAGCTACAACAGGGTAAAGCGTCCTCTGTACCTCGTTGCCTTGCAAATACAGTAAAATTCCTCTAATTTAAAATTATTTCCACAGAAGTAACATCTAACTTAAGATACAGGCACGTACCTCAAACACAGGAGGTCCGTGACTGAACTCACACTGTTTCCCCATCATGATTGATTGATTATTGTTACGATTGATTGTTTGGTTGAATGACTGGTTGTTTCCTCCGGTAGCACATGCCCAAGTTCAACTCCATCTCCATCAGTGGTTACCATCTCCAGGAGGCCGGGGCGGACGCCATCTTGGAGGTGGCCTACACCATCGCCAACGGCCTGGAGTACTGCCGCACTGGGCTGAAAGCTGGCCTCACTATAGACGAGTTCGCCCCCAGGTGTGCGCACACACAGAGTGAGATCATACAGTGTGTGTTGTCCCAGGGACCTCATTCCTGTGTAATGCAGTGCCTCAGAGTTAGTGGCTATGGGTTGTTTCTGGAGAGGTTCTCTTTGTGATTTCCCTGTGTCATTCCCAGTGTCTCAGAGCAGTGAATGTCCTGTCAGACAGACAGAGGTCTCCTCTCCACTAGACAGCTATTCACAGACTGTCCTCTCTGGCTCGCTGTTTCATGTTGTGGTTTTTTGATGCAGAGCCATGTGATTTGCAGCGAGGTCAGAGGACACACACTCTAAATGACTCCCTAGGGTGAATGACAGACTGCTGATTGACGTGTGGTTGTTCGAAGGAAGTACTTTAAAGTTGCTGCGAGTTGACTGTCCTTTTCATTTAGCCATGGGTTTTAGCCAGCCTGCGTTTAGTCCATTGTTCATTTAGTCGCTCACTTTGACATCTACAATAATGCAGATCCTTTTTGTTAAACATGTCTCAAGTCACCTTATTGTCAGTCACGTAGGTAATCACAGAGGTAGGTGACTGTAGTTAGTCCATGCATGTACACACAGACACACACTGCAGTGTTATTGATTGACGGGTTCCCCCTGAGCGGTAATGATATATGGCATGTGCATAGCATTATGGTCCTGTTAGGACTGTCAAAATCAATAGACCGATAGTGGTTGCATTCAATGAATTGCTGTAAGCTATAATTGTCCTCAGCTGAGAGCTCTGCTGTTGCAACACTCTGCTCTACACTTTAGCTGTCTATTCATTCCTTTTGGGAGTTTTAACCATACTTATTGATTTATTACATCTTTGTGTGTTGTCTGTAAACACCCTATGTGGGCAACCTGTCTTCCTAGTCATTTCTCTGGAGCATCAATATGAACGTGTGGATAATAACAGACAGGTAACTGACACAATAAAGGAAACGCCTGAGTACATTAGGGATACAAAGTATATTGGAAGCAGGTGCTTCCACACAGGTGTGGTTCCTGTATTAATTAAGTAATTAACATCCCATCATGCTTAGGGTCATGTATAAAAATGCTTGGTTGCCCATTATTTTGGCTACCATGTCTAGAAGAAGAGATCTCCGTGACTTTGAAAGAGGGGTCTCGGAGGAGCATATGGTTTAAAGGCTGTGTGTGTCTCAGTAGCCAGATTTCAACCCAAGTGAACCCTCGTGGGAGATTCTGAAGCAGTGCCTGAGACAGTGTTTTCCAGCAGCATACCACCCTGCATACCACTGCTGGCTTGCTTCTGAAGCTAAGCAGGGTTGGTCCTGGTCAGTTCCTGGATGGGAGACCAGATGCTGCTGGAAGTGGTGTTGGAGGGCCAGTAGGAGGCACTCTTTCCTCTGGTCAAAAAAAAGATATCCCAATGCCCCAGGGCAGTGATTGGCACTGCCCTGTGTAGGGTGCCGTCTTTCGAATGGGACGTTAAACGGGTGTCCTGACTCTCTGAGGTCATTAAAGATCCCATGGCACTTATCGTAAGAGTAGAGGTGTTAACCCCGGTGTCCTGGCTAAATTCCCAATCTGGCCCTCAAACCATCACGGTCACCGAATAATTCCCAGTTTACAATTGTCTCATTCACCCCCCTCCTCTCCCCTGTAACTATTCCCCAGGTCGTTGCTGCAAATGAGAACGTGTTCTCAGTCAACTTACCTGGTAAAATAACGGATAAATAAAAATAAATAAATCAACAGAACACCAAATTATGACATTTCTCGTGGAATAAAGGTGTCGCATCCCTCCAATAGAGTTCCAGACACTTGTAGAATCTATGCCAAGGCGCATTGAAGCTGTTCTGGTGGCCCAGTGTCCTAATAGGAGACTATGTTGGTGTTTCCAATATTTTGCTAGTTACCTATATCTCATGTCTATAGAATGGTATACTTTGAAAACTCATGGGGAATGTGCTTTCCAACAAAGGACATGCCTACTTGGAATACATAGTGTTAAGTAAAACCAAATAAAATCTTGTTCCAACGCTTGATACTCGGGTACTTGTATATATCATTCTATACCCCTCCCTCTCTCCTCTAGGCTGTCATTCTTCTGGGGTATCGGTATGAACTTCTACATGGAGATTGCCAAGCTGAGGGCAGGCAGGAGGCTGTGGGCCATGCTCATTAAGGAGAAGTTCCAACCCAAGCTGGCCAAGTCTCTGCTTCTCAGGACCCACTGTCAGACCTCAGGCTGGTCCCTCACTGAACAGGTGGGCGGATGAAACCCATAATTAACTTTATTTGATCGAGGCCAAGTCATGTAAATGGGGTGAACCTATAACCTTCATATGTTCTGTATCGTGTATTCTGTTTTCTCCAGGACCCGTATAACAACGTGGTGCGTACTGTGATCGAGGCGATGGCTGCGGTGTTCGGGGGGACCCAGTCTCTACACACCAACTCTTTTGACGAGGCTTTGGGTCTACCAACGGTGAAGAGCGCCCGCATCGCACGCAACACACAGATAATCATCCAAGAGGAGTCTGGGATACCCAAGGTCGCCGACCCCTGGGGCGGGTCACACATGATGGAGGCGCTGACCGACGATGTCTACAACACTGCCCTAAATGTGAGGGGTTAGACGTCAGGGGTTAGAGTTCAGGGACCAGTTAAGGGTCAGGGGGTCACACACACTTTACAGTATATTTAATGGTTGTTTGTATTGATTGTGTTCATGTTTAAATGCATTAGATGTTTATCAACTTATTTGATCCCCTCTCCTGTAGTTTATCAATGAGATCGAAGAGATGGGAGGCATGGCCAGAGCTGTGGCTGAAGGCATTCCTAAACTACGCATTGAGGAGTGTGCTGCTCGCAGACAGGCTCGCATCGACTCAGGTACTGCAGCAGAACGCACACGTGCAGTGCAGGCACACATGCACCCCTGTCCTTCTCCCATCTCCCCACCTCCCCGTCCCCGTCTGTTCTCTTTTCCCACCCACCCTCCGTCTTTTTATTCCCTCCTCTTTCTTACATCCTTCTCCCCTCCATCATCTCACCTCTCCTCCTAAAAAGCCCCATATGTAATTCAGTGGATATGTTGGAAGCATCAGTCCTCCACTCAGGCAGAACAGGCACACTCCATATTTCATAGCTGCTCTTTTAAAGAGACA
The DNA here is from genome assembly GCF_002021735.2 of Oncorhynchus kisutch. Lineage (NCBI taxonomy): Eukaryota > Metazoa > Chordata > Actinopteri > Salmoniformes > Salmonidae > Oncorhynchus > Oncorhynchus kisutch. Next base: position 39,260,949 of record NC_034185.2, read on the forward strand.
TGTCCTGGAAGTCTGCCGGAATATAAGTAGAACTTGACATCTCAACGGTCTATTTCCACAGCTCTAGTCAGGATCATACATTCATCATTGGCCTAGCGAACACTGGCCAGGGGAATATAACAGACAGTGTGTGTGAGAGTGAGCTGGCGTCTGAGCTCCGACCTCCATCTAAGCCTTTGATCTGATTGCAGACCCAAGGCTGTGCTTATCTGATGCCTGCACAGGGGTCGGGTCCTGTGAACATGGGGGGGGGGCTCCCAGGGCCACTGGGGTTTGTCTTGTGGACATGGCAGGGGTCGGCCTGGTTAGCACGCAAGGAGACCCGGCCGAACGCTACTGCTTTGATGCATGCTGAGAGGGGAGGGAGGAGGGGAAGGGTGGTAGAATAGAGGAGGTGGGGCCCACCGCAGCCATTGAACACAGTAGGGATGGATGGGTTACTTTGTATTTCCCTGCTTTCTATTCCCTATATTTTCAAAGAGGTATATGGTATTAGCTGGTCATCGTGAAGTGAATACTGAAAGCTGTCTGAGAGAAAAACTAACTGCGATGTCTTCTATTGCTTCACCGAACCAGCAGCCAACAGACTAGGGTGGGTGTGTGCGTGCTTGCGTATGAGCGAGTATGCCTCTGCCCCCTTCTCTGACTGTGTGTCCCACTGGCTGTGTCCCCCAGGTTCGGAGGTGATTGTTGGGGTGAATAAGTACCGTCTAGAGAAAGAGGAGTCCGTTGATGTGCTGGCTATCGACAACACCAACGTACGCAACAAGCAGATCGACAAACTCAAGAAGGTCAGTGTCACACTCACGCGTAATTGAACAAAACGATCCAACCAATCCTCCGGCCCTCTTCCGTTCATTTCTCCAGAGGGTCGGTTAGTAACACGTCTCCAAAATATTGACCTTTATTTAGTACTCCACCAACTTTGCCTGCTTCTTGGGCCTGGGAGGCGAAACACACACACACACACACACACACACACACACACACACACAAGTTGGCTGCACAAGTTAGGCCCTTGGGTGGATCAGTCGGTGAGCATTAATAGAGTTATGGCTCCGCAGTAGTAGTATGATAGTCTACATAGTCCAGACTCGAGGAAACATCTCAAATGACATAAGCCTGGTATCGTTGGCCTACAATGCCCCAATGCATCACAACTAAGGCCATTTTGTTTTTCTTGACCTCGCTATTTGACGCTAATCACAGTCCACAACCTCTTGGAAATTAAGGAAAAAGTGATTTTTTTAAACTGACTCGAGATATCGCATCAGTCTGGCAACCTCTGACCTATAATACTACAGCTAGGTTTTCCTCAAACCATATTGTGTCCCCATGCGAGATGTATAGATTAAAAGCTCGATAAAAGGATAGACTTTGGATCGGTTAAGTTAAAGTTCAACTGAAAGGATAGAAAGAATAATGCTTGTGTTGTTTACAAGTTGTTAGCATTACCAAGATTGAACAGATCTTCCTCGAATCATCTGTAGAGATGAGAAAAAGTTAGATGAAGGATTACATTTAAAAACTAAATAGAGGAAAGCCTCTATTTCCCCTCACGTTCCTCTCGGTCATCATCTTTACGACGACTTTCACCACACCTAATTATTTTATTGTGAACATAATACATTTATTTGTTTCTGGATTTGTGCCAATACCGGAGTGGGTACTTCTGGTATAAAACGCAACATAAATGTATTTTCGTGAGAGTTGAAAATGAGATGGAAACCCATTTAACTTGTACTCGTAAAGCTTATTAAAGATCAGTGATACTATCAAGAGCAGTGTGCGGTTTCCTTTTTCCTTCATCTTGTTCAACTGTTACCATGCACCCGCAAAGAAAGATTGCTCAGATGTGCGAGTGGCTTTTGAATTTAGAATATTCACGTGAAAATCTATTGCCAATTGGATGGACATCTAGCTTATCACAGGAAAGACAAGTAGGAAAGGCAAAATGGAGACCAAATACCACAATACAGTGGGGCAAAAAAGTATTTAGTCAGCCACCAATTGTGCAAGTTCTCCCACTTAAAAAGATGAGAGGCCTGTAATTTTCATCATAGGTACACTTCAACTATGACAGACAAAATTAGGAAAAAAAATCCAGAATATCACATTGTAGGATATTTAATGAATGTATTTGCAAATTTGGTCAATAACAAGTTTATCTCAATATCAAATCAAATCAAATTTATTTATATAGCCCTTCGTACATCAGCTGATATCTCAAAGTGCTGTACAGAAACCCAGCCTAAAACCCCAAACAGCAAGCAATGCAGGTGTAGAAGCAAGGTGTAGAATACTTTGTTATATACCCTTTGTTGGCAATGACAGAGGTCAAATGTTTTCTGTAAGTCTTCATACGGTTTTCACACACTGTTGCTGGTATTTTGGCCCATTCCTCCATGCAGATCTCCTCTAGAGCAGTGATGTTTTGGGGCTGTTGCTGGAACCACACGGGGGGACCTAGTGAACTTTTTTGCAAATGCTTCTGTTGTTCAACGCCAAACCCACCACTGCAGTTCGTAGGCCAAAGAGCTCTATTTTCATTTTATTTGACCATAGCACTGGTTCCAATCCAAGTGCCAATGCTGTTTATCAAACTCCAGGCAGTGTGTCACAGATATTGAATATGAAGCATAGTTAAGTGTTTCCCGTGTGATCAAATGTCTTAATTAGTGCGTGTGCTACTCCGTTCTCGAGACTCCGTATAGGTGAATCCTTAGTCTGACTGTGTTTAGGATCCAATGAATTTCTACGAAGGTTATTAGCTTGGCAAATGCAGTCTGAGTGGAAATCCATCCCTGTCAAGGTTGAGTTACCGGTAGTGATTTTTCACTTATTAATCAGGAATTCCTGCCTTTCTGACATCATCCCATCCCCCCCTGATTCTCTGTTGTCCTAATCACACTCACAGTCCCTGCTACTGGACAAGACTTCTAGGTGACAATTAAGACAGACAAACTCATTACCAAGTGACAAGCTGGGCTCAAACCCAGTCTGTCCTCAGCTGAACCTGAAACGAGCCTGCAAATGGAGAGAAGAGTTTATGAAATTACTTTTATTTAAAATCTTGCCAATATCACTCTGGATGGAAACATTAGTGAAATGGCCTAATTTCACCTACCAAAACGAATGTGCCGTTTTGTCACCACATCAACTCCCCATTAATGTAATTGAATGTCCAAAATGGCTTGGTTGGCTGATGTTCAGTTTGAGGGATTGAAGACAACTTCTGCAATTATTCAAACCCTAATGACGTTTCTGGCTCCGCATTGTGCTACCAGGTAGTGAGTCACCGTCAAAGGGACCCCTCTTGTGGGCTAAATAAGCAGTGGCATTGCCTGTTTTTGTAGTGACAATTAATCCCTCTATTTATCATGTAAATGGTTGTATTTTGTCATTGAAAATGCCATCGAACTAAGACTACACTCGGTCATAGTGTGTACATTGTTGTCATTCTAATTTTTTATTTATTTATTTATTTTACCTTTATTTAACCAGGTAGGCAAGTTGAGAACAAGTTCTCATTTACAATTGCGACCTGGCCAAGATAAAGCAAAGCAGTTCGACAGATAAAACGACACAGAGTTACACATGGAGTAAAAACAAACATACAGTCAATAATGCAGTATAAACAAGTCTATATACAATGTGAGCAAATGAGGTGAGAAGGGAGGTAAAGGCAAAAAAGGCCATGATGGCAAAGTAAATACAATATAGCAAGTAAAATACTGGAATGGTAGTTTAGCAATGGAAGAATGAGCAAAGTAGAAATAAAAAATAATGGGGGTGCAAAGGAGCAAAATAAATAAATTAATTAAAATTAAATACAGTTGGGAAAAAGGTAGTTGTTTGGGCTAAATTATAGGTGGGCTATGTACTAATCATGTCAGGGCCACAACCCACAAGAGGTCTCTTCACAGTCCGCAAGTCCAGAACAGACTACGGGAGGCACACAGTACTACATAGAGCCATGACTACATGGAACTCTATTCCACATCAAGTAACTGATGCAAGCAGTACAATTAGACTTAAAAAACAGATAAAAAAGCACCTTATGAAACAGCAGGACTGTGAAGCAACACAAACATAGGCACAGACACATGCATACACACACACGATAACATACGCACTATACATACACGTACACATGGATTTAGTAATGTAGATATGTTCCTGTCCAGAACATGTGTGGTGCCAAACATTGTCCTCAAAATAATGTCTCGTTTGATGTAAAGTCCCTCGTTCTGACACATGGTTTCTACGAAAGCAAGGGTTCAAGGCTGAGAGGTGGAGAAGCCAAGCAAAGGGATATCCTTGGACTGGGAACCAGACCAACATTGGGTTGTGTTATGGATGTTATACATCAATATTAAGCAAAGCAAAACAAAATTCTGACCCCATTAAGGCACAACAGTCTATGGTCTCACTAAACCGCAATGTAGATGTCATTATATCAATACAATGAAAAGCCAATATAATTAGAACATATTAGGGTTCGCTGGAGATTCACTGTTGAGGCTATTTGCTTCACTAGGAGCTAAAAAGGAATAAGTAAATTTAAGATATTGTTTTATATGTATATAACGTCTGTGTGTCTCCTGCAGGTGAGGGCGAGTCGTGATGCTGAGGTGGCGAAGAGGTGTCTGTCGGCCATAGAGGAGTGTGCTCGTACCAGGGAGGGGAACCTGCTGGGGCTGGCTGTGGAGGCTGCTAGAGCCAGGTGAGACACTATCCCCACTAGTCCTATGGTCAGCAACCCTGGGCTCATTGTCACTTTTGAAGGAAACTTTACTTCCTGTTGAGAGTTAGAATAGTAGAACACACAAGGTGTAGTTTTAAAATGTGGTTGTGCATCAGCAGTTTTCCTTTTGTTATGTCACTCAATTGTCACTCTAAATGTTTTTAGATTGGTAAATTAGTTGAGTCAGCTATCTAAACTTGTAGTAAGCATGGCGGAATTGCCGACCAGTCATGAAGGGCACGTGCCCACGGGCCCTGACCTCCAAGGGGCCCCCATTGACTTTGTTAGCCACTCTCACTCAGATATCATTGCAAAATGTGTAGAATTTCACAAAATAAGCTTTAAAATGCATCTTCAACCAATGGCAAAATGAGTAGAATTGCATGAACCAAAAACCAACCAAATCTTGCTTAGGCCCCATGACTGTGATACTCTGTATGTTGTTGTTTTTCCTCCTAGATTTAGTCTAGTTGAATGTAAGTCACTCTAAAATGTACCAAAATACCTAAATGTTATTACCCTTGAAGGAAATTTGTTTTTCACATACATGAAATACTATTGATTGGCTATTCATTATACACAAAATGGGAACATGTCATGCCCAACAATAATACAAGCAATTCATCCAACTAGCTGAGTAAAATTACATGAATCTACACAAGTAACAAAGGTCTTGTAAATGACCACATATCCCTCCCTACAAATACACTCTGTTGCATAACATGTATTTATTTATAGGAAACAATACACATTAATCAACATCAATATTACAATAATGCAACATCCATGTAAATATGCCGGGGTTTAGCCAAAAGCTAATTTTCAACAGTATTCCCTGGGCAGCCTCTATGCAAATACTCACTAAAACAATACAAAATACAAATACATTACATCCAATGATATATCATTGTAACAACAACAACACTATCATAAACTATCATCAATCAAGAAAATATCATCACTATCATCAATCAAGAAAATAGTAATTGGCTGTTTCGGTAGAATAGTTAGTTCTGAATCCAAATTGCATTTGATGTATGGAGTTGCCCTGAATGAGGGGATCAGTCAGATGATCAGCCACCCATCTTTCAGCTACTTTTGATAGCACTGGAAGAATGCTTCTAGGTCGGTAATTTTCCACCACTGTAGGGTCACCAGCAATTAAAATGGGTATCACTGCAGCAGACTTCCAATCATTGGGGAAGAACCCATATTTGACGGACAGATTAACGAGATGTACAATAGGGGCAATCAGAGAATATTTTTTGTCTCTTCAGGAATACAGTGTCTAGACCAAATACATATTTTGTTCTAGAGCTCCTGAAGAAGCGAATAATACTGTCCACTGCTGACGCTGACATTTCAAGAATTCTGAATATTGGTTTATTATTATCTATGGGATTGAGAACTGTGGTCTTGGTTGAAAATATTTGATCAGTTCTCTGCCCTTGTTAAAGGTGGTGGATATGAAATCGGAGTCTTGAATGAGAATCCCATTAACCTTTTAATTCAGGATGTTTCTTGGACTTTTCAGCTCCTCTCCCTGTTAGTTTGTTGAGATTTTCCCTAAATCACTTTGTATCACTTGATTTAAAACACTTCTGGTTTTAAAGTGATGTATGTGGTAAAGGAATGGCTAGAACAGGGACAGATGCCATTTTAACAGACCACATGACCATTCTCTACAGCCAGACAGACACAGATGCTCTGTAGTGTAAACAATAACAGACCACATGACCATTCTCTACAGCCAGACAGACACAGATGCTCTGTAGTGTAAACAATAACAGACCACATGACCATTCTCTACAGCCAGACAGACACAGATGCTCTGTAGTGTAAACAATGATAACGATGATGGCAACAGTAGTACATTTTGGTTCTAACTGCCTTTGAAAACGCCCAAGGACAGTATACATAAAACCATCCTGAAGAATAAACATACAAACAGAACACCGTGAGACTATTAGAAACACCAGTTGCTTTTGAAGTAACAGTATTACAGTTAGTATGTGGCTATGTAAAGGAATATTCGTAGCACAATGTGCAGGAGTGTTTCAGCCATTGAAATCCTTGGGTGGGCCACCTATAATTTTATTACATTTTTTAAAATACATTTTTGGGATGGAAAAAACGCATTCATCTCCTAATAAGCGCCCTGCCACTCCCACCCTTTTTGATCCAGACCCCAGACCCCCCCCCCCCCACTAATTTGTAGGTTTAGTGTAGTGTATGCCTATGTGGCTATGTAAAGCAATAGCCACTGCACAAAGTCTAGTTTAAGTAGGCTACTATGTGACCACACTGAAGATGAACTCGGTTACACAAGTATGGCGTCCTGCGAGTGTAGCCACTGTAAAATTATAACTGCGACCTGGCCAAGATAGAGCAAAGCGGTGTGACACAAACAACAACACAGAGTTACACATGGAATAAACAAGTGTACAGTCAATAACACAATAGGGGGGGAAAAGTCTATATACAGTGTGTGCAAATGGCGTGAGGAGGTAAGGCAATAAATAGGCCATAGTAGCAAGAAATTACAATTTAGCAAATTAACACGGGAGTGATAGATGTGCAGATGATGATGTGCAAGTAGAAATACTGGTGTGCAAAAGAGAAGAAAAGTAAATAAAAACAATGTGGGGATGAGGTAGGTAGATTGGATGGGCTATTTACAGATGGGCTATGTAACGCTGCAGCGATCGGTTAGCTGCTCGGATAGCTGATGTTTAAAGTTAGTGAGGGAAATATAAGTCTCCAGCTTCAGTGATTTTTTTGCAATTCGTTCCAGTCATTAGCAGCAGAGAAATTGAAGGAAAGGCTGCCAAAGGAGGTGTTGACTTTGGGGATGACCAGGGAGATATTCCTGCTGGAGCGCGTGCTACAGGTGGGTGTTGTTATCGTGACCAGTGAGCTGAGATAAGGTGGAGCTTTACCTAGCAAAGACTTATAGATGACCTGGAGCCAGTGGGTCTGGCGACGAATATGTAGCGAGGGCCAGCCGACTAGAGCATACAGGTCGCAGTGGTGGGTAGTATATGGGGCTTTGATGACAAAATGGATGGCACTGTGATAGACTGCATCCAATTTGCTGAGTAGAGTGTTGGAGGCTATTTTGTAAATGACATCGTCGAGGATCGGTAGGATAGTCAGTTTTACTAGGGTATGTTTGGCGGCGTGAGTGAAGGAGGCTTTGTTGCGAAATAGAAAGCCGATTCTAGATTTCATCTTGGCTTGGTGATGTTTAATATGAGTCTGGAAGGAGAGTTTACAGTCTAGCCAGACAACTAGAATATGTGGACAACTACAAATACCTAAGTCAGAACCGTCCAGAGTAGTGATGCTAGTCGGGCGGGCGGTTGCGGGCAGCGAATGTTTGAAAAGCTTGCATTTAGTTTTAGTAGCGTTTAAGAGCAGTTGGAGGCCACGGAAGGAGTGTTGTATGGCCATCAGACTGTTAAACAGCCACCACTAACATTGAGTGGCTGCTGCCAACACACTGACTCAACTCCAGCCACTTTAATAATGGGAATTGATGGGAAATTATGTAAAATATATCACTAGCCACTTTAAACAATGCTACCTAATATAATGTTACATACCCTACATTATTCATCTCATATGTATATGTATATACTGTACTCTATCATCTACTGCATCTTTATGTAATACATGTATCACTAGCCACTTTAACTATGCCACTTTGTTTACATACTCATCTCATATGTATATACTGCACTCAATACCATCTACTGTATCTTGCCTATGCCGCTCTGTACCATCACTCATTCATATATCTTTATGTACATATTCTTTATCCCCTTACACTTGTGTCTATAAGGTGGTAGTTTTGGAATTGTTAGCTAGATTACTTGTTGGTTATTACTGCATTGTCGGAACAAGAAGCACAAGCATTTCGCTACACTCGCATTACATTCTGCTAACCATGTGTATGTGACAAATACAATTTGATTTGATTTGAAGCTCGCATGGAGGTTTGCTAACACAGTGTCCAAAGAAGGGCCAGATGTATGCAGAATGGTGTTGTCTGCGTAGAGGTGAATCAGAGAATCACCTGCAGCAAGAGCGACATTGTTGATATATATACAGAGTCGGCCCCAGAATTGTACTCTGTGGTACCCTCATGGAGACTGCCAGAGGTCCGGACAACAGGCCCTCCGATTTGACACACTGAACTCTGTCTGAGAAGTAGTTGGTGAACCAGGCGAGGCAGTCATTTGAGAAACCAAGGCTGTTGAGTCTGCCAATAAGAATACTGTGATTGACAGAGTAGAAAGTCTTGGCCAGGTCGATGAAGACGGCTGCACTGTACAATCTTTTATCGATGGTGGTTATGATATCGTTTACAACCTTGAGCGTGGCTGAGGTGCACCCATGACCAGCTCGGAAACCAGATTGCACAGTGGAGATGGTACGGTGGGATTTGAAATGGTCGGTAATCTGTTTATTAACTTGGCTTTTGAAGACTTTAGAAAGGCAGGATGGGTATAGGTCTATAACAGTTTGGGTCTAGATTGTCACTCCCTTTGAAGAAGGGGATGACCGTGGCAGATTTCCAATCTTTATGGATCTCGGGGCGATCTGAAAGAGAGGTTGAACAGACTGGTAATAGGGGTTGAATTGGCGGCAGATAATTTTAGAAAGCGAGGGTCCAGATTGTCTAGCCCAGCTGATTTTGTACGGGTCCAGGTTTTACATCTGTCTCAGAACATCTGCTATCTGGATTTGGGTGAAGGAGAAGCTGGGGAGGCTCCGGCCATTAGCTGCGAGGGGTGCGGAGCTGTTGGCTGGGGTTGGGGTAGCCAGCAGGAAAGCATGGCCAGCCGTAGAGAAATGCTTATTGAAATTCTCAATTATCATGGATTTATTGGTGGTGACAGTGTTACCTATCCTCAGTGCAGTTGTTTGGGATACACTGACATAAACAATCACCTAAGAAATACATAACAGCATTTTTCTTTGAACCCAGGACTCCCTGGCGATCAGTGCAATGCAGTTGTTACGGAATAGACAATCCTGATTTAATAAATAAAGTGAGCTGAACTGCAGGGAATACTGAAGGAGAGCGTTGTGAAACCCTGCTGGTATATTTGATTAAAAGAGAAGTGTTTTTGAGACATGTTGTTGTGCATTCCCCAGATGTTCTGTTGGGGAGATCACGGATGCCATGAAGACTGTGTTTGGGGAACATAAAGCCAGCACCAGGATGGTGAGCGGAGCCTACCGCAGCGAGTTCGGTGAGCATGAGGAGATCTCCACAGCACACAACCGGTAAGAGCAGAAAGAAAATAGTACTTGATTCTCTGTTGTACTTAATGTTAGAATATAGAATATCTTCTCTGCTCTGTTTTCAACCCCCTGAGACAGCACACTAGGGTTTGTAGCAATATTGAATAACACAAAACATATTGAAACATGGTTGGGTGATATCAGCTTTTGTCCTATCATGATTCTGCACTTATGGCAGAAGATGTTTTCGCCTCCTAGTGGCCAATAATAATATTTAAAAAGGGAGAGAAAAACCCACTGCTAGCGACTTGCATGTTATGGGAGGGATGAGAGGAAATCGGAACATTGTCAAAAGATAAGTGGATCCAAATATTTTCTAGTAGACTATTCTGCTCTATTGGAGATGTGACACGAAAGAGATGTGTAGCCTAAGCCGATCTGTGTGTCTGTGTGTGCCGAGGTGTGAGTGACACAAAGTCAACATCGGGTGACGGTTTGTTAATCATCATGGGCTGCAGAGCAAGGAACTCTTGCTGTCCTTAGAACTGGATAATTATATACTGATTTGCATTTTTGCCTCATCCTCCTCTTATTAGGCCAGGACTTACTATGCGTTGTAGGTAGGTTGCACATTGTTAGAATAATATGGAAATAGCCCCATATGCCTATAGGCTATGCTTCCTTTCTTGCATAAGCTTTGCTCAGCCTAAGTTTTTTGACTTCTCATTGGATTTTTCCATCTTGGCATTGTTTGCTGAATTTCACTTTTTGTGGCCTGAAATATTTGACATTTGAAATAAAGCTGTGCCAAGTCATGTTCGTATCAAATCGAGAGAAAATCAAAGATGTGACTTTTTAAATAATAAATGTCCGCTATAACAATTTACTTTGACTTTTGACCCTTGCCAAACAAAAACCTTTTCTGATCTAACATTTTGTGCTGCTTTGGTGAAACTCTTAGCTCTGTCTACATAGTTATCTTGCATTCTGTAAATGCAACATATTTATTGAAATAACTATATTCATATTTGTTATAGCCTTACTCGGAATGTCATACATGCACTGCCCTGCTTTGTGGCAGTCAAGTTGAAATAGGTTAAGTATTGTTTGTCCATTCATGAGGTCGTCACCATTGACGATGGTTGTCAATCATCCTCGATAGATGATACTATCGTAATATCGCCCAACCATAACACACACACACACATACACGCACACACTTGAAATAAGCACAGGGTCAACTGCAGTGCAGAACCATTTCAGGGTTAAATGCCTTGCTCAAGGGCAGAATGGCTCTGACACCAGCAACCTTCCACTTGCTCATCCCACTGTGTGCCTGTCCTGGGATTTGAACCAGTAACTCTACTTGTCTGCCTTTTCCTTCCCAGTAAGCTAACTGCCACCTCTTGACTCGATCTGGTCGATCTTCAGAACAGTTCAGTTCCAGCAGGATTCATAGACAAAGCTTTTACTCTCATAGACAGAGCCTAAATCAGGTTTGTTCTCAAGGGCTGCAGCATTCAGTCTGGCTTAACCAGGCTAGGTGGTTGTCCCCTTGGGAAGCCAAAGTGATTGGCATGCTTCTACACTTCAGCAATGCACGGAGAATATGTTTGAAGGCCCTTATTGAACCTCCTATGTGATTGTTTGTGCTCAGAGTTTTCAACTTTCTCCCCCATCAAGTCACTATTGCTGTTGTTGTGTCTGGAATTACAATACATTTAATTTGTCTAGAGCCTTTCAAGAACTTTAATAATATTACACATTTCTGAACAGGGTTGTGGAGTTTAAGAAGAAAATCGAAGCTCTTTGCTGGCAAATACACCAATGCAATAATTTGCATTTATATAGTGCATTATTCAAAGCAAAGGTAACTGACCTCATCAACCACCCATTTGTACAGTAGCATCCACCCATCTGAGCCATTTTATGCTAGACGTTCCACTACACATAAAGGTTGTGTTCATTAGAGCACACCATACCAAAGCATTTAGCAACGGAAAACAAAAATATGTCTATTTTTGGACAAGTTACAGCAGTCCTTCCTTGTTTCAGTTTGTTTTCTTCTGTTTGGTGTCTAATGAATACTACCCAGCCATCACTACAGTCCCTAATATGACCTCTCCTTCCCTGTCCAAGGTGGTTGTGTACCATAAACACTTAATTATTAATAACTATTGATATGACTTATTCATCTTCTCACAGGGTGGTGGAATTTAAGAAGCATGAGGGCAGGAACCCTCGTCTGCTGGTGGCCAAGATGGGCCAGGACGGCCATGACAGGGGGGCAAAGGTCATCGCTACGGGATTCGCTGACCTGGGATTTGACGTTGACATTGGACCGCTCTTCCAGGTAAGCTTAGTTGCTAGCTACTGGACTTGAAGAGAAACGATAGAGTATTTATTTCCCAAGTGTTCACAGTAAAGAATAACTCCACGACAGGGAGAGAAGATCAAGTGAGGCATGGATTCAAACAAACGCAGATTTCTCTTCCAGCAGTTAGCAGCGAATGGGATCTCTGCGAACCTTTGTGAAATTGCCTTAAATTGCCTATGAATCTATTTCTGTGCTTAGGTCGTTCATTTGCGTTGGGTTCAATCCCTGCCTCCGTGTTGTTTTAGTCACGCCTCAACTAATTCTTAAAGGTCAAGGCAGTCATTCACATAAGCTATGCCAGGCATAGCACAATGATCACCGCACTAAGGAACGTGTGTGATAACAATGGGACTCTAATGCAGCAATTGTTAATGCTGCATGCAGACATACCACATCATATTCGTACTTGGAAAAAGCCCTTACTATAAATCTGCAGGTGGGTCATATCTTGGTCAATCGTCCATTTAAACGATTAACGCTGAAATGTGTTTGTGTCTGTGAGTGTGAGTCCATCTGGTCTACTCTAGACCTATGGAAAGCCTATGGAACATTCCCTACACAGGCATGGCAAACATCAAAGCTGCATACTGGCCAGTTCACTACGTTTCACCACTCTTCCCTCGTCATTCTCCTAGCGAGGATAGTTAGACAGACACTCCAGTCTTGTTAAAACGTCCCAGCCAATCCCTGAATCGGAAACAACATGAAATGCCCTACTTTCATTCATCTGCTTGCCCTGCCCTCATATTTAGTCTCACATTGAAGTGTTTAACCATTTGATTTTCAGGACAACCAGGGCTACAAGTAGAAGATAACATTTGCCAAGTAGTTACATTAATGAGTTTTATTGACATGTCAATAAAGAAACAAGTTCTGCCAAGCCAAAACCTGATTAAAAAAAAATATATATCATTCTAAGAATGCTCTAAGTACCTAAATTGTTTGCTCAGTGGGAAATGACTATCCAACTAGTCAGTGACAACTGTGTGGAGTTTGACAGCAGTTAAGTGAGATGCAAACATGGTTTGCTTAGCTAGCTACATGCCAAATGGATAGGCTACCCTCACGGTTCTGAAATGACATGATCAATTGAAGTTTACTGATCATGAAAAGCATGCAGTTACTTGCTGTATAACTCTGATGATAGAGCATGTAGAATAATAAATAAAAAAATGTTGTTCTGACTCTGCTCTTCAAGGGCTGATGAGATGATGGAAACGGCACATAGTTGTCTGGTTTAGTGGAGCTGGGGGTCTCCTTGCCCTCCAGCAGCCTAATCGAACACTGTACCGTATTGTGACGTTGTATTGATTCAAAACCTATAGAACATACACTTTCCATGACCAGGTGAATCCAGGTGAACACTCTTATTAATGTCACTTGTTAAGGAGAGGAGACGGGTTAAAGCAGGATTTTTTTTAAACCTTGAGACAATTGAGACATGGCTTGTGGTATGTGTGTAATTCAGAGGGTGAACGGGCAAGATGAAAGATTTAAGTCCCGTTGAACAGGGTGTGGTAGTAGATGCCAGGCGCACCGCTTCGTCTCGAGCTGCAACGCTGCTGGGTTTTTCACGCTCAACAGTTTCCCGTGTTTAGGGAACATTCAGTCTCACATACAGTCAGGTTCATAATTATTGGCACCCTTGATAAAGATGAGCCAAAAAGACTGCAAAATAAATAATACAAATACTGAGCTATATTGTATGCTCAAAAACATTGGGGAATTATTGTTTTATACTAATACAATTGCTCAGATAGAGATTTTGTTAAACAAGTCATTCTTTTTTTCAAAGACAGCGGTCAAATTTATTGGCACCCCTGTTTTAAATACTGTTGCACCCTCCCATTGCGGGGATAATGACACAGCCTTTTTCTAAAATGTTTTAGGAAATTAGAGAACTCGTTGGGAGGGATCTTCAAACCATTCCTCCATACAGAATCATTCTAGATCCTTGATATCCTTTGTCTGCTTTTATGGACTGCCCTCTTCAATTCAAACCACAGGTTTTCAATGGGGTTCAAGTCTGGAGACTGAGATGGCCCTTGCAAAATGTTGCTTTGTGGTCAATTTACCGATATAGGCTGTGCTCCTTCAGGGCAGCTCACTGCTCAAGCAAAGCGTTAATATATAACATTACCTACAAGCAGGGAGTGCAGTAAGCTATACCAGTCCCCCAAAACAGCAGAACCATACGACAGATGACTATGTGTAGCTACGGCAGAAAGCACTGTTTAAATATTATTAAAGTCATTTTACCCGTGCAAGACTGTATACTATGTGTGAATATTAACCATAGTATACAGTCTTGTAGCATGAGCTGTGCAATGTATACCTTATATTTCTCGTATGACCCACCGCCGGGTACCCTCACTTGAGGCAAGATGAGCTGTCATCTTGGCATATGAGAATATTCTACTTATCTAACTAGCAACTGTAAGCAGCAGTATGAACCAGACGCCCTGGAGACGCACCACTGGGTGCTTTCGCTGAAACTAAATGAGTGATCATCTGGTGGGTCTACATGATCTCCTTATGTAACAAGCAACCCTAAGCAATATGACCCAGCCAACCACCTGTAGCAATATGCAATGTACTTATATCAAGTAACCAGCAAAGACGGCAACATGTAGGCTATTGACCACGGCTGACGCCATCTTAGCAAACTTAATGAGGCATGGCACTGGCAGATAAATTAATCGCCGTTAGGAGCTCTCAATAGACAAGTGAAGGAATTCTACCATTACGTGATTGTCTACTAGGCCTATGTGTGAATACTAACTATGTGTAGGATGAGCTAATGCAGCAGTATATCTATTTCTAACACGATGCACCGCCGGGTACACTCTGAGGCAAGATGAGCTGTCATCTTGGTACATGGGGAAATATTCTACCTATCTAATTAGGAAACCGTAAATCGTATGAACCCGCTGGCCATTACCTAGCCAACCGCCTACAATAGATGCACCACCGGGAGCTTCGCTGAAGCAGGGATGAGTTATCATCTTGGTATATGAGGATATTCTACCTATGCAACTGGACTACGGGACTGACCTGATTTTATGATCATACTACAATACTGCCATATGGCAATACTGCAGGAACTCATGTAGGCTCCACGATCCATGATCTTGAGGGTGAAGTTGGGAACGATTGAGAAGCAGTAGCAGTGGAATTGGGTGGCTCATAGCTCGTAACTAGCTCGCAGCGCTGGCGAAGGAATCAGAGCCGTGATGAATTCCAGTAACTTGTCCTTGGTTGCCAGCATCAATGTTGAACAAAGGTTTGCCGTGTGCTGCTCAGCATGCAGGCAGCATGACATGAAAGAGAGGACAAAGCAGTGTTTGTTCTGGTTTAGATGACTGATGTTCCATGCTAATTATTTCATCTTGGAGTGTATGAGAGTACAGTTAACATGTGAGTGTCCATAGTGCAAGCAGAACATAAGAGATCATGCAAGGAACATGTAGCTTATTCAGACTGAAGAACCCCTAAAGCCATCATACCTCTGGAAAGTGTAATGCAACCTCAACAGTGTTGCCTTAACATGAACTCAAAGTTGTGCTACTGAGTGAGGAGAGATACCAACTCATGTTGGTTGCTTCTCCGTAGTCCACGGAAAGAAGGCAGACCGATGGATTCCTGAGCAGACTGCACGCCAAAGGGTCCTGACACTCAATATGAATTGAATCCCTGCTATCGAGCCATGATAAGAAAGGCTGCATTTGCCTGACTGAAATTTGGAATAGAAAAGATATACGTGGTTATATAACAGAAGACATTGTACAGAGAGAAGAGCAGACAGTAGACTGCTGCAGAGTGGCACAGCTCAGCCATTACACACCATCACATGGCATAAATCAACATACAGACGGTATTACTAACAACCCCCCCCCCCCCCTCAAAAAAATACCTCAACTAAACGTTAGTACAGGTGGTTACGTAACTATCTAAATAGCCTAATGACCTACTAATACTGCTCAGCAGCAGTGAGAGTGCCATGATAATCTAAAACCTAGACCTAATAGTCTACTTGAGCTGAAGGTTTATGTCTAACGGTATATGCCGGTAAGCCGTGAGAAAATAATAAATGACCTGATAACGAGAGAAATAGACCCCATAGATGAATAGAATAAGCCTTGATATCTGAAATCAACTCTAACAGACGTTCCCATTAGAGGCAATAGCCGCTTGATCGCCGACAGCTTATCGCCATGTGAGTGTTTAGCAAGCCCACCGCCTGCTAGGTAATGCTAGTATCAACAGGGTTAGGCAACACGGTTCAAACTATAGCGAGCCCTGATTGGTCATCGCACAGCTATACAGCTTCAGCTTCCCCACTAAGGTCCAATATGATAACCCTAACTTTTCTTCCTCCGATTTCAAGTTAGGGTTTAGGTTAGGCAATAGTATACATGTAAATTGAGGCTGTAGTGTTATTTGAATGCTAATTGTAGCGATCACTTCATTATAGTCATCATGTTTTAGCTCCTATTATTATGTGTTATCGTCATGTCTTACTACTTCGATCATGTTTTTCAGGCTGCAACTCTTATGCAATGGTGACTGCTAGCACATTTAGGTGTGAGCTGATATTCTTTGCTTCGTTATCTATACACGGTATTGCATATATGCCATATGCAATACCGTGTATAGATAACGAAGCAAAGAATTATCACATTTGTAGGAGCATGTGCATGGTTAGGCTCGGTAGCTTAATACATGCTGACCAGGGGTGAAAGTAAGGCGGTCTGGTACTGCGTCCCGGCAAAATAAATAGTGGGGGTACGCCGTACCGGTAAAACATGAGCCTGTCACAATAATTAAAACAAACATGTAAACTGTAGGCTATTTCACAATTATTTATCATTACCGCATGTCAGAGGCATGAAAAATGTGCGAATGGACTTGAAAACGGGTGGTATAGTCGACAATCCAAAATGCCAAGGCATAGGCAGAGATAAGTGGCCGACATCGAGACTCGTTCGCAGCAGTGAACTGGCCTAATGACAATCACCAAATGCTATTCCACGTTTTGGTGTTTTGTGTTAGAGGTCTCTTTCCATTCACCATACAGACAGTTTAGAGGCTGGAAATACAGTAGGTTGAATGTGCGCGTGTAGTCTAGTAAAGGAGCCCTTTGTAGTGATTGTTTGACAATCAGATAAAAACATAACTGGTTGTTTTTATGCCCCAATTAAAGGTAATACATTTTAAAAGTTAAATGTCAAATCTTTACGACTAGTCCCACAGAGATCCTATTGAATTAATAGGGGTTCTATATGGAATTCAATGATTGGGCCCATACCTGGAAGAACATTACATCTACTTTCACCCCTGATGATGACTAGAATGACACGATCACTACAATTAGCCAACAATACAATAGCATACGATAAACTAAGAATATAGTCAGTAAACTGTCACTAGAATAATAATACTACTGGAACACGAAGATAGACGGACACGGACTACTACCTATGTCAAATGTATGACACATGATTAGAAATGGCTTGAACTTGAACCTACTGCTGCAGATAAGCATGAAGTAAATGTAACTACGTTGACTGAAATGATACCGTCAAATGTATACTAGTATGACTCATGCTACAGTATGCACTAATGAGCTAGCAGATACTCTGATTTTGCTCAGAGCCGAAAAGCAGTAAAAGTGTCAAATTCAGAGAATGCATTTCTAGCTTAAACTGTGTAAGGGAATAGGGTTCCGAAGAATAATATTGTCCGTAAATAAATAATTTGTACAATATTTAAAGTGTGACTGCCGACGCAAGTCACATGAACTAATGTGACTGGGATGACCCATAAAATGTCAGCTATCACTGATAGAGTGCCTTGCCGTGGTCTCGTGAGCTGCGCGACACAGTGATGGCTACTATCAATATTGAAGCTGCACTAAACTAATCACCAGAATCACAGTGATAAGCACCATCTCCTGCTCATGATAAGAAAACATGGCTACTTCCTCACTGTATAACGATGCATAGCCTGTATAGCTAGCTTAGCATAGGCTACTCCCTCACTGTATAACGATGCATAGCCTGTATAGCTAGCTTAGCATAGGCTACTTCCTCACTGTATAACGATGCATAGCCTGTATAGCTAGCTTAGCATAGGCTACTTCCTCACTGTATAACGATGCATAGCCTGTATAGCTAGCTTAGCATAGGCTACTTCCTCACTGTATAACGATGCATAGCCTGTATAGCTAGCTTAGCATAGGCTACTTCCTCCTTGTATGGATAAGGGATGATTCTCCATGATGGGGTGTGTGTCACCGAGCACACAGACTGACATTGGGAGCAAACACTATACAATAGGCTACTCCCAAGGCTAATTCTACTTAGCTAGCTAGTTTGTAGCTGGCTATTTACTGACAACCTTAGAGCAGCAACATGGTTGATCCTCTCAATCAGCAGTAACTCCTGTCCGCATTGTTTCTTCATTCACTGACACACATCCCAACACCTCCACCCACAAACACCAACAGACCACAACATTCACTACCACACTCACATAGCCCACACCACAACACCTCCACCCACACACAGCCACAAACACCAACAGACCACAACATTCACTACCACACTCACATAGCCCACACCACCTCCACTCACACACACCCACATACACCTGTAGACCTCAATATTCAATATCCACAAAAAAGCTGCACACATCCAACTCTCAACCTCCTCGCATTGACACACATTCAACTCCACCCACCCACACACAGCCACGAACACATACAGCGCCCAACCCTTCCCCCTCCTCACACTGACACCCACACACAGCCACGAGAAGCTACAAGGTTTACTGCAGCCATGGATGCAAAAATGTATGTCCAGATTCAGCAAGACAGGAACTCTCTCTCTGAAGAGTTCACTGCTGATTTGCAGCGTATTACTGAGCAGTGACTATTAATTGAAGTAAATCTATTTTTAAATGAACAGTGATTGTAATTGAAGTAAATTAGTTTTGGAATAAGCAGTTATTATTATTTAAGCAAATCAGTTTTTTTAATGGTTCTCAATGTTATAGTCAATTGAATAGATTTTTGGAATGTTTTGTGTTATTTGTGTATGCAATCTAATAAACAAATATTTAGCTTTTCCTTGTTAGTCCTTTTTGTTCTCTCTGCAAACTGAAGTTCCTTCTGGAAAAATAAAGTTATTCTATGTCATGCTTCTCAGTCATTGAAAATGCTATTTCTAAAAAAAAAAATGGACACCAGAACAATTTTCAGCATTGTGCAACAATAAGTATTCCATTTTTTTTTTTAGAGCAGGCGCATTATGTTGTCCCTCTTCTGGACAGCCTGGTTACGTGGGGCCACTCTATTGTCTTGCAGGATCAGGGACTCGCTTAATGTTATGTGACACAACATGGTCCTCATCCAAGTCCTCTGTGATGCCTTCATGGATGAGGACCATGTTGTGGAGGACACAGGGCACTGGCGATGGCTTCTAGCTCTTCTCCAGCAGCAGCATTCCAGAGGTTGGAGTCTCCTCCATTGGCACTTTAACAGCCCCAAGGACGTCTGTGGATCTGGTTGAATCTTTTGCGCTTGTCCAATAGGTGACTATTGTCCCTGAATGGGACAATAAGACCCAGGCTTATGGGATAGGCAGACTACCCCCATGAGGTGGTACAGCTCTGGCAAAGGGTAGGCATCGAGGTGAGCCTTAGGGTTGCTGGTTCTGTACACGCGTGGATCCTGCACAGAACCAGCATGGCCCGCGTAGACATGCATGAAACAAACTTTGCTGTCGCACACAGCTTGCAGCTGGAACCTGGGTTGACCTTTCTGGTTTATGTAGGCGACCCGGTGTTCGGAGTGCCCCCTGATGGGAATGTGGGTTGGATTTTTGTCACCTTAATGTTTTGTCCTTCACTACTGTAAGCCACAGGCAATTAGCAATGATACTATTGTGTATTGTTCATTATAGGCTTACTATTCACAATGTAGGCTACATTGTATTTTTACATTTGAATTATTTGCTCTAAAGGGGCCATAAATAATATACTTTAACCTACATAAATAACATTTGGTTGATTTATAAAGGACTTATGTCTGGCTTGTTGACTGTACACCCCACCCACCTAGCTGTCTGGTTGGTCAACTAACTCGGCGGCTGGGTGTGCATTCGTGCTTCTTTATATGATAGATAGATGACTAGCTACTGTTAAGGGTTGCGTCAATCGGATCTGGTATCAGGATAAATATGACATTGAGTCACCGATTGTATACTATGTACTTTTTATTAGCTAAGCAATAAGTGGTAAATGCAATTTTCGTATATACGGGCTCTCTGTCACACTTCGCAGGGCAAACAAAGAACTGACTTTTATTCCTGACAAAAAATGTATAATAAACTCTGACAGAAGTAGTTCCTGCTTCCAAGCCGGCCTGTCACAGAGTAGAGACAGGCTGGGTGAGTTTAAACCACACCATCATTGATTGTTGGCGCACAGGCTGGTCCCAGCCCCCGGGCGCTTCAGTGGTCAGTCGTTGTAGTTGTGTAGAATATCTATGCGCCCATGCTCGAAACAGTTATCACGCACCTGGCTCCTGTTATCTAACAAAAGACCGTTTGTTCCCAACACTACGCTCTGTATGTGTCCGTTTTTATGTTATTCTGTATTTTTCCATCACGAGAAAGGCCCATGGCCCTGAAACTGTTAACAATGTCTCAAGTCAGCTATGTTGCATAACACATACACCCACACAAGCCAACAGCAAATAATATTCCATCGCATATGATATGGTAACGGGCTATAGTGTATAAGACAGAACCTCACACTACATCATTGGGGATTTTAGTGACACTTTATTTAGGCTACTTTGACCAAAACACAGGCCGTCTAGACATCCAAATTACCAAAACGCTTTTGGGGTTCAACCGAAAATGACACCGAAGGGCGAAGTCGTTGTAGCGAGGGACGACTTCCTCCACATAACCCTCGACTCTTCACCCACTAAAATCTATAGCCACTCCATGAAATCGGGACCAGGATCTAAAAAGTCAAAAAGCCACAGGTAAAAACCAACATTTTACGTGGTCATTACATCGTGTTATCAGCAAGAGTAGCTAAAACTAACACAATGGAATGTTTGTGTTTGAAAAACAAAAGTTCAACAAACTTTGTTTGAAACAAACACAGTTCGTCACACGCGTTCGCTAATATATTGCTTGTTGAACGTGCCTTGGGGCAGTCTCAGCCTTAAAATATAACACATGATTTAGAAGTAATAAATCAGATCTTATTGAGACGTACAGTATAGGAGGACCACTATATAGACTTTCCACATCATTGGCAGTGGTTCGACTACTAACGTGATGATGACTACTGTTTTTTCATACTACTTTGTTTCCTCCTCTATAGACCCCCCTGGAGGTGGCCCAGCAGGCAGTAGATGCAGACGTCCACTGTGTTGGGGTCAGCACGCTGGCCGCAGGACACAAGACCCTGGTCCCAGAGCTTATCAAGGAGCTTCGCAACCTCAACCGTCCTGACATCCTGGTCATCTGTGGAGGGGTCATCCCACCTCAGGTAACCTGTGACCCTTAACCCAACCTCAACCACCCTGACATCCTGGTCATCTGTGGAGGGGTCATCCCACCTCAGGTAACCTGTGACCCCTAACCCAACCTCAACCACCCTGACATCCTGGTCATCTGTGGAGGGGTCATCCAACCTCATGTACACTGTAACCTTTGACTTGTAGGGAGATGAACCCCGAGAATGTCCTGAGTCTCTGTCAGTCTTTCTCTTTCTGATACCAAATAATGATCTCCCTCTCCAAGGTTACTCACTCAAGCTCTCATAATTAAAACAATTTTTTTTAAACGGCAAGAAATATACATATACAGAATATACAACGATCCACCTCTTTCCCACCATCTTTCTCCTTTCTCTCTGCAGAATACTAAACAATAATAGTGTAAATGACACCAACACGAGCTGCCAGCAGTTTCTCTCATCAAATAGGAAAATAAAGAAGACCAGTTTAGTCTCTCTGCTTGACCAAACAGTAGAATAACCCATAGCCTGCTCGGTTAAACACGACAGATCACTCTGTTCTTAGAGTCCCAGGACGGTGTACAGCCATCTTGTGGAGAGTAACAAAGAGACTAAAGACAGACGAGATCATCCCTGCAACCCCCCAGATAGGAGCACGTTTGTCCACGAGCTGCGGTCTCACAGTGGTGAACCATCGACAATATTAGAACACGAAGGCTCGTGTTGCAAAACCGATTAACTAGCCTGCTAATATGTATTCTCGCTAAGTCTAGGGGTCCAAGGCCTAGTTACCCAGTCTGTAACCTGATTTAAAGTTGTGCATTTATGTGAGAAATCTGTGTATGAGAACTGTGTTGTATGTACATGTGCCCAGGTGACGGCAAACTTAGCGGGACCCAGGGCCAGCTCCGTCCGGCCTCCCATAGGTCGGCTAACCAGATTTATTGTTTGTTGTTCAAAAGGGTGACCAAAACACACACAAAGAGTGGTGCACACATGGAACCTATGAGATGGTTTAATTATTGCTGGGCCTGAAGAGTGAGAAAACATTGAGTTAGTTGAGGTAAACACAATCAGGCTGCCTGATGACTATTTCTGATTGCCGTCTTAATATACACACAAATGCGCGTGCTTGTGTCTTGGTAGTTTAACAAATCAGTTGCCTTCTGCAGGGGACCAATGGATGCCATTATAGTGTATTGTGGAATGGAGGTGTCACTCGGAGTGGGTGTGAATTGGAAAAGTCAAAGCAGTGCAAATAGGAATTGACATCAAAATCCACAGCTCTGCCACTTGATGCCTGGATGCACACACACACACACACACACACACACACACACACACACACACACACACACACACACACACACACACACACACACACACACACACACACACACACACGTAGTAATAGCTACTGGTGTCCTGTGAGAGAGATGAAACCATTTAGTTTATGTATTCAGAGAGACGTCTCATTTATGAAACCATGTTTCTGTGTTCACACAAATAGACAGCAGCCGATTATAGAGCCAACAACAACAAACATAAAACAGCCAGGATCAGAGGCCCATGTTGAACACACAAGATTGTATCATAACGAATACAATACCATGACAACATTCCTAGATGTGACGTGATTGCGTCGCCTTGTCCTCTGTCCTTTATGTATAGATAGTGGTATTCATAGTGAATATTTTATTCATAAAGAGCTTTTCTTCAGCTTCTACACTATGCTACAGTATAATAGCTCTGCTATATAGATATCAAAATATGCAGGTTTCTCAGGGTGCATTCACACCAGTGGTGGTTAGTGCCATTAGAAATTAGGGATGGTGATTTGATAGGTGTACGCAACTACATGATACTCAAATTTGCCTTATACCCATAATGAGGTTGCTACAACCTAGCCTAGAAATTAACATTTGTAATATAGGTGCACAGGTCTGGAGACAAATTGTGGTAATCAAAGTGAAAGACAGTGACACTTTCAATATCACCTTGCACACTCTTGCCTGCATCTATCTCATCTGGGGTGTAATCATTAGTCCAAACAGTTGCAAACTGCTTTGCAACTAAAACAAGAGTTTTTATTGGACAAATTCAGGTAGGTCCCTCCTTGTTTCATTCCGTTTTCTTCAGTTTAGTAACAGAATCGGTGGACTGAATAAATCCCTGATCACCTGCACACACAGTTCACTTTCATAGCAGCCACATAACGCATCATCAGTTTACTCGTATAATTCCTTCTATCATCTACGTGCTCTCTTCCTCTTACATTTTCCCTTTGCTTGTGGACTTCAGTGCACAACACAACAGGCGTCTGTTACCAGGCGCAAAAACCTCTCCAAGCCAAGCCAAGCCAAACCTTCATACCATAACCCCTAACTGCTACACAGCCTACATTGTTGTCACCATATTAACATTATGTCAACAAACTAAAATTAACACGTTAGTAAACCCACAATCCAAACCTTGTGTAAAATCACGCAGTACAGTGTACAGCAACCAGTTTAGCAGGCAATACATTCATAAAACCGAAAGCTTACCTTGACTTGGAACAGATGAAGTGTTGGATAGCCTTAGCCAGCTGGCTAACATAAATACCATTCCTCTCTGTTTGAGTCAGGTTGTTGAGGAGGCTAAATTAGCTCTGTTGGCTAAGTAAGTGAAAGGTATAACAGCATCCACTCTCCTGGGAAGGATTTCTACTAGATGTTGGAACATTGCTGCAGAGACTTGGTTCCATTCAGGCACAAGAGCTTGCTTCCATTCAAGAGTGAGGTCGGGCACTGATGTTGGGCGATTAGGCCTGGCTCACAGTTGGCGTTTCAATTCATCCCAAAGGTGTTCGATGGGTTTGAGGTCAGGGCTCTGTGCAGGCCAGTCAAGTTCTTCCACACCGATCTTGACAAACCATTTCTGTATGTACCTCGCTTTGTGCATGGGGGCATTGTCATGCTGAAACAGGAAACGATCTTCCCCAAACTGTTTCCACAAAGTTTGAAACACAGAATCGTCTAGAATGTCATTGTATACTGTAGCGTTTAGATGTCCCTTCACTGGATTTAAGGGGTCTAGCCCGAACCATGAAAACCAGCCCCAGACAATTATTCCTCCTCCTCCAAACTTTACATTTGGTACTATGCATTTGGGCAGGTAGTGTTCTCCTGGTATCCGCCAAACCCAGATTCGTCCATCGGACTAGCAGATGGTAACGCGTGATTCAATACTCCAATACTTTAATACTCCCCCCCCTCCCCCCGGTTGTAAATACCGGCAGGAACTCTCTCTCCCACATAATGAAAGGGAAGTGAAAAATCCCTTCGTTACAACAGAGAGAGATTTTGTAGTACTGGGACATTGAATAATGAAACAATATTTCTGTAATCTAAACAGTTGGAATGGTCCGTGGGTACTTAAAGAGCAATCCTGTTGAATTTGTGATGTAACTAAGGACAGTATAACAACATAACTGTATCTCTGAATGTGTATATTTCCCAGTCGTCAGGTTCACATCCAAATGTTGGGGAACTTATATGATTAAATATGAAACTATTTGTGAGAAGATGAAGTGTGATGTTAGCCTTCTAAATGAGAGGATTGTTTTTCATATAAGACTTTTGCCAAGTCAGTGGCAACGCCCATGTGAGCACAGACATTATGACAAAAGGAGGGAATGCCCTTTTTCCACTGAGTGGTTAAATAGAACTTGTGACCAACTTTACATTAGACCAGAAAGCATGGAGCTCTGGCTACATGTTGAAATGGTTAAGAAATGTAAATCTCTAGAGACCAAGCACGTGGTTTGAACTGGACGTCAAAAATGGTTAAGAAATCTACAAAACTAAAGACCAGAGAAGGCATCCCCACACTGAAATGGTTACCACTCTGAGACCAGCGAGACCAACAGCGTAAGCTGAAAGGTACTGAATGGCTAGACACTGAAACTTTCTCGAGTGAAGAAGATGAAAACTACACAGGAACATTCAGTCTGCAGCTGTTTAAGTACTTTAGTCTATTAACCTCGACCGAGAACCACCAGGTGGTACTCTGAAATATCCATTCTAAAGAACAATTCCCTATCAAACGGCTGTTGGTACGTCTGACATATCCATTATAACAGAGCTACAACTACGAAAGACTTTGATCTCTGGTGGACAAACCAGAGACTTTCTGTCGAATTACTCCTCAGACGGATCAAGTGTTTTCAACGGAGAGACCGCAAAGACACACAGTTGAAGTCGGAGTTTATATACACTTAGGTTGGAGTCATTAAAACAGTTTTTTCAACCACTCCACAAATTTCTTGTTAACAAACTATAGTTTTGGCAAGTCGGTTAGGACATCTACTTTGTGCATGACACAAGTCATTTTTCCAACAATTGTTTACAGACAGATTATTTCACTTATAATTCACTGTATCACAATTGCAGTGGGTCAGAAGTTTAGATACACTAAGTTGACTGTGCCTTTCAAAAGCTTGGAAAATTCCTGAAAATTATGTAATGACTTTAGAAGCTTCTGATAGGCTAATTGACATCATCATCATTCAATTGGAGGTATACCTGTGGATGTATTTCAAGGCCTACCTTCAAACTTAGTGCCTCTTTGCTTGACATCATGGGAAAATCTAAAGAAATCAGCCAAGACCTCAGAAAACAATTGTAGACCACCACAAGTCTGTTTCATCCTTGGGAGCAATTTCCAAACGCCTGAAGATACCACGTTCCGTTCATCTGTACAAACAGTCGTACGCAAGTATAAACACCATGGGACCACGCAGCCATCATACCGCTCAGGAAGGAGACGCGTTCTGTCTCCTAGAGATGAACGTACTTTGGTGCGAAAAGTGCAAATCAATCTAAGAACAACAGCAAAGGACCTTGTGAAGATGTTGGAGGAAACCGGTACAAAAGTATCTCTAGCCACAGTAAAACGAGTCCTATATCGACATAGCCTGAATGGCCGCTCAGCAAGGAAAAAGACAATGCTCCAAAACCGCCATAAAAAAGCCAGACTATGGGTGGCAACTGCACATGGGGGCAAAGATTGTACTTTTTGGAGAAATGTCCTCTGGTCTGATGAAACAAATATTTAACTCTTTGGCCATAATGACCATTGTTATGTTTGGAGGAAAAAGGGGGAGGCTTGCAAGCACACCATCCCAACCGTGAAGCACGGGGGTGGCAGCATCATGTTGTGGGGGTGCTTTGCTGCAGGAAGGACTAATGCACTTCACAAAATAGATGGCCTCATGAGGAGGAAAAGTCTGTGGATATATTGAAGCAACATCTCAAGACATTTAGTCAGGAAGTTAAAGCTTGGTCACATGGGTCTTCCAAATGGACAATGACCCCAAGCATACTTCCAAAGTTGTGGCAAAATGGCTTAAGGACAACAAAGTCTAGGTATTGGAGTGGCCATCACAAAGCCCTGACCTCAACCCTATAGAAAATTTGTGGTCAGAACTGAAAAAGCGCGTGCGAGCAAGGAATGGGCCAAAATTCACCCAATTTATTGTGGGAAGTTTGTGGAAGGCTCCCCGAAACGTTTGACCCAAGTTAAACAATTTAAAGACAATGCTACCAAATACTAATTGAGTGTATGTAAACTTCTGACCCACTGGGAATGTGATGAAATAAATAAAACCTGAAATAAATTATTCTCTCTACTATTGTTCTGACATTTCACATTTTTTAAATAAAGTGGTGATCCTAAGTGACCTAAGACAGGGATTTTTTTTACCAGGATTAAATGTCTGGAATTGTGAAACTGAGTTTAAATGTATTTTGCTAAGATGTATGTAAACTTCCGACTTCAACTGTACACACGTAAATACGTACAATGCAATTATTTTGAATGAACGGCCGTTCATGTGCAAAGTATTCCCGCTCTTTATCTGCCAAGCTGTCATATCGGTTTTAGTCCACTAGGGACTTTCCGTTGCATTATGTAGTAATCAATGTGTAAACTATTCTGTTTGTGTGTTTATGTAATTCTGTGTGATTATTTAGTTAGTTAGTAAATAAATAATTAAGCCACTTTGTATATTGCTGATTCATAATTTATGCTAGGGTTCGTGCAGACATCCAAGGATTTTGCGACATTCAGAATGAGACTGATAGAAGGTAAATAAGAATTAATGACTTGACTGTGACTGATGTAAGAGATATTTATATTTTTTTAAGAGTTTAGTCGGGAGAGAGTAACTCGTAACTTTTTCCGTGGTGCCCCAGATTACTACTTAATTAATTGTTACATGAGTAATTTAATCGCGTAATAATTTAATGTGGTATGTAATTATTTGATAAAATAACAGTCAATCACATAAAAAAATAACAGTCAAAGACACAACACCATTCTCCTGCTAATGTTTGGCTATGGAGTTTGCATGACTGTGTGCTCAATTTTATACACCAATCAGCAACGGTTGTGGCTAAAATAAGCGGAATCCACTAATTTGAAGGGGTGTCCACATACTTCTGTCCTCTGGCTACGCAATGGTGCTACCCTGTTGGGGCTACTGTTGACCTTCATTTCAAAACAGTGTGTTTTTAATCAGTGAATATATTTAGTTTTTTTATTCACTGAGTAGAATGGTCTTCCCCTTCTTCCTATGAAGATCATCTGCTGACTCACACGTTGGTTATACGCTGGTATTAAGGGAGATAATGGTTCTAGTGAAGGTTTTTCTGTCTCTGCATGTTCTGTTAAAAAATAAAATGCACTTCATCCTCATTCCATTTTGGACTGAGAATGTGTGTCTGTAACACTATGTTGCAGGACTATGAGTTCCTGTACCAGAGTGGTGTGTGCTGTATCTTTTTACAGTATATAACTCCATGCTGTATGTTTCTCTACAGGACTATGAGTTCCTGTACCAGAGAGGTGTGTGCTGTATCTTTTTACAGTATATAACTCCATGCTGTATGTTTCTCTACAGGACTATGAGTTCCTGTACCAGAGTGGTGTGTGCTGTATCTTCGGCCCCGGGACGAGAATCCCTCAGGCTGCAGTAGACGTGATAGACAACATTGAGAAGAGCCTGGACAAGATCCGCCAGGCCATGTAGACAGATTGCTGATGAACAATATAACTCATTAATATAGTGTGTGTGTGTGTGTGTACACACACAGCGATGGGAAGAAGTTGCAAACATCGGCGTGTGATATCTGCACAGGATGATAGAATAGCGCAATGAGATTGTGACATGAATATATTCATAATGACTGTGTGAATTTTGCCCTAAACCACAACCAATAATATACAGTTTAGTCTACAGATCTCTTAGTCTGTCTTCATCAGCGTTTCTCAATCCATTCCTCAATCAAGGACTTGGTGATTGGTTGTGTACAGTAAGTGCTGGGTTTGAAAACGTGTTCTTTCTGAGCACTCCCCTAAGGATAGATTGTAAAACACTGATATGGGGCGGCTGGTAGCCTAGTGGTAAGGGCGTTGGACTTGTAACCGAAAGGTTGCAAGATCGAATCACCGAGCTGACAAGGTAAAAATCTGTCATTCTGCCCCTGAACAAGGCAGTTAACCCACTGTTCCTAGGCCTTCATTGAAAATAAGAATTTGTTCTTAACTGACTTGCCGAGTTAAATAAAGGTAAAGAAATAAAATACATATAGACAGAATAAATATTGAAAATATAAGTGTGAAACCTGCACAGGATATTAAGGAGATTGGAAATATCCGTAATAACATGGACTTTAGATAAAAGTTATCTAAAGTCACTGAACTTATGTTGTCAATAAAAATAATGTGATATGTTCGCTGTAACAGCTTAAGGTTTTCCATGGTTCAGATGAGATATTGAATCTGATCAATAAGATCATTAACTTTAACTAAACTTATCTTATTACTTATCGATTTAGGTTTTTACTGCTGGCTAACTTCAAAATGACTTTGCGCGTAGTATCGCGAAGATACACTACCGTATGACCTTTTTATTTATCCAGGTAGATTATAGAGAAGTTGAGAACACATTCTCTTTAAAAATAACAACCTGGCAATAGGATAGTCATTTGGCATATTAGGTCATTTCTCTCACAATCATTTTTACTCTCTCTCTTCCTTGTTCTGTGTGAAAATGAGAAACATGCCAGACCCTTTAACCCCAGAACTCGCCCTCAGACAAATGGTAATGACAAAATTTTATACATTGACACCGGGAACAAATTCTGACTTGGAAGTCCTAAGAGCAGCTTTGACCCCCATACGTAAATCACTTATTTTGTCACAATGGGTTAAGAGATTTGCCTGATTCTCACTTCTCAAGTCAGAGATTCTAACTGATAGAGAGATTACCTCAAGCAGGACAGATCAGACATGTTAGACAATACAAAGTGGGCCGTTGCTGGCTATGTTACTGTATGTATTTGGTCAGATATCCTTTTGCCTTTATGTTCAAGCTTTTGTATTGTCTTTTATATCTTATTTTTTGAATTGTCTGCTGGAGCTTTGAACCAGTTTATTGGAATAAGAGTTGAGTGCTATGGAGACTGATTACATATCCGCTGATTGCCATTAACTTGCTCATGTCTCGGCTCTCAATAACATAAAGCTCAACAGCTCTCTCTTTCTCTCTGTCCATCCCCGCTTAGCCACACTCAAACCCCATCCAGAAACAACACCTTGCCTTTTAAGGACTTCTGTAGCTTGATTTCTATCAGATTGGAATGAACCATTATGGCAAAACTTGCCTTTCAGAGTGTGAGGTGGAGTTGCTAGCATATTTGGGTATTCCTACACAATAGCTTGAAGTACCTAGGGCAGGGGTCTCCAACAGGTCTAACAACCGCTACCTGTAGCTCTCAGCCCACATGTGAGTAGCTCACCAAGCAATTCTGAAAGTATGTGTCAATTTTTCATGTTTTCAATCCCAAAATGCCATAAACAAATCTCACAAGTAAATCTCACATTCCTCACTTGCTAGATGTGATTAAAAGGCAAAGATGCACAATTAAAAGGGAATTCCACTCAAATCTAAATTTGCTTGTTTTCTATAGTCTTCAAATGTGATTTAAGCATTGACATGGACTCAGAACATCCAATTGAGTTGTTTTTCTCTATAAAGAGTGAAAAACAATATATATAAAACACAATTTGGGGTTAAAAATCACAGATTTGATATGTGGTGTTTATTTAAGCAATAAGGCCCGAGAGGTTGTGGAATATGGCCAATATACCACGGCCAAGGGCTGTTCTTGGACACACGCCGTTTATAATAACCATTATTTTTTACCAGGTATATTGACAGAAAACATAGTGCACTACTTTTTCTTTAACACTAAGGACCCAGAGAAGAGAAGAATGCCAGCCTATTTGAAAGCATTAAAAGTTGCTTTCATGCTAGAAACGGATGGAGACCCCTGACCTAGGGGATTAAGAGCTAAGGGTTATTTCCGGACAGGTCTATAGTATCTGTAATATAGAGCAGTGGAGGCTGGATGGAGGAGCTATAGGAGGATAGCCTAGTAATGGCTGGAATGGAATTAATGGAACGGTTGCAACCATGTTTTACTCTGTTCCATTTACTATATTTTAGCTATGACAATGAGCCTGTCCTCATATAACTCCTCCCACCAGCCTCCGCTAATATAGAAGAAACACTATGAGAATGGGCAGTCAGAGAAGCAATCTGAAACAGAGTGTGAAAGCAAACCAGCTAAACATATGAAAGACCATGCAGTTGAAACATTGTTGTTGAATCCACATCTTCACTAAAAATCTAAGTTGAAAGTAGCAAGCAGTTTGCTCCTCTGCTTTTGAAATAAATATCAATCTTTTCTGGAGCTGTAGGCAGAATTCCTTATCCAATAAGTTCATTCATGAATACACAAGTAAGAAAGAGAGCTCATTTATAAGAAAGATCAGGAAACATTTTGTTTATGTATTTAAACACTTATTTTTGGCACTAAACAGTCTCCATATATACTTCCAGAAATGTTTTTAGCTGTTACCAGGGTGACCTTCAGACGAGTCTTGTGAGGCCTGTGGGCGTCCTATTAGTGTGGCGCCTAAACTGTTTGGAGGCTACAGACAGAAGTTGGTAGATCGGCTGTACCGACTTCAGACAAGTCCCAAGATGGAGATCACCATCATGTTCGTGAGGGTCTCGTCTTTCCATAGAGGGGTCAGTTTTTTGGGCAAAGCCATTGGGAAACTGCAGACGTTTTCGTGAGAAGACTGATTTTCAGGATGTCTCATGGTCTGACCAACACCGGTCTAGCTCTGTCACCTTTCACCGCAGATGCAGAAGTGTGACATCTGAGGGGCCTCCCGAGTGGCGCAGTAGTCTAAGGCACTGCATCACAGTGCTAGTTGTGCCACTAGAGATCCAGGCACTGTCACAGCCGGCTGCGACTGGGAGACCCATGGAGCGGTGCACAGTTGGTCCAGTTTGGCCGGCAGGGATATCCTTGTCCCATCACGCTCTAGTGACTCCTGTGGCGGGCCGGGCGCATGCACACTGACACGGTCGCCAGGTGTTTCTTCCGACACATTGTTGTGACTGGCTTCTGGGTTAAGTGGGCATTGTGTCAAGAAGCAGTGCGGCTTGGTTGGGTTGTGTTTCGGAGGACGCATGGCTCTCAACCCTCAGGCTGCAGTAGACGTGATAGACAACATTGAGAAGAGCCTGGACAAGATCCGCCAGGCCATGTAGACAGATTGCTGATGAACAATATAACTCAATAATATAGTGTGTGTGTGTGTGTACACACACAGCGATGGGAAGAAGTTGCAAACATCGGCGTGTGATATCTGCACAGGATGATAGAATAGCGCAATGAGATTGTGACATGAATATATTCATAATGACTGTGTGAATTTTGCCCTAAACCACAACCAATAATATACAGTTTAGTCTACAGATCTCTTAGTCTGTCTTCATCAGCGTTTCTCAATCCATTCCTCAATCAAGGACTTGGTGATTGGTTGTGTACAGTAAGTGCTGGGTTTGAAAACGTGTTCTTTCTGAGCACTCCCCTAAGGATAGATTGTAAAACACTGATATGGGGCGGCTGGTAGCCTAGTGGTAAGGGCGTTGGACTTGTAACCGAAAGGTTGCAAGATCGAATCACCGAGCTGACAAGGTAAAAATCTGTCATTCTGCCCCTGAACAAGGCAGTTAACCCACTGTTCCTAGGCCTTCATTGAAAATAAGAATTTGTTCTTAACTGACTTGCCGAGTTAAATAAAGGTAAAGAAATAAAATACATATAGACAGAATAAATATTGAAAATATAAGTGTGAAATCTGCACAGGATATTAAGGAGATTGGAAATATCCGTAATAACATGGACTTTAGATAAAAGTTATCTAAAGTCACTGAACTTATGTTGTCAATAAAAATAATGTGATATGTTCGCTGTAACAGCTTAAGGTTTTCCATGGTTCAGATGAGATATTGAATCTGATCAATAAGATCATTAACTTTAACAAAACTTATCTTATTACTTATCGATTTAGGTTTTTACTGCTGGCTAACTTCAAAATGACTTTGCGCGTAGTATCGCGAAGATACACTACCGTATGACCTTTTTATTTATCCAGGTAGATTATAGAGAAGTTGAGAACACATTCTCTTTAAAAATAACAACCTGGCAATAGGATAGTCATTTGGCATATTAGGTCATTTCTCTCACAATCATTTTTACTTTCTCTCTTCCTTGTTCTGTGTGAAAATGAGAAACATGCCAGACCCTTTAACCCCAGAACTCGCCCTCAGACAAATGGTAATGACTAAAAGTAATACATTGACACCGGGAACAAATTCTGACTTGGAAGTCCGAAGAGCAGCTTTGACCCCCATAAGTAAATCACTTATTATGTAACAATGGGTTGGAGATTTGCCTGATTCTCACTTCTCAAGTCAGAGATTCTAACTGATAGAGAGATTACCTCAAGCAGGACAGATCAGACATGTTAGACAATACAAAGTGGGCCGTTGCTGGCTATGTTACTGTATGTATTTGGTCAGATATCCTTTTGCCTTTATGTTCAAGCTTTTGTATTGTCTTTTATATCTTATTTTTTGAATTGTCTGCTGGAGCTTTGAACCAGTTTATTGGAATAAGAGTTGAGTGCTATGGAGACTGATTACATATCCGCTGATTGCCATTAACTTGCTCATGTCTCGGCTCTCAATAACATAAAGCTCAACAGCTCTCTCTTTCTCTCTGTCCATCCCCGCTTAGCCACACTCAAACCCCATCCAGAAACAATACCTTGCCTTTTAAGGACTTCTGTAGCTTGATTTCTATCAGATTGGAATGAACCATTATGGCAAAACTTGCCTTTCAGAGTGTGAGGTGGAGTTGCTAGCATATTTGGGTATTCCTACACAATAGCTTGAAGTACCTAGGGCAGGGGTCTCCAACAGGTCTAACAACCGCTACCTGTAGCTCTCAGCCCACATGTGAGTAGCTCACCAAGCAATTCTGAAAGTATGTGTCAATTTTTCATGTTTTCAATCCCAAAATGCCATAAACAAATCTCACAAGTAAATCTCACATTCCTCACTTGCTAGATGTGATTAAAAGGCAAAGATGCACAATTAAAAGGGAATTCCACTCAAATCTAAATTTGCTTGTTTTCTTACAGACCTAAAATAATAGTCTTCAAATGTGATTTAAGCATTGACATGGACTCAGAACATCCAATTGAGTTGTTTTTCTCTATAAACACATTTCATTTTGAGAGTGAAAAACAATATATATAAAACACAATTTGGGGTTAAAAATCACAGATTTGATATGTGGTGTTTATTTAAGCAATAAGGCCCGAGAGGTTGTGGAATATGGCCAATATACCACGGCCAAGGGCTGTTCTTGGACACACGCCGTTTATAATAACCATTATTTTTTACCAGGTATATTGACAGAAAACATAGTGCACTACTTTTTCTTTAACACTAAGGACCCAGAGAAGAGAAGAATGCCAGCCTATTTGAAAGCATTAAAAGTTGCTTTCATGCTAGAAACGGATGGAGACCCCTGACCTAGGGGATTAAGAGCTAAGGGTTATTTCCGGACAGGTTTATAGTATCTGTAATATAGAGCAGTGGAGGCTGGATGGAGGAGCTATAGGAGGATGGCCTAGTAATGGCTGGAATGGAATTAATGGAACGGTTGCAACTCTGTTCCATTTACTATATTTTAGCTATGACAATGAGCCTGTCCTCATATAACTCCTCCCACCAGCCTCCGCTAATATAGAAGAAACACTATGAGAATGGGCAGTCAGAGAAGCAATCTGAAACAGAGCGCAGAAAGCAAACCAGCTAAACATATGAAAGACCATGCAGTTGAAACATTGTTGTTGAATCCACATCTTCACTAAAAATCTAAGTTGAAAGTAGCAAGCAGTTTGCTCCTCTGCTTTTGAAATAAATATCAATCTTTTCTGGAGCTGTAGGCAGAATTCCTTATCCAATAAGTTCATTCATGAATACACAAGTAAGAAAGAGAGCTCATTTATAAGAAAGATCAGGAAACATTTTGTTTATGTATTTAAACACTTATTCTTGGCACTAAACAGTCTCCATATATACTTCCAGAAATGTTTTTAGCTGTTACCAGGGTGACCTTCAGACGAGTCTTGTGAGGCCTGTGGGCGTCCTATTAGTGTGCCGCCTAAACTGTTTGGAGGCTACAGACAGAAGTTGGTAGATCGGCTGTACCGACTTCAGACAAGTCCCAAGATGGAGATCACCATCATGTTCGTGAGGGTCTCGTCTTTCCATAGAGGGGTCAGTTTTTTGGGCAAAGCCATTGGGAAACTGCAGACGTTTTCGTGAGAAGACTGATTTTCAGGATGTCTCATGGTCTGACCAACACCGGTCTAGCTCTGTCACCTTTCACCACAGATGCAGAAGTGTGACATCTGAGGGGCCTCCCGAGTGGCGCAGTAGTCTAAGGCACTGCATCGCAGTGCTAGTTGTGCCACTAGAGATCCAGGCACTGTCACAGCCGGCTGCGACTGGGAGACCCATGGAGCGGTGCACAGTTGGTCCAGTTTGGCCGGCAGGGATATCCTTGTCCCATCACGCTCTAGTGACTCCTGTGGCGGGCCGGGCGCATGCACACTGACACGGTCGCCAGGTGTTTCTTCCGACACATTGTTGTGACTGGCTTCTGGGTTAAGTGGGCATTGTGTCAAGAAGCAGTGCGGCTTGGTTGGGTTGTGTTTCGGAGGACGCATGGCTCTCAACCTTCGCCTCTCCTGTGTCCATACGGGAGTTGTAGCGATGAGACTGTAACTACCAATTGGATACCATGAAAAAGGGGTAATAAAATAAAAAGAAGTGCGACATCTGGCTTAAACTGATGCATTTTGATGGGGATTTTTTTATTATGCTAATTCAATTTCAGCAAAGGTGTGGATATTGACTCTAGGGGGTTTTAATAACTCAATGCAATATTTTGAATTTTGCACACAATATTAATGCAAACAAAGATGAATTTAGATGGAGAAACAGGATCTATTAATGTCAAAATTTCAGGGTCTCTGTTACAACAACAACATTCAACAAAAAACATTCTATTGTCAGAGGAGTTGAGTTTCAGAGCATGCAGAGGAAAAGAAGATCACATTTTTCCAGATTTTCTATTTTCTTTTCAAGGTTTTCTTGAAAAATAGACAAACATTGGCAGTAGAATAGCCTTAATGAAGAGCTCAGTGACTTTCAACGTGGCACCTTCATAGGATGCCACCTTTCCAACAAGTCAATTAGTCAGCTTTCTGCCCTTCTAGAGCTAACCCAGTCAACTGTAAGTGCTGTTATTGTGAAGTAAAGTGTTTAGGAGCAACAAAGAGAGAGAAAAAAAAAAATGCTTTTCTAAAGCCCTTTCATTTTCTCAAGAGTAGCTCTGTTACAATCATTAGAGGTCACACAAACAAAGTCAGATGTGAAAAACGCTTCCTGAAGTTTCCAGCAGCCTCCAAAATGGCACACTATTCCCTATTCCTTACATAGTTCACAACCACTGCCACATCAGAATAATATTAGCTACATAGGGCTCTGTCTAAAAGTAGTGGACTATGTAGGGAATAGGGTCCAATGTCAGATTAGCTCTCCTCTTTTAACTTGATGGTTCCTGAGGCTTCTATTGGGGACAAACTCACAGAACACTCTAGACATGGGGAGGATAGTCAAGAAGGCTGTCTCGTAGCCTGCCAATGCTACAATATCCAACAAGTCTCTCAAAACAGGAAGAAAGGGACCAGAACTATGGCCACAGAGACCATTGTAAATGCTCATAGCGTCCATTGTGAATGGCCATAGTGACCATTGTGAAGTTTAAGTTCAATGCTACAGTACCTCACAACAACATTCAACGATAAAGTGAACTTTACAATAACACTTAAAGGGGCATTATGTCATATTTTTGCATTTTCGTTTCAGAAAATGTCCTTAATATATCTGCGGTAATAGTGTAATGTTTCACAATATTTGTTCAAAAATGAATCAATTGGGGCCCACACAAAGTTACATGATGATGGTGCAGTCCTCCTATTTGACAACAAAAGCTGGTCTGTCTCTTGTCAAATTGGAAGGCAGGACCCTCCCTCTCTTCCATCAGCGTCACTCAGAGGCATGGTTAACTCCTCACAAGCACAATGAACAATGGCAGAAATGGTGTGCAAAACTGAAAGTAAAAGAGACTCAGAAATTGACTTGCTTTAAGAAATTGACTTGCTATTTCCTGGTTGCTAAAATTCTACATCGCAAGTAGAATTG
This sequence comes from Oncorhynchus kisutch, assembly GCF_002021735.2. Taxonomy (NCBI): domain Eukaryota; kingdom Metazoa; phylum Chordata; class Actinopteri; order Salmoniformes; family Salmonidae; genus Oncorhynchus; species Oncorhynchus kisutch. The sequence continues at coordinate 39,298,617 of NC_034185.2, forward strand.
CAAGTGTTGTAGCAGTGCAAATGTTGTTGCAATTCACCCAGTTTCCTTTAGGGGGCTTCATTCTACATGATATTCCTTTAACTTCAAGCCAAAAAACACAATGCTTTACAACTTTTTCATAAACATGTATGAGCCCTTATAAAATCTTATTACAATGATTATAATATGTGATGTGTCTTATGACTGCATCATAATACATTTTGTCTGTTGACTTCAAGTAAATTATTACTTTGTTGGTGACGTGGCGAGGACGAGGCTATGACCTAGTAGTAACAGTTGATTAACTCGCACCCCATCCATTTGTGACCCTTTAACGCACACGCACACACACAGTCTTAACCCTTTGATGGGTACGGACCAATGTTCAAACAGGCTGTGTTCCAATACTTTTTCAACAGGAGCTTGTCAGCTCTTTCTCAGACTCTTTCCAGCACCGCAGTTCCCAACTTCCCCACCAAGGGAGCTCTATTCTTATCATCCGGAAGGCTCTGTAGTAGGTCAGACCTTACACTCTGCCTGCCCTCTCCTGTCTCCCTACACGAAGGTGAGTCTGGTTGGGCAGAGCAGCAGATCAGGACCTGGAGCTGGCGTCTAAAGGAGCGTCTGAAGATGTAGTAGATGAAAGGGTTGTAGGCTGTGGAACCTTTAGCGAACAGGCAGGGCAGCAGGGAGACCACGGGGGCCAGGCTGTCCTTCTCCTTGGTGTGGAACATACTCCAAAAGCTGAGCACCACGTAGGGAGACCAGGCTACGATGAACCCAGAGCTGATCAACACCGCCATCTAGGGTGAAGAGGAGAGGGGGAGGAGATAAGGGAGAGGGGGAGGAGAGAAAAGGAGAGGGGAGGCGTTTGCCTGTCAAAAACATAGCATAGACTATGTTTACAGCCATGTCAAACTTCTTAACCTGAGGTAGCCAAATTTGACAGGGACTAAAGCATTTCTCGTGATCTAGACTTGTACGCTTTGTCACAGTCACTCATGAGCTCTGCTTGAGCCCCATGTCTGAAAGACCCTAAGTAGTGGAACCAGCTTGAAATAGGGTTTTGCCCGGATAAATATAATTTTCCAAAATGTCAGCAAAACTGGTACTGTTTTGATATCTAACCAGAGTTGTATTATTCATCCCTTGTAAACAAACAAACAGCGCAAAAACAAAGTAATATCTTTCCAGGTGGGATAGCTAACAAGTGGATAAATCATGCCTCTCCATAATGTCAATATGCCTTGTCCATTGCTGTTCTGGTTAGTGATTATTGTCTTATTTCACTGTAGAGCCTCTAGCCCTGCTCAATATGCCTTAACCAACCATTTAGTTTCATCTCCCAGACATGCGGTGACATCAGCTGGTTTAAATGTTTCTAGAGACAATATCTCTCTCATCATCACTCAATGCCTAGGTTTACCGCCAATGTATTCACATCCTACCATACCTTTGTCTGTACATTATGCCTTGAATCTATTCTATCGTGCCCAGAAACCTGCTCCTTTTACTCTCTGTTCCGAACGTACTAGTCGACCAGTGCTTATAGCCTTTAGCCGTACCCTTATGCTACTCCTCCTCTGTTCATCTGGTAATGGAAAGGTTAATCCAGGCCCTGCACTCCTATACCCCAGCCTTGGTTTCATGCATGTTAACATTAGAAGCCTCCTCCCTAAATTTGATTTATTCACTGCTTTAGCACACTCTGCCAACCCGGATGTCCTAGCCATGTCTGAATCCTGGCTTAAAAATGTGGCTTAGGAAGACCAAAAACCCTGAAATTTCCATCCCTAACTATAACATTTTCCGACAAGATAGAACTGCCAAAGGGGGCAGAGTTGCCTGCAGAGTTTTGTCTTACTATCCAGGTCTGTACACAAACAATTAGAGCTTCTACTTTAAAAAATCCACCTTTCCAGAAACAAGTCTCTCAACGTTGCCGCTTGCTATAGACCCCCAGCTGTGCCCTGGACACCATATGTGAATTGATTGCTCCCCATCTATCTTCAGAGCTTGTGCTGCTAGGTGACCTGAACTGGGACATGCTTAACACCCCAGCTGTCCTACAATCTAAGCTTGATGCCCTCAATCTCACAAATTTTCAATGAACCTACCAGGTACAAAGATATCAAAGATATCATCCTAACCAACTTGCTGATAAAAGAATTTGTATGTTTAAGAAAATGACTAAAATATTCCATCCTGAAACCATAGAACTGTATGAAATTAGTTAGTCATAATCCAATAATCTGTGTGACTAGACCTTTTAAGACTAGGCCACTGTGTTACTATTTCGCAATATGAGCAGGGTATAGTTGAGACATTCAAGGACAACTGAACTGTCGACTTGTGATAACGGTGAAACTAATAACTGGAAAGATGCCTCCCCCTAGGGAGGAGAAAAACTGTTAGAAACGGCTAGGCTTGCAGAAGATAATGAAACATGTTGCAGAAGTGTGATAAACAATGTATGTGAACTGTGGAAAAATACAGCCCACCTAAAGCGAGGTGGAGTTTCTACTGATGTGAGTTCATTTGTGTGTGTGCAATAAAAAGACTGTTCTCATTTTGAAGACAGAGCGCTCTCTGAATAAAGTACTGATCCATTGCAGGCTGAGACTTTGTCTGTTTCTTTGAACTGGAGATTTACAACCTTCAGGATTCAGACAGAGATATTAAAAATAGTTCAGTTTGAACATTGAGGATAGAAATTCTCGTGACACTTGCCCTCCAAATACACCTCTGCTGTTTTCAACCAAGATCTCAGCGATCACTGCCTTCATCCGTAATGGGTCTGCGGTAAAACAACCACCCCTCATCACTGTCAAACGCTCCCTAAAACATTCCAGCGAGCAGGCCTTTCTAATCGACCTGGCCCGGGTATCCGGGAAGGATATTGACCTCATCCCATCAGTCGAGGATGCCTGGTTATTATTTAAAAGTGCCTTCCTCACCATTTTAAAAAAGCATGCCCAATTCCAAAAATGTAGAACCAGGAACAGATATAGCCCTTGGTTCACTCCAGACCTGACTGCCCTTGACCAGCACTAAAACATCCTGTGGCGTACTGCATTAGCATCAAATAGCCCCCGTGAAAAGCAACTTTTCAGGGAAGTTAGGAACCAATATACACAGGCAGTTAGGAAAGCTAAGGCTAGCTTTTTCAAACAGAAATTTGCATCCTGTTGCACATACTCAAAAAAGTTCTGGGACACTGTAAAGTCCATGGAGAATAAGAGAACCTCCGTCCAGCTGCCCACTGCACTGAGGATAGGAAACTGTCACCACCGATAAATCCACTATAATTGAGAATTTTAATAAGCATTTTTCTACGGCTGGCCATGCTTTCCACCTGGCTACCCCTACCCCGGTCAACTGCCCTGCACCCCCCACAGCAACTCGCCCAAGCATCCCCCATTTCTCCTTCACCCAAGTACAGATAGCTGATGTTCTGAAAGAGCTCCAAAGTCTGGACCCCTACAAATCAGCCGAGGCTAGACAATCTGGACCCTCTCTTTCTAAAATAATCTGCCAAAATTGTTGCAACCCCTATTACTAGCCTGTTCAACTTCTCTTTCGGATCGTCTGAGATTCCCAAAGATTAGAAAGCTGCTGCGATCATCCCCCTCTTCAAAGGGGGAGACACTCTAGATCCAAACTGCTACAGACCTATATCTATCCTACTCTGCCTTTCTAAGGTCTTCGAAAGCCATGTTAACAAACAGATTGCCGGCCATTTTGAATCCCACCGTACCTTCTCCGCTATGCAATCTGGTTTCAGAGCTGGTCATTGGTGCACCACAGCCATGCTCAAGGTCCTAAATGATATCATAACCGCCATCGATAAGAGACATTACTGTGCAGATGTATTCATTGACCTGGCCAAGGCTTTCGACTCTGTCAATCACCACATTCTTATCGGCAGAGTCAACAGCCTTGGTTTCTCAAATGACTGCCTCGCCTGGTTCACCAACTACTTCTCTGATTGAGTTCAGTGTGTCAAATCGGAGGGCCTGTTGTCCGGACCTCTGGCAGTCTCTATGGGGGTGCCACAGGGTTCAATTCTCGGGCCGAATCTCTTGTCTGTATACATCAATGATGTCGCTCTTGCTGCTGGTGATTCTCTGATCCACCTCTACGCAGACGACAAAATTCTGTATACTTCTGGCCCTTCTTTGGACACTGTGATAATTAACCTCCAGATGAGCTTCAATGCCATACAACTCTCAATCCATGGCCTCCAACTGCTCTTGAATGCTTGTAAATAAATGCATGCTCTTCAACCGATCGCTGCCCCTGCCCGTCCAGCATCACTACTCTGGACGGTTCTGAATATGTGGACAACTACAAATAACTGGGTGTCTGGTTAGACTGTAAAATCTCCTTCCGGACTCACATTAAGCATCTCCAATCCAAAATTAAATCTAGAATCGGCTTCCTATTCTGCAATAAAGCCTTCTTCACTCATGCTACCAAACATACCCTCGTAAAACTGACCATCCTACCGATCCTCGACTTTGGCGATGTCATTAACAAAATAGCCTCCAACACTCTACTCAACAAATTGGATGCAGTCTATCACAGTGCCATTCGTTTTGTCACCAAAGCCCCATATACTACCCACCACTGTGACCTGTACACTCTCGTTGGCTGGCCCTTGCTTCATACTCGTCGCCAAACCCACTGGCTCCAGGTCACCTACAAGTCTTTGCTAGGTAAAGCACCGTCTTATCTCAGCTCACTGATCACCATAGCAGCACCGACCCGTAGCATGCGCACCAGCAGGTATATCTCACTGGTCACCCCCAAAGCCAATTCCTCCTTTGTCCGCCTTTCCTTCCAGTTCTCTGCTGTCAATGACTGGAACGAATTGAAAAAAATCACTGAAGCTGGAGACTCATACAGTGGGGCAAAAAAGTATTTAGTCAGCCACCAATTGTGCAAGTTCTCCCACTTAAAAAGATGAGAGAGGCCTGTAATTTTCATCATAGGTACACTTCAACTATGACGGACAAAATGAGGGAAAAAAAAAAAAAATGTAGGATGTAGGATTTTTTATGAATTTATTTGCAAATGATGGTGGAAAATAAGTATTTGGTCAATAACAAAAGTTTATCTCAATACATTGTTATATACCCTTTGTTGGCAATGACAGAGGTCAAAGGTTTTCACACACTGTTGCTGGTATTTTGGCCCATTCCTCCATGCAGATCTCCTCTAGAGCAGTGATGTGTTGGGGCTGTTGCTGGGCAACATGGACTTTCAACTCCCTCCAAAGATTTTCTATGGGGTTGAGATCTGGAGACTGGCTAGGCCACTCCAGGACCTTGAAATGCTTCTTACGAAGCCACTCCTTCGTTGCCCGGGCGGTGTGTTTGGGATCATTGTCATGCTGAAAGACCCAGCCACGTTTCATCTTCAATGCCCTTGCTGATGGTAGGCGTTGATACTTTGGTCCCAGCTCTCTGCAGGTCATTCACTAGGTCTGGGATTTTTGCTCACCGTTCTTGTGATCATTTTGACCCCACGGGGTGAGATCGAGGGAGATTATCAGTGGTCTTGTATGTCTTCCATTTCCTAATAATTGCTCCCACAGTTGATTTCTTCAAACCAAGCTGCTTACCTATTGCAGATTCAGTCTTCCCAGCCTGGTGCAGGTCTACAATTTTGTTTCTGGTGTCCTTTGACAGCTCTTTGGTCTTGGCCATAGTGGAGTTTGGAATGTGACTGTTTGAGGTTGTGGACAGGTGTTGTTTATACTGATAACAAGTTCAAACAGGTGCCATTAATACAGGTAACGAGTGGAGGACAAAAGAAGAAGTTACAGGTCTGTGAGAGCCAGAAATCTTGCTTGTTTGTAGGTGACCAAATACTTATTTTCCACCATAATTTGCAAATAAATTCATAAAAAATCCTACAATGTGATTTTCTGGATTTTTTTTCTAATTTTGTCTGTCATAGTTGAAGTGTACCTATGATGAAAATTACAGGCCTCTCTCATCAAGTCGGAGAACTTGCACAATTGGTGGCTGACTAAATACTTTTTGCCCCACTGTATCTCCCTCACTAGCTTTAAGCACCAGCTGTCAGAGCAGCTCACAGATCACTGCACCTGTACATAGCCCATCTGTAAATAGCCCATCCAACTACCTCATCCCCATACTGTATTTATATATTTATCTTGTTCCTTTGCACCCCAGTATCTCTACTTGCACATTTATCTTCTGCATATCTATCACTCCAGTGTTTAATTGGTGTATTGTAATTACTTCGCCACCATGGACAATTTATTGCATTACTCCCTTATCTTACATCATTTGCACACACTGTATATATACTTTTCTACTGTATTATTGACTGTATGTTTGTTTATTCCATGTGTAATTCTGTGTTGTTGTATGTGTCGAAATGCTTTGCTTTATCTTGGCCAGGTCGCAGTTGTAAATGAGAACTTGTTCTCAACTAGTCTACCTGGTTAAATAAAGGTGAAATAAAAAATAAAAAATGACTGTGAATCTGTGAGTCAGAGAGAAAGAGGTGTGAATCTGTCTTTGGTAATGTATCTGGAGATGGATCTCACTCTAATAGGTCATTCATTATCTGTCTGTTTGCATCGTAGGAGAGCGGAAAACTAAACTGGGCCTAACCACTGGTCATGAATTAAAGAACAAAGTGAATGTGAAAGATGTATTCAACTGCTCTTGAAGGAACATTTTAAATTCAATGAAAACTTTTTTTTTCTAAATGCAAAATTATTCATTTTGTCATTTAAAAGCCTTCCACATTGCATGAATAAAATAACTAAGCAGCACTCTTCATACGAATCACACTGCGGACACACACACACACACACACACACACACACACACACACACACACACACACACACACACACACACACACACACACACACACACACACACACACACACACACACACAGGAATGTTTCAGAGATTTGTACTGGAACAGACAGATGTGTGAAGTGTCAGAGAGGTGACCGGGAGGTGACCCAGCATGCTCTGTCAAACACTACAGATTCATCAGAGGGACACACAGAGACACTGGTAAACCAGTCTTTCTCTGCTCTCCCCTCACTCTCTTCTCACCTCTTCTCCTCTCTCTCTCTCTCTCTCCCTTCTCATCTAATCCTCTTCTCGCTCTCCCCTCTATCTATCCTTTTCTCGTCCTCAACGTTCTCCTCGTCATGACTTCTGCCGAAGTCGATGCCTCTCCTTGTTCGGGTGGTGCTCGGCTGTCGACGTCCCCGGTCTTCTAGCCATCATTGATCCATTTTTCATTTTCCATTGGTTTTGTCTTGTCTTCCTACACACCTGGTTTCAATCCCATTCATTACCTGTTGTGTATTTAACCCTCTGTTTCCCCAATTTGTTTCATTTGTATTTATGGTTTTGGAGTTATGTTTTGTTTTATTAAAATACTCCATTTACCGAGTTTATTCTCCTGCGCCTGACTTCCCTGCCACCCCATAAACACGTTTGTGACCCCTCTCTGTGTTCCATAAATGAGCATTAATGGTAATAAGAATGGTTAAATCACATGCTTTTTCAATGGTAAGAATGTTATAAAGGGATGTACATGAAGAATGTGACAACTAGCATTGATGTCCATAAGAATAGTAAACTTAAATGTCCTTGTTCTATAAGCAGCTATAATTTACACAGTATTTGTCTTGGCAGCTTGTGGAGCACTGTGTGAGCTATGGCCCTAAATATAAACTATCAAAAGATTCAATTAATCACAAACACACACGTCCTAGAGAGAAGCAATCATTTGTATAGCTGAAAGGAAGCTGACAGTCAGTGTCACTTCCCATCTCAAATCACATTAGATTGGTAATTACATCAAGGAGCAACAGAAGGAGGGAGGCAATTTTACAATATTCAAACAAGGCCCTTAGCTTCACTCAACAGTGCAATCTGTTGTTGTTCTTGTAGGTTTGCTGTTTGGTCCACTGGGCTATAGGGAAAGATAATAACACTTCTCATTAATTTAACAACTTACATAATTGATTTATTGACTTCATCCCAACAACCCATTAATAAACTCACTAATCTAATTAAAGCTGGAATCCGTATTTAAACTGCCATGTCCATTTGTGATATTACAACAACAAAGAAGTTACTTTAAACAACAAACACTGTTTTCTCCCTTGGATATCATTGCACGCACGATAAAACACCACGCACGATAAAACACCACGCACGATAAAACACCACGCACGATAAAACACCACGATAAAGCTGGCGAACGCTGCTCTCCTCCGTTTCACCGACAAACAATAACAAAGGTACTGGGGAGAACAGTGGCACTGTTTCACTGTATGCGGATTCCAGCTTTAAAGAAAACATATTTCATTGAACGGTTAATAAACAGTCAACAGATAAACGGTCATACTCACCAGAGTGACCTTCCTCTCGATGTGTCCGTAGTGGAAGTCGCTGCTTTGGATGGCCTGGTAGGCCTTGTGGAGTTTCCAGGCTATGCCGAAATAGGAGAAGAGGATGACGAGGCAGGGGATGAAGGTGCAGAGGATAGACAGAGACATGATGAAGGTGGAACGGTTCAGGGAGTCTTGGTAACTGGCCCAGTCCACGGAGCAGGCCACCCCGAAGGGCTCCGGTCCGTAGCCACCCCATCCCAGTAGAGGGAACACAGCCCACAGCCCAGAGTACAGCCAGATCACACTGATCATCATGGTGATGGTCCGACGCTGGAACTTATTGCCTGGTGAAGAGGTAGAGGGGGAGAGTTAGAGAAGGGTAGGAAGAGAGGAAGAGGAGGACCCCAACCCTTAGCATAAACCTTACCCTAACCCTAATCCTAACCCTAAACCAAAGTTGAACTCTAGTCAGATCACACTGATCATCATTATGCTATGATGCTGGAACTTATTACCTGTACGAGAGTTAAAGAGGAGTGTACAGTAAGGACAGCTAGAGCACTGCAAGGACCCTATTTGATAGGCGCCTTACAATCTCTCCCAATGGGGATATTCTTATTAAAATTGCGGTTAGAGCTTCTTTGGGAGAGACGTCCTGGGGGTTCGCAGCCCACTAGGAACCTCTTGCTATTCCCTCACTTCATTAGAGTAATGATCCATAAGAACCCACACTTACACTGCACTAAACCTCCTGATTTACTTATTCACATTCATCAGAAGCACCGATGATGAATCGGTATTGACTAGCTGTCAGTGACCACCTCGGCTGCAATCCAACCCACCATTTTTTAAACATTTTTATTTAATTTAACCTTCGTTTAACTCGGCAAGTCAGTTAAGAACAAATTCTTATGTCTGCATTTGGAACCAACCCTTGCAGGGACTACCACGGAATTAGAATATGTATATTTCTGAGTCAACAGTTTGGAACGGACCGTAATGAGCATATTACATAGATATGGAGATAGATATGATGGCGAATAAATGAATGAATGAATATTATGATGGCTGATCTAGCTGATAAAAACAATGTGGTTGGTAGAGTGACTGTAAGTAAGCTGATTGTGGGTCACAGAGCATTACATCCAATTTAATAATATTATATGCCATTGCATGTGTGTACGCATGTGTGTGTGTGTCTGCCTGCATGTGTATATATGTGTGTGCCCTATGGTGTCCAGGTAAAGATCAGCCAGGTCGGATGTATCTACCCATTGAACATCGATTTGCTATTCAACAACAGCATGGGTTTTTACCATATAATTAGAATGGCTTTAAAATGCAAATTCTATAGACGTCTCCACCCCCTGCTGGTAGTTTAGATTATGAGTAATAAAACCAATAATAATGCACCCAGAACCTTAAGAAGTATGCTTAGAACGACTTATTTCCGTGTCTTTTTTTCCATTTAGTGTATCTGCACCAGGGGATTATCATGCATACATTCTTGTCACGCCAATCCCTACTTTGTACATTATGAACAAACGTTTCAGCTGAATAGCCTTCCTCTTCAGTATGCAGGACACAGACAGATGTCCAGAACTGGGATTTTCAAACACTTCCTGGTCGATTGTCCATGCATCCAGTCAGGCGTATATAATACAGTAGCTGATGTATAAGTAGCATTACACTGTATATCAGGCACGTGCACAGGTAGTTGTTTACTTGTGTCCGAGCACCTGCCCATTTGCCCTCCCACTCGCCAAGTGTCCTTTTGGGTGATGGTATAATTATATTTTTTGTACACAGTTTTTGTTGTTGTTCTGAACACACTGCCCACAAGTCATTGTGACGTTGTTCAAGTTCGCCACCCTCCACCCCCTGCAGCATAAAATTTGATTAACACTTGATAAAACTGGAATATCACTTGATTTACATCATCGTCAATATTCGGGCCAGTTGGCTAATAGCCTACGTGCAGCAGAGAGAGGAAGAAAGGCATAGAGAGGAGCAGCTGCATCTACGAACCTCCGACACAACTCCATCCCTTCTTCAGTCGGGAGTTGCACGTGTGTCAGAGCAACAGCAACGTAGGCAGTCTAGACTCTTGCCGGCCGCTAAAATATAAGCTAGTAGCCAGCCAGCCATATATCATGAGTTAGAAGACTATTAATTGTATATTATTTAAGAGCATTGAAGATAAATCACAATCAATAAAATAAATGCAGGTGGGTGACCTTTTTCATTTTGAGCACATGCCCCCTGAAAGGTCAGACTTTTGAGTAACAGTGGAATCAACCAATCACATTTGAACAAAAGCGCATGTAAACTTTCCTCTTCTCGAAGGCTGACAGGTCACTGTGCAATAGTGAGCAGTAGTTTTCCCATGGTCTAGCTAGCTTTTGTTGTAAGCTAGTGTGTAGTGGCTGCAGCAGGTGTTGTTGAAGAGGAGGTTGATGCTAATGTGTTAGCTTCGCCCTTTTCAAGATTAACTTTCATAAAGCAATTACGTTTCAAATGATCATCATCTAGTAAATCACTATCTGTTGTTAACTAGCTATCTCTGAAAATAATGTGTTATGTGTGTGAAACATTGTTACATTTAAGATTTTAGATCACAGATTTATTTTGTGTGCTGAACTTGAAAAATATGTTTGCAATGTAATAGCTATACGTTTTGACTGGGAAATGCTTAGCCTAACGATTGTGTTTTTGTCTCCTTATCATTGGAATCTACCTGCTTATTATGTCAGAGTGAATGTGCTGCTTATTCTTTAACTTCAGGCTGTGAGTGACAGCTGTCTTTCTATCGGCCCTCTGTGTTTTACAAAAAGTGTTCTCTCCTACATGGAGTGTTTTACTGTCCACAAACAAATGGTAGTTTACCAAACAACCTCCACTATCAACCAGCCACTCTACCGCACTTTTTCAACCCAGCTTGCATTTAAAAAGAAAACTGTGCTCAACTGACGGACTCATCACCATACCTGTTTTAGGTGGGTTTCCTGTCACCAGGTATCGTACCAAACCCATGACAGCCAGGGTCATGATGCTGGCCGTGCCGAAGATCATCCCCATCAGGCCATAGTAGAGGCAGGAGGAATTCCCTCCAATCCAGGCATGGTTGAAGAGCGAGGCAATGGATAGGGGGTACATGCTGAGAGCCATGCCGATGTCCGTCACAGCCAGGTTGACTGTCAGGAGCTCCGGGGCCTTGAGGTGAGTCGGCCGCAGTGCTGAGGTCAGCAGGACCGCAGCATTACCCAGCACTGACAGCACCGCTGGATGGGAGAGAGAAAGAGAGCAATAAGTCAGTCAGTCAATCAATCAAGGAATCAAGCAAGAAAGCTGAAAGAGAGAGCAAGGATTAGTAAACTAATCCAGCAATCAATTAACCAATCAAGCTGGAAGAAAGAGAGAGAACGGGGTGCCGGAGGACATCCTATTTGATCGAGGTCCCCAGTTCATGTCCCGGGTTTGGAGGGCGTTTATGGAGCGTCTGGGGGTCTCGGTCAGCCTTACCTCTGGTTATCACCCCGAGAGTAATGGGCAGGTGGAGAGAGTGAACCAGGAAGTGGGTAGGTTTCTGAGGTTGTATTGCCAGAACCGGCCAGGAGAATGGGCGAGGTACGTCCCATGGGCGGAGGTGGCACAGAACCTACTCCGTCACTCCTCCACGAACATGTCGCCATTCCAATGCGTGCTGGGCTACCAGCCGTTCCTGGCTCCGTGGCATCAGAGTCAGACCGAAGCTCCTGCGGTGGAGGAATGGGTACAGCGCTCTAGGGAGACCTGGCGGGCAGTCCAGGACTCTCTCAAGCAGGCCAGTGGAAGACAGAAGAAGAGCGCTGACCGCCACCGCAGTGAGGCCCCTGTGTTCGCACCAGTTGACAGGGTCTGGCTCTCGACCTGAAACCTACCCTTCCGCCTGCCCTGCCGGAAGATGGGGCCACAGTGTGTTGGGCCATTTAAAGTCCTGAGGAGGATAAACAAGGTGTGTTATAGATTGCAACTTCCCTCTTACTATCGCATTAACCCCTCGTTCCTTGTGTCTCTCCTCAGGCCGGTGGTAGCTGGTTCCCTACAAGAAGGTGAGGTGCCGGAGGTCCCTCCGCCCCCTCTGGACATCAAGGGGTCCCCGGCGTACACGGTACGAGCTATTCTGGACTCGAGACGCCGGGTGAGGGGCCTGCAGTACCTCGTGGACTGGGAGGGGTACGGTCCGGAGTAGAGGTGCTGGGTACCGGGAGGGGGGGCATTTTAGATCCTTCCCTCTTGAGGGACTTCCTCCATCCGGATCGCCCTGCGCCTCGCCCTCTGGGTCGCCCTCGAGGCCGGGGTTGGCGCGCTGCAATTCTACTGCAGTCATTTTCAATGCAGGTTGCGGGTGATTAAAAGGTCAAATTGCTGTATATTCTCACTCTAGCTGGATTCCAATAGAATACAATGCCAAATTGATTGAGCCTGCAAAAAACATCAGTTAAAGGGTTAAGATCTATAAAATCCATAGTACTCCATCTAAGACCATCATATCCCAGGCATCTTATTCGTGTTTCTCAAAACTGGGATAGGAGATTATTCATGTTATTGTAAATGGAATATGATGTAGTAATGTACAGTTTGCAAATTATTCTTTAACAACTATTTTTACTGACAGTAAGTCATGATTTGATTTTCTGAGTGACTCGTTCATTTTAGTAGTTCGTTTGACCTGAAGGCCGCAAAGAATTCTACAGCAGGATTAATACGCCGCTCCTCCGGTGACTCTGGAGACGTGCACCGACCAACATCTGTCTGTCATATAGACTGAGTGCCCAAAACATTAGGAACACCTGCCCTTTCCATGACATAGACTGACCAGGTTAATCCAGGTGAAAGCTATAAGTCCTTATTGATGTAATTTGTTAAATCCACTTCCATCAGTGTAGACGAAGGGGAGGAGACAGGTTAAATACGTTTTTTTAAGCCTTGAGACAATTGAGACATGGATTGTGTGTGTGCCATTCAGAGTGTGAATGGGAAAGACAAAATATTGAAGTGCGTTTGAACTGAGAATGGTCGTAGGTGCCAGGCGCACCTGTTTGAGAGTGTCAAGAACTGCAACGCTACTGGGTTTTTCATGCTCAACAGTTTCCCATGTGTATCAAGAATGGTCCACCACCCGAAGGACATCCAGCCAACTTGATACAACTGTGGGAAGCGTTGGAGTCAACATGGGCCAGCATACCTGTGGAATGCTTTCGACACCTTGTAGAGTCCATGGCACGACGAATTTAGGTTGATCTGAAGGCAAAAGGGGGTGCAACTCAACATTAGGAAGATGTTCCTAATGTTTTGTACACTCAGTGTATAAAAGCATAGAGAAGAAAACTATTTGTTTAGAACTGATAATTGATCACATGGTGCAAGAATGAATGCAAATAGTTGATTATTGAATGTTATGATGGACACATCTTTGTAGAACCAAAACATACACCGCCTCTGCTCAACAAACTCGAGAATGAACCATTTGGTGTGCTGCAGTTCGTGAGCAATGTTGTGCTTATCACCCTAACCGCAGTCCATCAATGCATTCTGCCAAGAGTCGTTCACAATCTAGTACGGTTGCGGCCACAACTAGACCTCGTTTCAAATGTACCGATAAAATAATCTTATTTGTATGCCTAGGCATCAACAAAGGTACATTGGTTAAAGCACGCTTTTAAAAGTCTGTCACAAAAGACAGCTCCAATAATCCCCCTATGGTGAACGACATTTGAACGAGAAGCTTGTAGAATCATTACTATTTCGAGTTTTCAGTTCACCGTTCGCGCGTGCGTGCTCTGGGCATTACTAACTCATATGAACGAAATGAGTCCAAAGATTCGTTCTTTTGACTGAATGAGTCAAACATCAGATTAATTAAAAAGAGCCAAACTTCTCATCACTGATGTCAACTCAAGAACGAGTTTTGAAATGAGCGGAATGGCTGGTTGAAGCAGAGTATGAAAAGGAGATGGACAACATTCTTAAGTTTGAAGCGCTCTTGCACAAAAGACTCTTGCATAAAAACATTGCTTAGCTATTGACCAATCCCGTTCTGCAAAAATTCCGATAAGTTCAATAAGGGAGGGGTCATTCTCCTCCTTACATATTGCAATATTGGATCGATCCATCCCAAAGAGAGTGTGTGCCTGTCTGTGTGTGTGTGTGTGTGTGTGTGAGGGGGGGGGAGCAGAGCGGTCCGATCCAACCGACCTACCAGGAATAGAAAATAACTAATGACCAGCCTGCTTGGGTAGCAAAAACACATTTACGCCTTAAAATAATATTTTTAAATAAGAAATATAATAAGAAATATGTTGGCAACTGTGTTATAAAAATAATAATGCCCTTCAACCCAGAATTATCGCCTCGGGCCTCAGAACAGTCCTTGTCACAAGATAATTCCCTGGTTCTCTGGCATAATTGCCTAATTCTACAACAGGTTGGTCAAAACAAGCATTGTGATTGGTTGAGATGCGTTCTAATTCATACTATTAAACCTGTTTAGCATGGGTCAGCCTATGACGCAAAAATGGGTATCTTGTTTTCAATTCCATCTGAGCAATCCCTGTGCATCCACTATCCCATTAGCCCAGGGAGCCAATTCGTTAAGTTGATCTCCACTGTAAAAAGCATCTAGGAATTATTTCCTCTTGCCTTTAGCTTAACATTTGGTTTGCAACAACAGGGGTTTGTACAAACGTTGCTGTCTGTCTCTCGACATTTGCAACATTGTTTCAATAATGAAATCCGATCTCCACTGTCTTATTGAGAATTAAAGTGTCAGGACGAGATGGATCTTTTCTCAGCCAGTCAAAATCATGAATCAGCATGATTGGATATGGATATATACAAATAATTGTCAATTGAAAACAGCTCAAACAAAATTAAATGCAGCTAATCTGCTGTTATTCTAGCTGCACAGTTTGACTTGACTTTGTTAGCTGTAGTGGGCTAGCTACAGTAGCAAGCAAGAGATAAGAGTGTTGACAGCTAGCACAGCAATGGAACAGTTAGAACAAACGACTGTGTTGCGTCCATAGATAAAGAACAAAAATACTTTCTGGCAACCTAACCTAACCGAATGAACGGCGGGCCGGCTTGGCTAGCAATCATAGATGTGTCTGGACTAGGCCTATATTTTCATTGAGAGATGAAATAGTAGCCTATGAATATATAATCGTGTAAAATTGTTTTATTATAAAACCAGTTTTGGATCCTGGATGCTAATTGGTTGATATGTGGGACAAAAACTCCCACAAAATACCATGACCTATTGTCATAATTCCACTGCCCCACTGCCAAGGCAGGAAATTCATAAACTTAATCTTCCTCAGTAAGAGAGCATCTACACAAGTTTTTCTTTTTCAACATTGGTGGTTGTATAAACCTACCTCTCTGACTCTATAACCTGTGCAACAATGTATCATTTTACAAACGCGATCTCTCCTGTGGCAGTAGGCCAGCTAACCCAAGAATGAATGTGAAACTAACAATTCACCATGGAAACCATAACAACTCAGAATTGTGTTACTGTCTTGGTGTGTTTGATGTGGACACCAAGGATCTTGAAATTCTCGACCCGGTCCACTACAGCCAAGTCGATGTGTATGGGGGCGTGTTCAGCCCTCCTTGTCCTGTAGTCCACGATCAGCTCCTTTGTCTTGCTCACATTAAGGGAGAGGTTGTTGTCAGGTCTCTGACCTCCTCCCTATATCCTCTCATTGTTGTCGTTGATCAGGCCTACCACTGTTGTGGCATCAGCAAACTTAATGATGGTGTTGGAGTCGTGCGTGGCCACAATTGTGAAAAGGGAGTACAGGAGGGGACTAAGTATGCACCCCTGAGGGGCCCAGTGTTGAGGATCAAGCGTGGCAGATGTGTTGTTGCCTACTCTTACCACCTGGGGCGGCCCGTCAGGATCCAGGAGCCAGTTGCAGGGGGAGGTGTTTGGTCCTAGGGTCCTTAGCTTAGTGATGTGCTTTGAGGGCACTATGTTGTTGAACGCTGAGCTCTAGTCAATTAACATCATTCTCACATAGGGGTTCCTTTTGTCCAGGTAGGAAAGGGAAGTGTGGAGTGCAATGGAGATTGAGTTATCTGTGGATCTGATGGGGCGGTATGCAAATTGTTGTGGGTCTAGGGTTTCTGGGATGACTGGCCTTTCAAAGTTATTCATGACTACAGACATGAGTGCTACCGGGCGGTAGTCATTTTGGTAGGTTACCTTGGTGTTCTTAGGCACAGGGACTATGCGGTCTGCTTGAAACATGTAGATATTACAGACTGTCAGGGAGAGAACAGCTGGTGCTCTCATGCATGGTTCAGTGTTGCTTGCCTCAAAGCGAGCATAGAAGGCATTTAGCTCATCTGGTAGGCTTGCATCATTGGGCAGCTCGCGGTTGGGATTCCCTTTGTAATCTGTAATAGTTTGCAAGCCCTGCCACATCCGACAAGCATCAGAGCCGGTTTAGTAGGATTGGATCTTAGTCCTGTATTGACACTTTGCCTATTTGATGGGTCATCAGAAGGCATAGTGAGATTTCTTATAAGCGTCCGGAATAGTGTATTGCTCCTTGAAAGCGGAAGCTCTAGACTTCAAATCAAATTTTAGTACAGTGCAGATGTTGCCTGTAATCCATGGCTTCTGTTTGGGATATGTACCTACGGTCACATGTGCCATTAACCTAGCCTACTGATTAGCGATATCTGGACAAGTATTAATCAGCAGGTTTTATAAGAAAACCAGCCAGACAAGAAAAATGAATTGATGTTGAAATGCAGGAGAGGGACAATAATGCACACGAAGAGCAAGCATCATGAAACACCTTGTACAAGAGATCCCCCGAAGCCGATATGGATTTACTGACCTGCTTTTACGTCGTCGTAAATCCTACCCGATACCTTGCTAGAAGAAATGGTGAGTTAAATAAGGTGCCTTATTGGCTTTATTTAGAATTTAATCAATTAGCCTAACACAATAGATCCAACTGATCCACCGGTAGCCAAGGGGACAACATTTGTTTGTGAAGATGAATTTGCATAATACACATGTGATTTCTCTCATTCTGAGCACCGTGGATGGATGCCCTAATGTGTTAAGCACCCAATGCATATGGAAGTCCAGGAAATTTTTCAAATATCCAGTCAATTCAAATCTTGGAGACCCTGTCACACACACACAACCACCATGCATTGTTGCTACTATTTATTATTTATCATGCTGCTCATTCAGTTTAAACCTGATTTTATGCATATCCAGTGCCTTCAGAAAGTATTCACACCACCTTGACTTTTTCCACAATTCGTTGTGTTACAGTCTGAATTTAAAATCTATTAAATTGAGATGTTGTGTCACTGGTTTACACACAATACCCTATAATGTCCAGTGGTGGAAGAAGTACCCAATTTTCATACTTGAGTAAAAGTATAGATACCTTAATAGAAAGTTACTCAAGTAAAGGGCGAAAGTCACCCAGTAAAATACTAAACTCAGCAAAAAAAGAAAGGTCCTCTCACTGTCAACTGCGTTTATTTTGAGCAAACTTAACATGTGTAAATATTTGTATGAACATAACAAGACTCAACAACTGAGACATAAATTGAACAAGTTCCATAGACATGATTAACAGAAATTGAATAATGTGTCCCTGAACAAAGGGGGGGGGGGTTCAAAATCAAAAGTAACAGTCAGTATCTGGTGTGGCCACTAGCTGCAGTAAGTACTTCAGTGCATTTCTTCCTCATGGACTGTACCCGATTTGCCAGTTCTTGCTGTGAGATGTTACCCCACTCTTCCACCAAGGCACCTGCAAGTTCCCGGACATTTCTGGGGGGAATGGCCCTAGCCCTCACCCTCCGATCCAACAGGTCCCAGACGTGCTCAATGGGACTGAGATCCGGGCTCTTCACTGGCCATGGCAGAACACGAACAGAACAAGCAGTATGGCAGGTGGCATTGTCATGCTAGAGGGTCATGTCAGGATGAGCCTGCAGGAAGGGTACCACACGAGGGAGGAGGATGTCTTCCCTGTAACACACAGCGTTGAGATTGCCTGCAATGACAACAAGCTCAGTCCGATGATGCTGTGACATACCGCCACAGACCATGACGGACCCTCCACTTCCAAATCGATCCCGCTCCAGAGTACAGGCCTTGGTGTAACTCTCATTCCTTCAACGATAAACTCAAATCCAACCATCACCCCTGGTGAGACAAAACCGAAACTCGTCAGTGAAGAGCACTTTTTGCCAGTCCTGTCTGGTCCAGCGACGGTGGGTTGTTGCCGGTGATGTCTGGTGATGACCTGCCTTACAACAGGCCTTCAAGCCCTCAGTCCAGCCTCTCTCAGCCTATTGCGGACAGTCTGAGCACTGATGGAGGGATTGTGCGTTCCTGGTGTAACTCGGGCAGTTGTTGTTGCCATCCTGTACCTGTCCCGCAGGTGTGATGTTCAAATGTACCGATTCTGTGCAGGTGTTGTTACATGTGGTCTGCCCCTGTGGTGCTGTCTTAGGTGTCTCATTACAGACATTGCAATTTATTACCCTGGCCACATCTGCAGTCCTCATGCTTCCTTGTAGTATGCCTAAGGGACCCTGGGCATCTTTCTTTTGGTGTTTTTCAGAGTCAGTAGACCTGCGAAGTCAGATTAGCATATAGGCCAAGGACTAGATATGCATATTGTGTTTTTTTATGCTGATCTTAAACTTTTTTGTTCATAATGTCTCCGCCATCATTTCATATGACCGAAAACAATTTGTGGACATCAGAACAGTGATCAATAACCTTGATTTGGATTGGCAGCACTAGACGTTCTGTTTACTCAGGACCAGGCCCTAATCTCCTGGACTTGAAAGAGGAAGCCGTGGTGTAAAAAAAGGCAGTCGAGATAGACTGCCGTTTTTCTATTGGCAAATGTGCAGTCACTGGAGAACAAACTGGATGAACTCGACACTATCCCATCAACGGGACCTGAACAACTGTTATATGTTTCTCAGAGTATTGGCTGAACCAGGACATAGAAAATATACTGTATATCTTGCAGGTTTTTCCATGCATCATCTAGACAGGACAGCAGCCTCGAGTAAGACCCAGGGGGGAGAGGTGTGTCTCTTTGTTAACAGCAGCTGGTGCGCGATCTCTAATATTAAGAAGTAGAATACCTCATGGCAAGCTGCAGACCATACTATTTACCAAGAGTTTTCATCTATATTTTTTGGAGCTGTCTATTTACAACCACAAACCGATGCCGGTACTAAGACTGCACTCAATGAACTGTATAGAGTCATAAGCAAACAAGAAAATGTACATCCAGAGGCAACGCTTCTTGTGGCCGGAGATTATATTGCAGGGAAACTAAAATCTGTTTTAACTCATATTTACCACTATAAGCCCTTGGCAGGCTGCTTTTGCAACTCTGAAATGTTGCCTCCACTCAGAGAACATCTTTAAGCCCTAGGCAACCCATCTAGCCATAAGTTAATTTGAAAGACAATAGCAAGGAATTTCTCTAATCTTAAATTCGGCCTGCCACTTTACAGCTAACCACAGCCAGCCAGAGGCCGCAAGCTGTTTTTGTTGTTTCTATAAATACCTTACATTTGTTGTGATTTTTATTTGATTGGATTTATTTGCCAGTTTAAAAACACAATACAACCACGCATGTGAACATGTGAACTTAATGCATTTACAATCACTGAGGATGACACAAAAACAAGTAACACACCTACCCAGTTAGCAAAACATTTCCCCCCGACTTGCTATTTCTCTCTGTCGCTACGCACATGGCTATAAATTCCTACTGCTCTAGTGGAGTTTGCAGCTCAAGACAAAATTTGCATCACTGGCGGGTAGCCCCCATTCAGAGGACCTTATAAGCAGGCCGCTTTTGCATCTCTGGCGTTTAGCCTCCACTCAGAGGACCGCTATACGCCCGAGGCAAGACATCAAGCCCTGAGATAATTTGAAAGACAATAGCAAGAAATTTCTCTAATCTCAAATATGGCCTGCCACCTTCCAACTAACCACAGTCTGTTTTTGTTGTGGTCTCTAAACCTTAACCTACTTGTAATGTAATTTCAATTTGATGGCAAAATGGCTTAAGGACAACAAAGTCAAGGTATTGGAGTGGCCATTACAAAGCCCTGACCTCAATCCCGTTGTGGGCAGAACTGAAAAAGCGTGCGTGAGCAAGGAGGCCTACAAACCTGACTCAGTTACACCAGCTCTGTCAGGAGGAATGGGCCAAAATTCACCCAATTTATTATGGGAAGCCTGGGGAAAGCTCCCCGAAATGTTTGACCGAAGTGAAACAATTTAAAGGCAATGCTACCAAATACTAATTGAGTGTATGCAAACTTCTGACCAACTGGGAATGTGATGAAAGAAATAAAAGCTGAAATAAATAATTATCTCTACTATTATTCTGACATTTCACATTCTTAAAACAAAGTGGTGACCTAAAACAGGCAATTTGTACTTGGATTAAATGTCAGGAATTGTGAAAAACTGAGTTTAAATGTATTTGGCTAAGGTGTATGTAAACTTCCAACTTCAACTGTATATTATGGCAAAAAGCCTCCTTATGAACTTTGGATGTGCCTCTCTTAGTAGTCTGCTGGAAATTTTAGTTTGGATTTAGATATAATTTTTGTATAATGGAGGTGTAAGGACCGACGCAGGAGACGAGAAGCAAGTACAGCGAGTGAACATTTAATGGAAAAAGGACATCAAACATAACAAGAACAGTGTCTGGACGGGGGGAACAAAACGACATTACGACAATAATGTTGACACGGGGAACAAAACTGAGGAACAGACAGATATAGAGGGGGCAATCAACAACGTGAAGGAGTCCAGGTGAGTTCAATGAGTGCTGATGTGCGTAATGATGGTGACAGGTGTGCGTGATGAAGGGCAGCCTGGCGCCCTCGAGCGCCAGAGAGGGGAGCGGGAG
The DNA here is from genome assembly GCF_002021735.2 of Oncorhynchus kisutch. Taxonomy (NCBI): domain Eukaryota; kingdom Metazoa; phylum Chordata; class Actinopteri; order Salmoniformes; family Salmonidae; genus Oncorhynchus; species Oncorhynchus kisutch. The sequence continues at coordinate 39,319,984 of NC_034185.2, forward strand.
CAGGCGTGACAGGAGGCTTTAGGAGAGATAGGAGAGATAATATTTAATAATTTTAAACCTCCAAACTCATGTTCGTTATATAAATATGCCCGTTTTACTTTTATTTGGTTTGAAAAAGGATTATCCTGGAGTCAGTAGAGCCATGACTAAACATGTAAACTGCGATACCACTAGATAATTCATGAGGGTAACTTTCTCATTGATGTACAACTGTTTCCTTCTCCACTTCAATTCATAGCCCAGGCATGTATTTGCTTATTTGCTTTATTAGAGACAGGCTTCTATTTGAGCCAGGCTTCTATTTCCTTAATGCACACAGTATTTGCTCATTTGCATAGTTAATTGTTTAATTCCAGAATTCACTTCTAGCATTTTAATACATTTCTTAATGTACTGCACTAATATGTTAACATTTACACACTGTATCACGTTCCTTTTGTCTTAGTATGCCTCTATTTAGATTATTATTAATATTTTTTTAACTTTTCCTTGACATAATAATTTGTATGCATTTTCAGCAGTTATTACTTGCGCCACTAGAGGGTGATCAGTCAAATTTTAGGGGTCTGTACTCCCAAAGTTGTTGCCTGTTTTTGTGCTTGCCAGTTTGCTAGCAGTTCAAAGCTGTTAGCAGCCCATGGCTAGCAGTTTATTACTGCCGATAAAAAACAACGATTGCCATAATTTCTTTCAAGTCGTTATTGCATTTTTTTTAATGTTACAAATCAAACATTAAACCTTGTAAACAATTCATTGCAATCCATGGTAACCTCATAAGCAATTCATTTAGCCCCACCATTTATTTGAAACGTTTATTTGCTGAAACGTTTGCTGGCTATGAAAAGGGACAGGCGGCTATTTGAGACTCAGCGTTTAATTTAGGCTTTCTGTCAATGTTAATAGTTGCAAGATCGCTCAACACCAAGCGCATCAACTTCACCACCTGCCCATTTAATTGGGAAACCATTTGGAAATTTAAAGTTTGTACCTTTTAGAGACCCAATCTGTAGTATAGTATATACTGTAGTATAGTATATAGTATAGTATATACTAAAAAATATATATAAACGCAACATGCAACAATGTCAATGATTTTACTGAGTTACCTGTTCATATAAGTTAATCAGTCAATTGAAATAAATGCATTAGGCACTAATCTGTGGACTTCACATTAATGGGAATACAGATATGCATTTGTCAGTTTACATATACCTTAAAAAAAAGGTAGGGGCATGGATCAGAAAATGGTGACCACCATTTGCCGCATGCAGCGTGACATAACTCCTTTGCATAGAGTTGATCAGGCTGTTGATTGTGGCCTGTGGAATGTTGTCCCACTCCTCCTCAATGTCTGTGCGAATTTGCTGGATATTGGTGGGAACTGGACACACTGTCATTTACGCCGCTCCAGAGCATGCCAAACATGCTCAAGGGGTGACATGTCTGGTGAGTATGCAGGCCATAGAGTAACTGAGACATTTTCAGCTTCCAGGAATTGTGTACAGATCCTTGCGACATGGGGTCGAGCATTATTGTCATGATCGTCGTAATGATGAGACCAAGGTGCAGCAAAGCAAAACAAACAAGCACAAACGAAACGTGACGCTACTAGTGTGCACACAGGCACCTAATTGTAGACACGATCCCACACCAGAAAGTGGGAAACAGGGCTACCTAAATATGATCCCCAATCAGAGACAACGATAAACAGCTGTCTCTGATTGGGAACCATATCAGGCCAACATAGACATACAAACCCCCCCTAGACCTACAACAACCCTAGACATACAACACTAGAGGACCCACCCTAGTCTCACCCCAACCTAACCAAAATATATAGAAAACAGAGATATCTAAGGTCAGAGCGTGACAATTATCATGTTGAACATGATAGCGGCGGATGAATGGCACTACAATGTGCCTCAGGATCTTGTCACGGTTTCTCTGTGCATTCAAATTGCCATCTGTAAAATGCAATTGCCTTAATTATCCGTAGCTTTTGCATGCCCATATCATAACCCTACCACCATGGGGCACTCTGTTCAAAACGTTGACATTAGCAAACCGCTCACCCACACAATACCATACGGCAGGGTAGCCTAGTGGTTAGAGCGTTGGACTAGTAACCGAAAGGTTGAAGGTTCAAATCCCCGAGCTGACAAGGTCGTTCTGCCCCTGAACAGGCAGTTAACCCACTGTTCCTAGGCCGTCATTGAAAATAAGAATTTGTTCTTAACTGACTTGCCTAGTAAAATAAAGGTTACAAAATAATAATAATAATACACGTGGTCTGTGGTTGTGAGGCCGTTTGGACGTACTGCCAAATTCTCTAAAACGACATTGGAAACGGCAAATGGTAGAGAAAATAACATTTAATTATTTCGCAACAGCTGGTGGACATTCCTGCAGTTGGGATGCCAATTGCATGCTCCCTCAAAACTTGAGACATATTTGGGCATTGTGTTGTGTGACAAAACTGCACATTTTAGACTTTTATTGTCCCCAGCACAAGGTGCACCTGTGTAATGATCATGCTGTTTAATCAGCTTCAACTTAACAGTTCACCTGATATACCATCAAATAAAAGCTGACAGTCTGCACTTCATAGTCATTGTATAATTCATTCAAATCCAAAGTGCTGGAGTACAGACCCAAAACTACAAAACATTTGTCACTGTCCAAATATTTTTGGACCTCACTGTATCTGAATTGCAACAGGAGGACTGGGGTGTTGCACCACATGTAAACACTCACAGTTTTAGATGTACATTTATCAGGAATCAACAGAAATGTACTTTTTGTATATATTGTTTGTGTAGATATCCTTATTTCATGTATTTTCTCATTTGACATCAGACAGCTCACCAATGGAAGTATGGTTTCCACTGTGTCCAGCATAAATGATAAGCGACAAATGAAAAGCAACAGCTTTGGTCAAATCAATGAGTGCACAATAACCACTCACACATCTAGAGCACACATTGCCAACCATTGAAAAGACAACCATAATGCTTTGTGTCAAATCTATTATACCGTAAGTGCTGCTTATTCTTTATATATCCACTACTGTATGTTGCCAACCGATATGACTTTGGTGTGATATACAGTATGGCTGTAAATTCCACTGAGAAATTAGAGAAATGTAAAACGTAAAACAGCTCACGCGCAAAGAGTGTGTACGGAATATGAATCCCTTCATCCTCTAATCACCATCTCCCCAGAAATCAATCATGCTCTCACATCTATCTGAAATCCTGTCATTTGTATTTCACAAATCCCAAACTACTAGCCTCATGCAGAATGCTGAACAAATCCAAAAGTAACTCACCTATCACCACTAGGTACATGCCTGCCCAGTAGTCCACAGTGGGTGACAGTTTGGACATGTATTTGTTGTCCTCCTCCATCCTCCTCTTCCACAGACAGACCAGACCAGTAGGGACCAGTATTCACACACCCCAAAGGGTGCCAGCGATAGAATTTTACCTCTGACAGGGAAACAGGCTCTTCTGAGTAATATTGTGAATAATGTGAAGAATAATATTCTTCACATTATTGACATTACCACAGAAAGCATATTCAGTTCCGAGAATCTTTATACACTCACTCTCTATAATGGACTCCCACACATATGCACCCAGATGTGCACATCACACACACACACACAAACACACACACTCATTTACACATACACTCCTGTCCTGTCCGCTTTCTATGCTCCTGTCAAAATGTCACTTGCACCCGTTTGTGCGAACAGACTTTTTCAGCACTGTGCTTGAGTGTGTGTGTGTGTGTTGTGGTCGTCCCTACAACGACCTAAGTGCAGGGAAAGCCCCCGGGACCTGTCGTTCCAGAGAATTCTCATCAGAGAGGAGCCGCACCACAGCTTTACTGTAGTATTCATTAAAGTCCACCAATTTACTGTTGTATACTGTAATATATATTAGTATTTACAGTTAAATATAGTATAAATACTGTAGTAAAAGAAAACTGTAGTTTAAATTATAGTAATTAATCTAGCAAAAAAATTGGTGTTTTTAATAGCCTCCTTTGTTTTTATTAATATATACAATATATGAAATACTTTTGTACACTGTCTAGCATTCAAAATAATAGATAAATATCTCTAAATCCCCAAAACATTTTACAACACCTCAACACATCACCAGTGGGATAAGCCAATTTGTTAGCCCATAGTAGTTTCTACAAAGCATACAAATAGATATTTTGCAGTATAAAGGAATTACATATGTTTCCTTATTAAAAAACAGTTAAATAAAATGGAAAATGTGTTATTTGTCATGTTTTTGTCATTTGAAAGTGTTTTTACATGGTGCCAAAATCAAGGGACAATTACCACCGCAATTCAAGAAGGACCCCTTTTCAAACGCTGTCATTATCTTGTAAACACTTGTGCAACACACAGCAGGTGCTTTAGTGTGTTCTATTCACTCCCTTAATTTTCTGGCAAGGTGAAAAAAAATCTGCCTTTCTGTCCTTGAGCAAGGCAGTTAACCCCCCAACAACACCTGTTCCCCGGTTGCTGATGACATGGGCGTCGATTAAGGCAGCCTCCCGCATCTCTCTGATTCAGAGGGGTTGGGTTAAATGCGGAAAACACATTTCGGTTGAATGCATTAAGTTGTGAAACTGACTAGGTATCCCCTTTCCCTTGTGGCTGGGCTGGTTGGACAAGGTCATGCTCTGCTCTCAAATGGCCATTAGAGGCTTTGATGTGGAAAATAGACATTCCCTCTACTGAGGCGATAGTCTCCTTTCAAGGGAAAAAAGGTGTGGAAATAACACTGAATGTTAGTTGAAATGAGAAGCGGCAAGTAACATAAATGCTAATGCTAATAATGCTAATTTATGATAGTATATAACAATGCCTTCAGAAAGTATTCATTACCCTTTACTTGTAGGCCGTCATTGTAAATAAGAATTTGTTCTTAACTGACTTGCCTAGTTAAATAAAGGTTCAATTAAAATGTTGTTGTGCTACTGTACAGTGTGAATTCAAATTGATACTGACAACATGAAAATATGTTTTTACACATTTTTGAAAATGTATTGAAAATGAAATATAGAAATATGTCTACATAAGTATTCACACCCGAGTCAATAGTTTGTAGAAGCACATTTGGCAGTGGTTACAGCTGTGAGCTTTCTACACCTGGATTGTGCAACATTTGCCCATTATTATTTTCAAAATGATTCAAGCTCTGTTGTTGATCATTGTGCTGGTTGTTGATCATTGCTTGACAACCATTTTCAGGTCTTGCCATAGATTTTCAAGAAAATTTAAGTCAAAACTACAACTCGGCCACTCAGGAAGATTCAATATCTTCTTGGTAAGAAACTCCATTGTAGATTTGGCCTTGTGTTTTAAGTTATTGTCCTGCTAAAAGGTGAATTCATCTCCTAGAATCTGGTGGAAAATAGACAGAACCAGGTTTTCCTGTAGGATTTTGCCTGCGCTTAGCTCCATTCCATTGAATTTTTATACTGAAAACGTCCCCAAGTCCTTAACGATTACAAGCACACCCATAACATGATGCAACTACCATTATGCTTGAAAATATGGAGAGTGGTGCTCAGTAATATGTTCTATTGGATTTGACCCAAACATAACACAGAGAGGTGGCTGCCTACCTAAAGACTTGATATAATTTGCCACTTTAATAAACAGAACACTAGTCACTTTATTAATGCCACTTGAAGAATGTTTACATATCTCGCATTACTCATCTCAATGTATATACTGTATACTGTATCCTTCACTATCTATTCTTTACTATCTATTGCATCTTAGCCACTCTGTCACTGCTCATCCATATATTTTATACTTACGTATATATTCTCATCCCATCTCATTTACTAGATTCTGTGTATTAGGTTTTGTTGTGGAATTTGTTAGATATTCGATTTTGTTGTGGAATTGTTAGATAATACCTGTTAGATACTGCTGCACTGTCAGATCTAGAAGCATAAGCATTTCTATACACTTGCAATAACATCTGCTAAACATGTGTATGTGACCAATACAAAGTGATTTGATTTGACTTGTTAAGCACATTTCTACTCCTGAACTTATTTAGGCTTGCCATAACAACGAGGTTGAGTACTTATGACATTTCAGCTTTTCATTTTTTATTAATTTGTCAAAATGTCTAAAAACATAACTCCACTATGACATTATGGGATATTGTGTGTAGGCCAGTGACTAAAAAAATCTAAATAGAATCATTTTAAAATTCAGTCTGTAACACAACAAAATGTTATAAAGTTAAGGGGTCTGGATACTTTCTAAAACCACTGTAATACAGCATAATACTTAAACACTATTTACCATAATCAAAAGTTGCATAAATAGCATTTACACACTCCACTACTATCTTACTCCTGCCTGGCTCTCTATACACAATCTCATCAGCCGTTGGGCTCCAAGCCTCAGAACAGAACTCAGTCTCTTCACTCAGACTGCTAAATTTGGGATTGACATGAACGTAGAGGTGCTTAGGAAGACGACTGAAGCCTCAACCAGGTAGATTAGAATATGTGTGTGTGTGTGTGTGTGTGAGAGTAGGTGAGTGAGACAGAGGACATCCAGAGGCTGTCAGAGGGTAGATGGGGTGCAGTGTGTAGAAATGTAATGCACAGAACCAGAAATACCTCCAGTCAATTCAACAGCTAAAGGAGACAAAACTAAGAGCCAGAAAGAAAGAACTTATGCAGGTAGACCTGGAAGACATGCTTTACACAACCTGACTGAACCACATTCTCATCAAAGATACATTTAACACAGCATCCTCGCTTTGAATAGAGTATTCCCTTTGCCAGGATGTGTGCAAATGGTTAGGCATATGATGAGCTCCTAAAGACATATATGTCTGGATCAGGACTCAGGAGAGAGAACAACATCAGAGACAGAAAAACCCTAATGCATAGTCCATACTGAACAAAAAAATAAACGCAACATGCAACAATTTCAAAGATTTTACTGAGTTACAGAAAATGAAATCAGTCAATTGAAATAAATTCATTAGGCCCTAATCTATGGACTTCACATGACTGGGCAGGGGCACAGCCATGGGTGGGCCTAGGGAGTTGTTGGGAGCCCACCCAAAGGGTAGCCAGGCCCAGCAAATCAGAATGAGTCCCCTCCCCCCACCGGTTGGACATACTTCATAATTCTCTAATACAATGCTAGAGGCGGCTTATGGTAGAGAAATTAACCTTACATTCTCTGGCAATAGCTCTGGTGGACAGTCCTGCAGTCAGCATGCTAATTGTACGCTCCCTCAAAACTTTAGAAATCTGTGACATTGTGTTGTGTGACAAAATGGCACATTTTAGACTGTTTTTTTATTGTCCCCAGCACAAGATGCACGTGTGTAAAGATCATACTGTTTAATCAGCTTCTTGATATGCCACATCTGTCAGGTGGATGGATTATCTTTGGTCACTAACAGGGAGGTAAACAAATTTGTGCACAAAATATGAAAGAAATAATCTTTCTGTGCGTATGGAACATTTCTGGGATCTTTTATTTCAGCTCATGAAACACTTGACATGTTGCGTTTATATTTTTGTTCAGTATACTAGGGTCTGTATTGATGAAGCTCTCTCATGCACAGGAAATAAGTTCATTCCACACCGCAAGTTATAGATTCATAAATAAAGAGTGTAACCCCAATGGCAGGCTGTCAGAGTGGAGATATTCAGGGAGAAATATGCTGCTTGTTTTGCAGGAAACTGAACATCCAAAGACCTTTAGCCCACATGAGATCAAATACGATCTGGTTTTATAAACTTTTCATGAATAGAAAATAGTTAGATCGGCAGAATTCTAACATTATCCCACACGTGGGATGTTTCTCAACATTGACACTGAAGCTGATTTTCTTGTTAAATAACTACTCAGTATGTATAGGTCTTGACATGAATAGGCTACTTACCAGGGCAAAAATAGACAGTGTACCAAATGCCCATTATTTGTATTTACCAAATGTATTATTGTATTATTATTATTAAACTTGAGCAATAATAGTCTGATATGTGAGGATAGCCTACCCTGTCTATTCCACATTAGAAGAAAGGTTGTAATTTAATTTCTGATTCACTTTTATTTCATAATCAGTAGCAAAGCGCGACATTTCACTGCAGTTCACATTTCTTTCCCGTAGGGTGCAGAATATCCATATCCGTACCCATAGCAACAATTACAACAACAAACCATCATATAGTGAGTGATGTTGACACTTTCCACTTTTGTGTAGAAGCGAAGTAATAAGCTTAACTAGATAGCTAGCTAAGAAAAAAAATGAGTCAAGCCGGTAACCTACGCGAGGATACGGAGGAGGCTGGACCTTCCGTGGACTCTGAAAATCCAGAGGAGAGAATTGCAGCCCGTCGCCTCCGGATAGCTGCACGAAGTGAAGCCAAGAAAAGGTAGCTAACGTTAGCTGGCTTCTGTTTGAGATAGCACCTGTTAGCCGCCTGTTAAACTTTTAGCTTAGCTGTTTAGCTATTGCAGGTGAAGGTGTACTCTGTCCTCTGCAACTTCAGTGTTAGCTATAGCTAGCTAAATAGTATATGCCAAAATAAGATGTACTTTTCCCATCTGTCATTCAGACAAGAACTGGGAGATGACTCCCGTGAAAAGAAAGAAATCAAAGAGGAGGCCAGGAAAAGCCAGCATCAAGTGGAACAGAGTGAGAAGGTACCATTAGGCCTATGTTATTGTTAGCATTAGAAATTAATTTGAAGCAATGAAACATAACGTCAACACAACACAGACACACTACATGTCTCCTTCTCTCATTCCCCCCAGCGTATGATAAAGTTGCAGAGTGATGGGACGGAGCTGGTTACCAACATCCAGGTAGCAGCTGATTCTAGGGAATCGCAGCATCAAACAGAGGTGGAGGAGGCCCACAGACTCAGGTACCATACCCAGGATCAGTGACTGTGCCCCGCAGCAGTTGTAGTGGAAGTGCTCCCTCTGTTGACCATGGACTGTAAATGCGTATCTCATTATGACAAAAAGCAGGTCAAACTATTACAACCTCCTCACAGCACCACTCAACAAACAAACTCTTCTACCAATAATTGGAACGTTGTTGACTATCAACCAAACATTCATGTGCTCCAACCCTCCTCTCCTCTCCTCTCCAACCTCCCTCTATCTCTCTCCCCTCCCACCCCTTCCCCTGAGCAGGGTGGAGAAGCTGGAGAATGAGGCCAAGTCGAGCCTGGAGAAGTTTGAGGAGATCACCAGGAAGTGGACGGTGGCAAAGATGAAGGAGATCCCCCAGGACCTGAGAGACTCTCTGAGCAGCCAGCAGCAGCTGTGTGCCCTGCTCATAGAGGACAAGAACAAACTCATCCACGAGTTGCAGAAGGTAGTGTGTGTGTGTGTGTGTGTGTGTGTGTGTGTGTGTGTGTGAGTGTGAGTGTGTGTGTGTGTGCTTGTGTGTATTAATTTGTTTTGTCTGTATGTATAATGTGTGTGTGCGTGTGTAGGAGATGAAGTTAAGTGACGATCGCTACGTCAAAGATCTAAAGAAGCAGGCAGAGGATGTGGACCTGATGATTGAGAGGATGGAGGACCAGGTCAAGTTTCTGATGGGCTCCTACAGGGATGAACTGGACCAGATAGAGGTGGGACACATTCAGAATCAGTGTTTAATACTCACATGTACAGGCTTGCAGGTGTGAATGCAGGGTACTGTGAAAATCTTAGGCTCCGAGCTAAAACATGCAGGATGAAGTGAAATAAAAGAATGAAAATGGTGATTAAAAAAACAAAAACAATATAAATATAAATAGCACTATATAGTAAAGAGTTTTGAGGACGTGGGGGGGATGACCATAGGGGGAGCAACATGACCATTTAGAAGGTGTGGGGACCAAGTGAAATAAAAACAATGCAAATTCTAATAAAAACCATCTATAATATACATATTAAAAACTGCAACAGTGATGAATGTAGTTGGGATGTGGGCAGAGTAAAAGTCATTTGCGGGGGTGGGGGGGAAATGTCCATAGTGGGAGCAGCATGTAAGGTAAGTGACTGTTGAGTGGGTGTGGGGAGGGGGAAAGGTCCATAGTGGGAGCAGCATGTAAGGTAAGTGACTGTTGAGTGGGTGTGGGGAGGGGGAAATGTCCATAGTGGGAGCAGCATGTAAGGTAAGTGACTGTTGAGTGGGTGTGGGGAGGGGGAAAGGTCCATAGTGGGAGCAGCATGTAAGGTAAGTGACTGTTGAGTGGGTGTGGGGAGGGGGAAAGGTCCATAGTGGGAGCAGCATGTAAGGTAAGTGACCGTTGAGTGGGTGTGGGGAGGGGGAAATGTCCATAGTGGGAGCAGCATGTAAGGTAAGTGACTGTTGAGTGGGTGTGGGGAGGGGGAAAGGTCCATAGTGGGAGCAGCATGTAAGGTAAGTGACTGTTGAGTGGGTGTGGGGAGGGGGAAAGGTCCATAGTGGGAGCAGCATGTAAGGTAAGTGACCGTTGAGTGGGTGTGGGGAGGGGGAAAGGTCCATAGGAGGGGGAGGAGCTGGTGGTGACTATTCAGCAAACTATTGGCCAGTCTATTGCCATGATGCTCCTGTACTTCCTGCGTCTGAGGAATTGAAGTGGGGAGAACAGGACGTGGCTAGGGTCCTTGATGATCGTCTTGGCCTTCCCGCGACACCTGGTGTTGTAGGTGTCCTGTAGGGCAGGCAGTGTCCACCCAGCGGTGGTTGAAGAGCCGTTGTCGTGCCTTCTTCATCACGGTGTCCGTATGGTTAGACCATTTCAGCTTCTCTGAGATGTGTATGCCGTTGGATTTTGAAGTTATTGACCGTCTCCATGGCGGCCCTGTTGATGAGGATGGGGGCGTGTCCAGCCTGGTTCCTCCTGAAGTCCACAATCAGCTCCTTTGTTTTGCTAATGTTGTGGGAGAGGTTGTTTACCTGGCACCATGCCGTCAGAGTGCCTACCTCCTCCCTGTAGGGTGTCGTTGTTGGTATACAGGCTGTTATGTACGTTATGTTGGGGATATACGGACTGTTATGTCGTCAGCGAATTTGATGATGGAGTTGGAACTGTGTGAGGCCATGCAGTTGTGGGTATACAGGGAATACAGGAGGGGACTGAGGACGCACCATTGTGGGGCCCCCATGTTGAGAATGAGTGTCAAGAAGGTAATGTTGCCTACTTTCCCCACCTTGGGGTTGCCCGTCAGGAAGTCCAGGACACAGTTGTATAGGGAGGAGTTCAGACCCAGGGCCATGAGCTTTGTGATGAGCTTATAGGGCACTATGGTACTTAAGGCCGAGCTGTAGTCGATGAACAGCATCCACACATTCCCTAGGGGTTACCCCTTGGTGGGTGATCCACAAGCTGACATGAAAGATATGAGCCAGGTGGGAGGACCTAAAGGAGGACGGGCTCATTGTATTGGGTGGAATGGAATTAATGGAAAGGAGTCAAACATGTGGTTTCCATATGTTGGATGTGTTTGACACCATTCCATTTATTCCATTCCAGCCGTTACAATAAATACATCCTCCAATAGCTCGTCCCACCAGCCTCCACTGAGCCACCTTCTGTCTCCCCTGACCATGCAGTGTCCTGCCGACTTTGAGTGGGGCTGTTTCCTGCGTTTGGTTGGTTTTTGTTCACCAGGATGGTTATTGTGGTTGTTGACATGTTCATTGATCTGTTTGTTGATGGTTGTTAACCTGCTCCTGTTTTGTGCAGAATTCCTTTGAGCATGAGCGGAAGATCCTACTCACGGGGAACAGGAAGAAATGGGAACAGTACACGAAGGAGCGCCGGGACAAAGAGGTAAATCAGATTCAAATAAATACACTCTCTCTCTTCCCTCCCTGAAAATATACTTGAACTGTCTCTCCTTTCTCCCTCTCTCTCTCTCTAGCTGGAGAACGTGACGCAGAGGATGAAGAGGGTGGAGGAGTATGAGGTGTTGCTGCAGCAGCTGAGGACAGAGGACACGGAGGAATACAATATGATCAAGATCAAACTGGACACAGATGTTCAGGTAGACGGAAAATATGAAAAAGTGGAACGAGTATGCAGGTATGTTAGGGACTGTATTTAAATGAGCTGTGGTGTGTGTGTGTGTGTAGATCTTGGAGCAGCAGCTGCAGCAGATGAAGGCTACATACCAGCTGAACCAGGAGAAGCTGGAGTACAACTTCCAGGTGCTAAAGAAGAGAGACGAAGAGAACACCATCACCAAGTCCCAGCAGAAGAGAAAGATCACCAGGTAGCTACATCTACAATGATTCAAAAAGTATTCAGACCCCTTCACTTCCTTCATCCATCTACTCACAATACCCCATAATGACAAAGTAAAAACTGGTTTTTGAAATATCACATTTAAGTATTCAGACCCTTTACTCAGTACTTTGTTGAAGCACCTTTGGCAGCGATTACAGCCTCGAGTTTTCTTGGGTATGATGCTACAAGCTTGGCACACCTGAATTTGGGGAGTTTCTCCCATTCTTCTCTGCAGATCCTCTCAAGCTCTGTTGGGTAGGATGGGGAGCATCGCTGCTCAAGTTATTTTCAGTTCTCTTCAGAGATGTTTGATCGTATTCAAGTCCGGGCTCTGGCTGGGCCACTCAAGGACATTCAGAGACTTGTCCCGAAGCCACTTCTGCGTTGTCTTGGCTGTGTGCTTAGGGTCGTAATCCTGTTGGAAGGTGAACCTTTGCCCCAGTCAGTCTCTTTGGATAATTCATTCCAATCATTTTAAAGTTAACAGCAGGTATTTTGCATGTAAGTTTAAGTATTTTGATATCTTCACAAATCTACAAAACAGCCGTTTTACATCCTGAGTGCTCTGGAGCAGGTTTTCATCAAGGTTCTCTCAGTACGTTGCTCTGTTAATCTTTCCCTTGATCCTGACTAGTCTCTCAGTCCTTGCCGCTGAAAAACATCCCAACAGCATGATGCTGCCACCACCATGCTTCACCGTAGGGATGGGATTGGCCAGGTGATGAGCGGCACCTGGTTTCCTCCAGACGTGGCACTTGGCATTCAGGCCAAAGAGTTCTATCTTGGTTTCATAAGACCAGAGAATCTAGTTTCTCATGGTCTGAGAGTCCTTTAGGTGTCTTTTGGCAATCTCTGGCTGTCATGTGCCTTTTACTGAGGAGTGGCTTCCGTCTGGCCATTCTACCATAAAAGCCTGATTGGTGGAGTGCTGCAGAGATGGTTGTCCTTCTGGAAGGTTCTCCCATCTCCACAGAGGAACTCTGGAGCTTGGGTTCTTGGTCACCTCCCTGAGGTGTTTGGCTGCTGGGCCAGCTCTAGGAAGAGTCGTGTTGGGTCCAAATTTCTTCCATTTAAGAATGATGAAGGTCACAAATGTTTTGGTACCGTTCCCCAGACCTGTGCCTCGACACAATCCTGTCTCGGAGCTCTATGGACAATTCCTTTGACCTCGTGGCTTGGTTTTTGCTCTGACATGCACTGTCAACTGTGGGACCCTATGCCTTGTGCCTTCCAAATCATGTCCAATCAGATGATCAATGGAAAAAATGTAATCAAATCAAAGTGTATTTGTCACGTGGGCCAAACAACCTTCCAGTGAAATGCTTACTTACAAGCCCTAACCAACAGTGCAATTTTTAAGTAAAAAATAGGTATTAGGTAAACAATAGAGAAGTAAAGAAATTTTAAAAACAGTAGCGAGGCTATATACAGGTGGTACTGGTAGTCGGCGGGACACAATGCAAATAGTCCGAGTAGTCATTTGATTACCTTTTCAGGAGTCTTATGGCTTGGGGGCAAAAGCTTTTGAGAAGCCTTTTGGTCCTAGACTTGGCACTCCGGTACCGCTTGCCATGCGGTAGTAGAGAGAACAGTCTATGACTGGGGTGGCTGGGGTCTTTGACAATTTTTAGGGCTTTCCACTGACACCGCCTGGTGTAGAGGTCCTGGATGGCAGGCAGCTTAGCCCCAGTGATGTACTGGGCCATATACACTACCCTCTGTAGTGCCTTGCGGTTGGATGCCGAGCATTTGCTGTACCAGGCAGTGATGCAACCAGTCAGGATGCTCTCGATGTTGCAGCTGTAGAACCTTTTGATTATCTGACGACCCATGCCAAATCTTTTCATTCTCCTGAGGGGGAATAGTTTTTGTTGTGCCCTCTTCACGACTATCTTGGTGTGTTTGGACCATTCTAGATTGTTGGTGATGTGGACACCTCTCAACCTGCTCCACTACAGTCCCGTCGATGAGAATGGGGACGAGCCCGGTCCTCCTTTTCCTGTAGTCCACAATCATCTCCTTTGTCTTGATTATGTTGAGGTATAGGTGGTTATTCTGGCACAACCCGGCCAGGTCTCTGACCTCCTCCCTATAGGCTGTCTCGTCATTGTTGGTAATCAGACCTACCACTGTTGTGTTGTCTGCAAACTTAACGATGGTGTTGGAGTCGTGCCTGGCCATGCAGTCGTGGGTGAACAGGGAGTACAGGAGGGACTGAGCACGCACCACTGAGGGGCCACAGTGTTGAGGATCAGAGTGGCAGATGTGTTGTTGTCTTCCCTTACTACCTGGGGGTGGCCCGTCAGGAAGTCCAGGATCCAGTTACAGAGGGAGGTGTTTAGTCCCAGGATCCTTAGCTTAGTGATCAGCTTTGAGGGCACTATGGTGTTGAATGCTGAGCTGTAGTCAATGAATAGCATTCTCACATAGGTGTTCCTTTTGTCCAGGTGGGAAAGGGCAGTGTGGAGTACAAAAGAGATTGCATCATCTGTGGATCTGTTTGAGCGGTATGCAAATTGGCGTGGGTCTAGGGTTTCTGGGATAATGGTGTTGATGTGAGCCATTACCAGTCTTTCAAAGCACTTCATGGCTATGGATGTAAGTGCTACGGATCGGTAGTCATTTAGGCAGGTTACCTAAGTGTTCTTGGGCACAGGGACTATGGTGGTCTGCTTGAAGCATGTTGGTATTACAGACTCAATCAGGGATACATGTTGAAAATGCCAGTGAAGACACCTGCCAGTTGGTCAGCACATGCTCGGAGCACACGTCCTGGTAATCCGTCTAGCCCAGCGGCCTTGTGAATGTTGACCTGTTTAAAGGGCTTACTCACGTTGGCTATGGAGAGTGTGATCACACAGTCGTCCGGAACAGCTGATGCTCTCATGCATGCCTCAGTGTTGCTTGCCTCAAAGCGAGCATAGAAGTGATTTAGCTCGTCTGGTAGATTTGTGTCACTGGGCAGTTCGCGGCTGTGCTTCCCTTTGTAGTCTGTAAAGGTTTGCAGGCCCTGCCACATCTGACGAGCATCGGAGACGGTGTAGTATGATTCAATCTTAGTCCTGTATTGGCTCTTTGCCTGTTTGATGGTTCGTCGGAGGGCATAGCAGGATTTCTTATAAGCTTCCGGGTTATAAGCTTCCCGAGTCCCAAACCTTAAAAGCAGCAGTTCTACCCTTTAGCTCAGTGCGAATGTTGCCTGTAATCCATGGCTTCTGGTTGGGGTATATACGTACAGTCACTGTGGGGACAACAGGTATTGTGTGTAGATTAATGAGGAATTGTTTTTATTTAATACATTTTAGAATAAGGCTGTAACGTCACAAAATGTGGAAGAGTCAAGGTGTCTGAATACTTTCCGAATGCACCCTATAACACTATCACTATAGCACCATTATACCACCTGATGTACAAAAGACATGTTTGCTGCATCTTAGATGGGCGCTGTCCACTACAATGTGGCGCTGAATTTCTGAGTTCTGTTTCCACCGCTGTCCACTTCTGTGGTGCTGAATCGCCAATCTCTTCTATCACAGTGGGTTTGTTTACTTTAGAACCATTAGATATTTTAAACCTATTGACAAAAGTCGACAACAGTTTGGGGCTGTAGTTTGGGGGAAACTGGTTAGCTTGTAAATAACACTTATACCTGTGTAGTTCTGCTGTAGTTACTGGGACTTTTATCATCTAGACTGCAGGATGTTGTCAACAACCTGAAGATCAAGTGTGCCAACCAGGAGAAGCAGTCTAGGGAGGAGAACCAGAACCTCACTGACGACTACACACGCATCATGCAACAGTACAAACACATGCAGAAGAAGATGAGGTGAGTAACACACACACGCATGGATACACACATGGACATTGTCAGTCTTTGCATTTTCATTTTCTCTCCCTGTCTAACGCTATAACCTAGGGATGGTCAAAACTGCAATTTAACTGTACCGAGCAGACCAACAAATGTCACATCAAGTGCAATGTCTCCAGCACTTGGGGAGACTTGCTTTTCGCTTCAGAAAGCCTTGTTTTGCCCATCCCTACTAATAAGACTATGCTCTTTCCCCTCCTTCCATTCAGGCACTTTGCGGCCATCGATGCCAAGAAGTTTGAGGAGGTGTGGCTGATGAACGAGGAGGAGGTCAAGGCGCTGGTGGAGAAGGCCCTGGATACAGACCGGCTGGTCCACGAGCAGCAGTTGGGCCTGGCCTGGCAGCGCCCATCACTGGCTTTCATGGAGCGCTGCGGCCCCCTCCAGCCCCAGAGACAGACCCAGAAGACTGCGCACCAGGCAATCTCCGAGCTGCTCCAGCTTGGGCAGACCAGTGGCCTGGGGAAGGGGAAGTACCAGGAGGCCGGGGTTGGGCCTGGGGCAGAGAGCCCTGGGTTGGCTGTGGAGGTGTATGACTCAGGAGCAGGGCTGGAGAGTGGGAGCAGTGAGGTGGAGAGAGAGAGGGAAGGGAGTGAGGGGGAGCACAGTGGGACGGTGTCGGTGAAGATGGTCAAGAAGCTCCTGGAGCTGCTGTGTGACGAGGCGGTGAGCGGGCTAAGAGTTTGTGTGTCTGTATGACAGAGGAATAGAGAGAGGAAGAGGAACTGTGTCATCTAACTCAACTAGTCTCTCTCTCCTTCCCTCCCTCACCTCCACAGGGTTTTCTGATAGAGAGTAAACTTCTGAAGCTTCTCTCTCCACTGGAGAAGGATGAACAGTCCCTCATGAAGCTGGACTCCATCTTCACTGTGAGTTACAACGTGACGACTATCTGTATGTTATGTCACCTGTAACTATACATTTACTGTCACATAAACACATGACAGTCGCGACAGAGGAGCTGTGTCAGTGTTGTCTCCGCTCTGTTCTTCTCTGCCAGGCCATGGGGATCGAGAGCGAGGAGGACGTGTACAAGCTGGCGGATTTCTTCATGAAGTACAGACATACACAAGGGGAGCAGACCCAGGTAAGGAGGGGGGGAGGGAGGGAGGGAGGCTGATGTTAGTAGCCATGATGACCAGCACTGACGTCTTGTAAGAATGATCAGAAAACATGATCCCCTCTTTCTTTTCTTATTTTTTTTGTATTCAGGATGTGTCTGCAAAATGGGGCGTGGCCAGTCCTCAGGCGGAGCGAGGGGAGTTTACCTCCTCCTGCAGCCCGCCGTCTGACCTCATCCATCCTAATGATGTCCTGGTGGCCCTGAGGGCCTTCACTGCTCAACACTGCCGGCCCAGGTCAGCACTGGGGCTCTCTGTTTCAATACCCAAACTAGCATACCACTTATAATCAAGCAATGTATTGGGCATGCATTCTAAGTGCCTTGCCCATGTATTAAGCAATAAGGCCCAAAGGGGTGTGGTAAAGGATCAATATACCACGGCTAAGGGTGGTTCTTTTGCACGATAGAACACATAGGTATATTGGCCATATACCACAAACCCCCTGAGGTGTCTTATTGGTATTAAAAACAGCTTACCAGTGTAATTAGAACAGTAAACGAGTTGTTTTGCGTCATACCGTGGTATATTTAAGCAATAAGGCACATCAGGGGTTTGTGGTATATGACCAATATACCACGGCTAAGGGCTGCTCTTAGGTACGCCGCAACACAGAATACCTGGATACCGCCCTTAGCCCTGGTATATTGGCCATATACCACAACCCCTCGGGCCTCATTGCTTAATTATGTGGTGACACGTTGGACTCAATACGGCGAACTTAAATCAGTGTAGAAACCACCTTACAAATGTTATGTGGGGAAGCGTAACTTTACACACAATATTTCTCACAATGAAAGTGATGATTGTGACATTTCCCCAGAGAGTTAGCTGCCTCTCACCAGCCCAGTATGCTGGGTCTAGGAGGGAGAGATGACACAGAAGACGCTGCTTACTGGGAGGCCATGGGTGACGTCATCCCTGAGGCCAAACTC
The DNA here is from genome assembly GCF_002021735.2 of Oncorhynchus kisutch. NCBI lineage: Eukaryota > Metazoa > Chordata > Actinopteri > Salmoniformes > Salmonidae > Oncorhynchus > Oncorhynchus kisutch. Next base: position 39,338,199 of record NC_034185.2, read on the forward strand.
AAGATCTGGGGCGCCCTGGAGGCAGCACTTGACAAGTACCAGTGAGTACCACACACTCGCCCACACACACATACACGTGATGACAAGATAGTAGCGGCCTCAAAGGCGTTACAAAACAGGTGACATAAAAAGTGGTGATTGACTGAGCGTCACTTTGATTGATTATTTGAATCTGTCTGTTCCTAGCATTGTTCTGACAGAGAGGTCCAAGTTCATCACAGACACACAGAGCTTGAAACAGCAGAACACGGAGCTACGGATGCTGCTTCACCAATACGTCAACTCCAGGGTGTGTGTGGTGTGTGTGTGTGCCTGTGATTGCATCGAGAGGGTTTGTGTCCAGAATGTGTTTGCTAATTTAACGACACGTCCACTGAACCTATCTACATTCTTCTCATAGGTCAATGCTGAGCTGGAGATCCCGCCCAACCTGGTGATGCAGTTGGCTCCTGAGTGAACAAACTGACTAATCGGGAAGAGCACACACAAACCCACAGTGCAGTTGAAATGCTTCAATATTTAATGATGAAAATAAAGCACTTCATCAACATACGGTATGAGAATTGATGTTTAACACTTTTAATAGAAAATATAAAGTGCATAATGGGAGTATTACCTTATAGTAAAGTAGAATGTATAGAAGATTATACCAACAATATGTGATAATAGTGCAATGCATTAGAGCGTGTACAAAGAGCCTTTCAAATACCAACAATGCATAAGATAGTGCAAATACACTCAGGGATCAGGCACATTGAGAGAAAGTTTGCATGTGTGTGGTTGATAAGTGTGTTCAGCCAGCGATGTTGAAGATCTTGTTGCTGAGGGCAGAGGGCATGGAGAAGAAGAGCAGGCCCAGGAACAGTAGTCCCAGGACAGCCCCCAGCAGTAGAACACAGTGCAGCTTGTACTGCCTCCAGGCCAGGATACACACCACATGCATTGGGCTCAGCAACCACGACAGACTGGTATTGGGACGACTGCAGGAAGAGATGTTTATACACACACACACAAAACTGAAATGTACACGCACGGACACACAAACACTACTCATAACGAGTCATATTGATACATATTGAAACACACAAAGAACACAGCGACACACACTGGACGACACATTGTAACCAGATACAAACCCAACAGTTGTCAAAATTGTTATTTCAATTAATTCCATTTATTTAAGATCATTGTTAAAACAGACAAAATGTTTGTATTGCATACTCATCAACAGGAGAATATAATAGTGCAAACAAAATCAATTTTTGTTGGTTTTGTATTTTGTGAACATGAGATCACTAAAATGACTGCAACACAAATGATGTCATAACTACAAGTAGGTCAAGCAAGGGAAAACCAGAGGGAACTGCACACTGCAAACAAAGTAATCTGACAGGCTGACAGGGCAGAGGTCAAGAGGCCAAGCCACACCTCCCTTTTACCGGACCTCTTGTGCCTTAAGGTGCACATAACCACTTCCGGGAAAATCTGCACGGATTAAAACGTGTCAGGATCCATACAGATAACAGGTTTAGAAGCCGTCTGTAAAAGCTATAGTAGAAAGGAAGTCATGCCGTATCTGATGACCATGTAAACTTAATCACAGTGAGATGTTAGAATACAGATGCATGCTTATATTACTCTAAAACTACTGTATATTTTAACTGGATAACTAAGAACCAATAAGAGCATTCCAGGTCACTGAAGAAAGTGGTGAAGAAACAAACTTTGTTCCATAAAATGTTGGTGTTTGACGACATAATTTAAGCCAAACAATAGCAAGTTTACTTCTCTAATGGATTCATATTCGAAAGCTATTCTTATATTCCTTGTCCCTCTTTAAATCTTGTTGAACTACAGTAGGTTCCTAGGAAAATAGTCACCTGTTTTCAGTCTCATTATTTTAGAAGACGTGTGCAAAGGCTGCAAGAGCTAAAGAGGAACGCTAATGAACTGTTGGAAAAACATTTCATTTGATCCTGTTCAAGAGCTCACACCAACCCCATGATTCCCATTTCGAAACCGACACACAGTGCCTTCAGAAAGTATTCAAACCCCTTGACTTATTCCACATTTTGTTGTGTTGCAGCCTGAATGAAACATTTATATAAAACAAAATGTTCACCCATTTCAACACAACACCCCATAATAACAAAGTGAAAACATGTTTTTAGAAATTTGAGAAAATGCATTGAAAATTAAACACAGAAATAATATCTATAATTTACATAAGTATATTTACCTTTGATAGCGATTACAGCCGTGAGTCTTTCTGGGTCTCTAAGAGCATTCTTATTTTCTAACTTCTTCAAGCTTGGTGAAATTGGTTGTTGATCATTGGTAGACAATCATTTTCAGGTCTTGCCATAGATTTTCAAGTAGATTTAAGTCAAAACAGTAACTCAGCCACTTGAGTGTTGGCCTTGTGTTTTAGCTTATTGTCCTGCTGAAAGGCACATTTTTCTCCCAGTGTCTGGTGGAAATCAGACTGAAACAGGTTTTCCTCTAGGATTTTGCCTGTGCCAAGCTCCATAACGTTTATTTTTTATCCTGAAAAGCTCCCCAGTCCTTATCGATTACAAGCAATAACCCTAACAAAGATTTGTTATAAATAACCCAATATAGACCACAGCCTATCATTTCCGAAGGGAGCTAATTAATCATAGTGGGCAGTAGAAGCAACTTTGATAACCTCTTTATAATGTCTGCTTTTTTATTTTTGATCTACCAATAGGTTCCCTTCTTTGCCAGGCATTGGAAAATCTCCCTGGTCTTTGCGTTTGAATCCCTGTATGAAATGTTAAATTCAGGTTTGCAACATGACAAAATGTTGAAAAAGTCAATGGCACTGAAGGCACTGTCTCATGGGGTGGCAGGTAGCCTAGTGGTTAGAGCGTTGGACCAGTAACCGAAAAGTTGCTAGATTGAATCCCCGAGCTGACAAGGTAAAAAACCTGTCGTTCTGCCCCTCAACAAGGCAGTTAACCCACTGTTCCTAGGCCGTCATGGTAAATAAGAATTTGTTCTTAACTGACTTGCCTAGTTAAATAAATAGTAATGGAAATGATTACAACATCACTTGAGAAATTATCAAACTAACCATGTCCTTCCAAATAATTGTATATGTTTTTAGGAGACCAGGAGCTCCGATCGCCTTCCATATTTATTATTATTTTATTGACAAGACAGTTATAAGTACAGAATAGTAGACAATGGAGAGAGATACAGAAAGGAAGGGCGCGGACAATCCGCCGAGCCGGGGATCGAATCCCCATCGACAGGGGCATATGTAGTCCGGAATCGGAAGCTTAGATTGCTACACCAGACTCCGGCAACTTCCAAATCAATTTAAGTCATAAATAAACAAATACATACATAGGTAAATAAACCATCTCTGAAATGTAACATCAGGGTATGCTGCATTGCTGATGATGAGATCAGGGTTGAGTTGTTTGATTGGTTAGTCAGTGGCCAGTGCAGGGATGAGGTTTCTGATTGGTTAGCGTCCTGAAGCATTTGATCGGTTAGGCCCACTGTGCTACTGTAGCAGTCGAAAGTAGATGGTTGTTCCTAGTTTTCAGAAGACCAAGGGATAGGAAGTCCTTGAGTATGTGTGTTGAGCAGCACTGCCATGGTTAGAGGGGCGGTGGAGAAGGGGCAAGGCTGGGATGCGGAGGGAGTGGACTGGGGGGGCTGCTGTCATCTTGTCTTCCCATCTATCCACCTTTCCCTCCCCTATTCTCTCCCTTACACGCCCTCTCTCAGCAGCACTGAGGCGAGTGTGTTTGGGGGGAGGGTACTGATGGAGAGACTGGGGGGATGTTGTTTGGTGGATGTGAGTATTAACAATGGAAAGTGGAAGTGCATGGAACCCCACCCACCACCCCCACCAATCCTCTGTGTCTCGACCACCCCCAACCCACCCTGGTACCCATCCCTGCAGCCCCAATCAGCCCCCTCAGGCCCCCAGCATCTTCTTGACCAGGTAGCCAGGCATGCTGTAGAGGAAGAGCCCCAGCATCATGAGCAGCAGCAGGGCCACAACAATCTTGATGATAAGCCACTTGTAGCGGTTACACACCAGGTAGCGGATAGCCTTCAGCGGGCTCAGGAACCACAGGAATGTGGTGTCCGGCCGACTGGGGGGATGGGTGTAAGATTAGAGGGGAAGGATGAGAATAGAGGGGTAGATAGTGCGGCATGGGATGGATGGGATGGGGGTTGAGGGTTAAAAGGGTGTGATGGAGGGTATAAGGGAAGGAAGTGGGGAAAGATATGGGGTAGATGGGGGCGGTTGTGGGAGAGGTAGAGGTGGGGAACAGAAGGGTGAGTGGATTAAAGGGAGGGTAGTGGGTGGGGTGGGGAAACAGTGGTAATGGGGGCCAAAGTGCAGGGTAAAGAGAGGAAAGACGAGAGCAAGCGTTAGTGGTTCGTAAGCCATATGATGTATGACTATTTCTAACTCTGATCACAATTTCTCCACACACTACTACACAAACAACCCTGTTTACAAAATAGCAACGTTCTTTTGATTTTATCCAGAACCAGAAGACCACCGCACAATCGGGAAGCACAGACGATGGAGACTCAGACAATGGATACACAGATATAAAATTAGATGGTGTTTCTTTGACAGCTTGCTTGAACGCAGCTACAGATAAAAAAAAGTATTTCCCCTGAAGCCGCCAGTGTAATGACAAGTGTGATGCACAATGGAAGACTCGGGATTGACACCAGACACTGGCAGGTTGAGCGACAAGAGACAGAGGACAGTATAGGGGACAGAGACAGTGACATGAAGATTCTGAGAGCAAAGAAAAAAGGGGAGGGATGCAGCAAAAGCTACCAGAGACAATCTTTTGTATATCTGAGGAAAGACAAAGACTGAGACATAACCTTGGGGGGGAAAAAGAGGACGAGATGAGCGGTTGTGGGATGGAAGAAAGAGGTTATGGAAAAGGAAGGTGGTCGAAAGCAGAGGAAAGAGGTGAGAAGGGAAAAGACAGAGAGTGAAGCGATATGGGTTCAGTGAAAAGGGGGAACAGAGGAGAGAACAGAGAGAGGGGAAAAAGGAGAAAGAGGAGCTGACGGAAAATGCGGAACGGAGGAGAGGAGAGGCTAGGATAGGACAGAGAGAGGGGGCTACCGGTGGCCCTGGTGGGTCGACGTTCTCTCAGGCCCCCAGCATCTTCTTGACCAGGTAGCCAGGGAAGGAGTAGAGGAAGAGGCCGAGCAGGAGCAGCAGCAGCAGCAGGCCCAGGGCCTTGAGGATCAGCCAGCGGTAGTTGTGCCAGATGAAGTAGCGGATGGACTTCAGAGGGTTCACAAACCACATGAGACTGGTGTCCGGGCGACTTCAGAAGGGGGAGGAAAGGAAGGGAGGGTTGGATGGGATGTATATGGAAGGAAAGACAACGCAGGTTGGAGGGGAAGATGAAAGGCAACACAAAGGAAGGAAGAAAAGAAACAGAGGGAGACAGGTGAAGGAATGACAGGAGGAGAATGGAGTGATAGTGTGAAGGTGTAAGGGGGGCATTTTCACAGCGCAAAGAGGTGCTGTTGATAAAATAGGCCGTATGTCTTGTTTGCACCATATATCCTCTGTATAAACCATTATTAGCTTCTGATGGATGCACAATGAGAGGGTTTGAATATAAAATTGACATTTGAATGAAATATGGTCCCAGTTTTGTTATTTTGCATCGTGTAAATAGGACTCCTGAAGGAAGTGGATGAATATATGAGTCTGACTCCGCACCATCATTTTCTTTCCCACCTTCACGTTTAAAATCTCTTTTTTTTGTTGTGATTGTGTTCATTTTGTCTGTATGTGTGTATCGTCTTAATGTGTGTATACTGTAACTGTAAATATCTTACTTTGGTTTCTCCAGAGGGTCAGGCTCATTGCGTCCCAGACCAACAGGACTTTTCTCCGCTTCCTCTGCCGACATCAGATGAAGCTCCGCCTCCACTTTACCCTGAGAAGACGACACAATCAATCCAATACTCCAACGTGTGTGTGTGTGCGGTGCGTGTGTGCGGTGCGTGTGTGCGTATGCGTTTGTGTCTATGTATGTGTAATCTCTAGTGGACAGACTACTTAAAAGAAAGGGTATCGTAACGTCCGTCAAAAAGGTTCTGGGATGCAACGACTAGCTAGCAACAGTAGTTCCAGTGCCCAGGTTTTTAGTCACTGGTTATTTGGACGGCTGAGAGTTTCCAGATAGGGGGGTGGAGACTTCGCTAGTGGCGTTAGTATCTTTCTCTCAACATCTCGACCCTGAACCTAAATAATTGTGACATTTTTATTCTTGGTTTTGAAGATTAGTCTCTCTCTCTCTCACCGTGAGTTCCATCTCGTCGTTTTCGTCGCGGGCCACGAATGGCCACCAGCCCTTGACTCTCTTCTGTTTGAAGATGGAAATGCAGGGCAGCTCAGCCTCATTCTGGACCATGCCTATAGAACACTGCTTGGCTGTCTTCGCCCCACGGGGAAACCTGTTCAGGTCCAGCTCTATTGCACCTGTCAGGAGAGAAAATACAGGGCATTAGTGAATAACTGAGGAAATATCTGAGGAGATACAGATGCCGGGTCCTAATTTAAGCCCGTTTCCTACGGCAGGAAAATAACCCCGTAGCAACAGGAAATGTGAATTATTATGTTGAATTATAATTGACATTTTTGATGCATTTTTTCATACGGGAAAATCAAGTCTGAAATCAAGTCTGAATGACAAACTTTAGTCTTATTAAACCTCAAATACACGACAAGTAAAACATTTCTCCTGCAATAGGGTTCAAATTAAGATCCTACGCCTGTACAAAGATGGAGAGGCAAAGACAGACTGAGATACAGCGAGAACCTGGAGAGGAAGAGGACAAGAGATGAAAGAGGTTGAGGGATGTGATCTAGGAGCTATAGAAGAAGTCGCTGAGAAAATACAGAACATTTTAGAAAATAGACATGAAAAGAAGAATATGTAGCATTCCAGAGAGCCCTAGCAGTGTAGGCCTACCTAGGAAGTCATCAGCGGAGAAGTGGTCAGCGTCCCAGACCTGCAGGGTGAGGCGTGCAGGGATCTTGTACTCTGTCTCATCCCAGGAGAACATGGACTCCTTCTTAGAGATGACAATCTTCTCCTCGGCCATCAGGTAGTCAAAGGGGAACACGAAGCGCCAGTTGAAATTCCCCTCGCCTGTCAGAGAGTGGTAGTGGACATCTGTGTCCTGTTTGTCCTCCTGTTGCCCTTTCAGCCACCTGGGATAAAGGGTTAAATATCACAGGGGTCAAAGGTTAGAGGTCAGGGTAATAATGTTGTAAATTGGGTGTAAGGACCGTGTTATTATTAAGTTATTTTTTTACATATCAGCTAGCTCTGTGTGAAGGTTATCTGTGGAGGTTAGGCAGATGCAGTGAAGATCAACCATCTTACATCAGTGAATGTGATTTGAGATTGTTAGTGGATAATTTATAGTATGGCCGAATGTGTTTTATGCATTACAGGTCTGGTCCATTTAATACAAAAAAGGAAAGTTAGTATTTTAAAAGCAAAACACATGCATGATGTGACCCTCCAATAAAAAACAGTATGAGATGAATGATTCAAACAAATTGAAATATGCCTATGAAATAATGCTGATTGTGTGGACCTGGGTAAATTCCATATAAAGTGTACCATCTGATAACGACTGAATAAGAACACGGTTTGAACTGTGTATTTAAATACAAATGACCTGATTTGGTGTTGGGAGGGTCACATGATTTCTATTGCCATGCACAACACAAAGCTTTCCAAAAAAACTAAAAAGAGTCACATAAATGATCTCAAAAGAGTTTATGACAGTGCTTTCCTTCATTGGAGGGAAGATGCATATACGACGAGATTAACATAAGCAGAAGTGTCATACAATGCAAAATGTGTCTCAATGCAGGCTCAGTACAGTACTGTAGGTGAGTTGTACTGCTGCAGTGGCGTCAAGCGGGCAGTGGTTGGTAAAGAGGGTTGGGTTCCATTCATTTTCAATTCAGAAAGGAAATCAAAATTCTCATTTCAATAATAATAAAAAAATGTATCTTTCAAAATTGATGGCAGTTTTAAATTCTTCAACTGGAGTAAAAAAAGAAAAGATGAATGGACTGATTTGAAACCCTGAATGTGGGCACATTGGAGAAGCAGGAGGGGAGGCCAAAAACATTTCTATGACTTTCACTGTCCATTAGAATTGATTATACTATTATCATTAACAAGAAGCATCATATTACATTAAAATTGCAAAAAACAATAAGGATATTTCCCATGCAAACATTCTTGACTAATGCTATCGTTTTAACCCCTGCCCAAGACAATGTAGGAATGTGCTGTAGGAATGCAGGACCATACCAGTTAAACAAATGGCAGTAAGGATGATTAGAAATTGGCTGCCATGGACTTATCCTGGCTCATATCCAATATAATGTGTATGAGACCTACTGAAAAGAAAAATTCTAAATCAATATGTGTGTCAACCACAGAACATATTGCAAACCATTATCCATGATCTGGATAATTCAATAACGATTAGTCCATTTTAGTCCTGGCCCTAGTGTCATTTGTGTGATGTCTTTGATGACACTGACTCTTTAGGTGGTTTTAGTGGTATGGCCCTGATTGGCTTCCTCTCTCTGTAGGCGTGAAGGCATGGTGGTTTACTGCGTGCTGATAGGATGGCTGAGGGAAAGGGGTGGGACTTGAGCAGAGGAGCAGAGTTCTGGTTGTTTAGCTGAGGAAGGGGCGGGTAAAGGGAGGGTGAGGGGTTTGTACGAGCCATGCGATGGAATCATATGTGTTTTACCCCTTGACATAGATGTCAGACATCTTCTCTCCTGTCATGAAAGCATCGTCCTCTAGAACTACGTCATCAGTGTTCCAAATAATAACACGCAGCTCAAAGCTAGACAACAGCACAGCATCGACACACAGGAGAGAGAGAGGACATCAAACGAGACACGACAAACAAACACCCAACACACGGAAAACGTAGAAACAAAACAAAACAAAAAAACAAAACAATGATTAACGCCAAAAAACGCAACACGCCACTTTGTCACACCCACGGGGCGATCAGGGCTTAGCGCCACGGCCCTCTGTGGTACCTACCCCCTGACAAATATGTCACTGGACTTTTCCCCAGTGAAGTAATCATCGTCCTCGAGTATTACTTCGTCTGTATTCCATATAACCACCCTGAGCTCATATCTGGCGAGGAGGGAGGGAGGAACACAGTTGGACTGCTGTTGTCTGGTGCTAGTTAGCCTTGGAACATGGCTGTGTGGACTCTACAGCCATGTCCCAGGGTTAATGCTAGATGACCAACCCACTCTAAGGACACACAACACTTACCACAGAAAACCTGTAATCGCAATTAGTAGGAAAACTTCAAGTCCATTTGATTTAAGAGTTATATAAACAGCACTTCATATTGGACCATAAATAAGATACAATACTTCAGTCAACCTTTCAGAAAGGAGTTCATATGTAAAAGTTGTCACATGATCTATCTGTGATGTATAGTATACACCAGAGGTGTGGACTCGAGTCACATGACTTGGAATCGAGTCACAAATATGATGACTTAGACTTTAACACCAATGACTCGTGACTTGACTTGGACTTGAGCCTTACGACTCTGACTTGACTTGATACCCTCCCCAAGCCCAAATATTTTAAATGATGCTATTTAAAAAAGTGTGCAGCGCATCAACTCTTCATTTAAATGGATTACTGTTTGAATCAAATTGTGCCAGCTGAGAAAAAGTTGTGCGTGGCAGTGCAGAGGAACGTCGGCAGGTGAATTCAGATGGAGCCCTTGGAAAGATGATACCCCAAATTATTATATTCGGACATAAAGACGACGCTGTATCAACAAAAAACGGATTGCAACTTGCAAAACATGCGGGAAGAAAATTACAGACGGAGGCACAAAAATTTCCAACTTTGTTCGACATTTGAAGCTGCACAAAGAACAGTAAATCGTGGTTAATATAGCCGACAGCTATATAATTTATAGCTTTACTAGTGTAGCATGTAGGTTAATGTAATGTTAAATCAATGAGCCTCTACACAGTCAGTCAGTGCGGGAACGTGATCATTGCACCCAAGATTGAGCTACAACTGGCTAGGCAGTTGGTAGCCTAAATCCTGCCTGATGTTACTGCTGTTCCTAAAACCATTGACATACGTTAGCCTACTGGAAACACACACAGAGAGTGTGTGTGTGTGTGTGTGTTAAGGTTGGGCAATTGTGTACAAGCCTATATCGCCCGATTGCGCCCCATAGCGATCCTCGATAGTCGACCACTATTGGGGGTGTTTCTCATGGCTACCCATGTATTTACATGGAAATATAACGTTTATTTGGAAAGTAATAAATATAGAGATATTTTTAAAAGCATTCATGATTTGCGTAAATGTAATATACACTGCTCAAAAAAATGAAGGGAACACTTAAACAACACAATGTAACTCCAAGTCAATCACACTTCTGTGAAATCAAACTGTCCACTTAGGAAGCAACACTGATTGACAATAAATGTCACATGCTGTTGTGCAAATGGAATAGACAACAGGTGGAAATTATAGGCAATTAGCAAGACACCCCCAATAAAGGAGTGGTTCTGCAGGTGGTGACCACAGACCACTTCTCAGTTCCTATGCTTCCTGGCTGATGTTTTGGTCACTTTTGAATGCTGGCGGTGCTTTCACTCTAGTGGTAGCATGAGACGGAGTCTACAACCCACACAAGTGGCTCAGGTAGTGCAGCTCATCCAGGATGGCACATCAATGCGAGCTGTGGCAAGAAGGTTTGCTGTGTCTGTCAGCGTAGTGTCCAGAGCATGGAGGCGCTACCAGGAGACAGGCCAGTACATCAGGAGACATGGAGGAGGCCGTAGGAGGGCAACAACCCAGCAGCAGGACCGCTACCTCCGCCTTTGTGCAAGGAGGAGCAGGAGGAGCACTGCCAGAGCCCTGCAAAATGACCTCCAGCAGGCCACAAATGTGCATGTGTCTGCTCAAACGGTCAGAAACAGACTCCATGAGGGTGGTATGAGGGCCCGACATCCACAGGTGGGGTTTGTGCTTACAGCACAACACCGTGCAGGACGTTTGGCATTTGCCAGAGAACACCTAGATTGGCAAATTCGCCACTGGCGCCCTGTGCTCTTCACAGATGAAAGCAGGTTCACACTGAGCACATGTGACAGACGTGACAGAGTCTGGAGACGCCGTGGAGAACGCCGCCTGCAACATCCTCCAGCATGACCGGTTTGGCGGTGGGTCAGTCATGGTGTGGGGTGGCATTTGTTTGGGGGGCCGCACAGCCTCCATGTGCTCGCCAGAGGTAGCCTGACTGCCATTAGGTACTGAGATGAGATCCTCAGACCCCTTGTGAGACCATATGCTGGTGCGGTTGGCCCTGGGTTCCTCCTAATGCAAGACAATGCTAGACCTCATGTGGCTGGAGTGTGTCAGCAGTTCCTGCAAGGCATTGATGCTATGGACTGGCCCGCCCGTTCCCCAGACCTGAATCCAATTGAGCACATCTGGGACATCATGTCTCGCTCCATCCACCAACAGACTGTGGTTGCACCACAGACTGTCCAGGAGTTGGCGGATGCTTTAGTCCAGGTCTGGGAGGAGATCCCTCAGGAGACCATCCGCCACCTCATCAGGAGCATGCCCAGGTGTTGTAGGGAGGTCATACAGGCACGTGGAGGCCACACACACTACTGAGCCTCATTTCGACTTGTTTTAAGGACATTACATCAAAGTTGGATCAGCCTGTAGTGTGGATTTCCACTTTAATTTTGAGTGTGACTCCAAATCCAGACCTCCATGGGTTGATAAATTTGATTTCCATTGATAATTTTTGTGTGATTTTGTTGTCAGCACATTCAACCATGTAAAGAAAAAAGTATTTAATAAGAATATTTCATTCATTCAGATCTAGGATGTGTTATTTTAGTGTTCCCTTAATTTTTTTGAGCAGTTGTACTATTACTCTTGTTAAAAATATGAAATGGTATTACATTTGGTGAAGAGCACATTATGACTTGTTTAGGACTCGAAACTCAAAGTTTAGGACTTGAGACTTGACTTGATGGTCTTGACTTGAGACTTGACTCGGACTTGCCTGTCTTGACTTGGGACTTGATGAGTGCTAAGACTTGAGACTTATTTGTGACTTGTAAAACAATGACTTGGTTCCACCTCTTGTATACACTGTATCTACACTGACTGAAGACTTGCCCCAGACAGGACCTACTTCTTTGGTTTCCGTGGTGATATGTCAATGGCGGGTCCAGGTGCTGGCATGTCCATGGGGAACATGTCTACCCACATCTCAATCCGCCCCTGTGGAGTTTAACAGAAGTCACAAAAGGTTATAACCGCTTATTACAGATTCATTATCCACTACTCTTAATTATTTACAGATCTAGGTTCAAATACATATGTATTTGAGTATCTGGTATTTCAAATACTTTTTTCTATGTATTTTCAAATACACAGTCCAAAACATATGAGTATTTGAATGGTTATTTGAAAACCAAATATTTTCAAATACTTAATTCAAACACTATTTTCAAATACCTAGGTTAAATTCAAGGAAGTGTATTTGAGTATTTTCAAATACTTTCCAAGTGTATTTAAACTGCTTTTCCTTTTTCCTAAAATATATCTAAATACTTATTTGAAATGCATGTGAAAGTAATTGAGATATTTGAGATAGAATTTGAACCCAGGTCTGATTATTTCACCATTATTAGGCGCTACATTACATTTAAATCAACTCAAAACACTACATTACATTTAAATCTGTTGGGAAGTTGCAAATTGGAGAGAAAAAAGGGATAAAAAAGGTTATAGATAAACCCTTATAATAATGATATATAATAATAACATGTGGATAGTTTTTGAGATATAGGAGTTGGTGTGACCTGTTCGATGCCAGGTTTCTCAGGGTGGAACAGGGGTCTTGTCTCGACGTGTTCTGGGATGAGTTTACAGCCCACCCTAGGGATCTCCTCCCAGTGCTTCAGCACTGTCAGCGCCAGGTGCTCATCTGTCTGCTTCTTTAGACCTGTACACACACACACACACACACACACACACACACACACACACACACACACACACACACACACACACACACACACACACACACACACACACACACACACACACACACACAAAATACCAGGTCTCTCTAAATATAGGCAAAGCTTGATAAAGCTTGCTCTGTTCAATGACATAAATGCATCAAATACTAACAACATACCAGTCTCATCCTCGATCTCTGTGGCACCCATGAAGATACGGTTGGCGACCTTGACCCTTCCCCCGGGGCCGTAGTGGGGTCCGTCCAGCTTGCCCTCCTTACAGAGCTTGGCCAGGATCTGGCTTGGCTTCATGGGGTCACGCCACATGTTGTAACCATGCCTACCAGGAACAAACAACACCACCAGACTGTTATCGATATTTACTTGCTTTTTCTTTCGAAAGAGACAGACAGACAGAGGAACATACTAACTAACAGACGGACAGGAACTCACACAGAGTAGTTGTTAGCGATGCCACAGGTAGCTCTGTGTTTGCTATAGTAGCGGTTCTCCAGGTCGATCTTGGTCTCCCCGATGAGGTCATCAGTGCCCACCAGATCCCAGTCGTACACTGACACGGTCAACATGGACTCCATGGGGAACGTAGCCTCCATGTCAAACGCCCTGAAAAGGATTTGAGGGAGGCAAGGAGAGGAAGGGATGGAAGGAAGGGATAGACCAAAAAGGATGAGATGAAGAGAGTACAGATGACATTTGAGATAAGATTCTGATATTGCAGAGTTCAGAAACAAATATTTAACTGTCACTTCACAATGATACAATGATACACTGATACAAAATACTAATTATTTACAGAACCACATTGTGGACCACTCAAATTGAGTTGAGACACTTAAAACAATTATAGTCAAACATGGGACAGGCGTCATCTATAACACATAACATCATCTCTACCAGGGGTCCAGGGAGCAGAACTGCAGACCGAAAAATAATTTCATTTTTTGATGAAGGGAAACAGAATCGGGAACGAAAGTGATCTCTGGTGTTCTGGAACAGAGCCGTTATTTTTAAATCTTGATGATTAATAATGTGACCTTTTTTATTTTTTTGTTCCAAAAATATTCCCGATGTCTAGTATAGCACTGTAATTTGGTGACGTTAGAACGCTAATAATAGCCTAAACACATTCCAAGCCCCATCCATGCCCACCCCTCTCTCTCGCTCTGTCTCTCGCTCGCATCTCACGGCTGCACTTATCTGACCAATCAAACATGTAAACAACTAGCTTACGCATTCCATACTGTAGAAGGATTCTCTATCCGTGCTAATGGTTTAAATAAATACATGTGTTATTATCTAAAACCTATGTTGATTTCACTGGTAAAACAACAGAAAATGAACCATATCAACCGTTACTTTTTTGGGGGGTTCAAACTGGTCGGAAACACTGGAACGGAACGAGAAAAAAAAGGGATTCTGTTCGGGATGGAAAATGATTTTGGTTCCATCCCCTGATCTATATACATGTATGCATAAACAAAAACAAAAACAAAGCACAGTAGATAAAAGGACAATCAGGCATTAATAAACAAATGTGTCCATTGGAGGACAAGGTGGCAGGCTTTGGCGCAGGCATTTACATTATTGTTAGCTGATAAAATGTCGCGGCATTTATCATTTTCATCGAGACAGTTAACATTCTCATTTGGTCTGTAATCGTATATCCCACACTAAAGCACGGCTCGAGCTTCTGTTCAATGGAACCATTGTTACAAAAAGTACAAACACGTTTACCTAAGGGGGTATTTGCGTATCGACCAGGTTCAATAGCGAGGGGGGCCACTCCACATCAACATTTTCCAAAAGAGCTTTGATATTGCTTGGAGAAAACTGTATGTAGAAAGGGTTCTGTCACCGAAGGTGTGTTTCAAAAGGCTCTGGATAACAGCGTATGCTTAATGACTAAAATGCAAATAGGAAATGGTAAGCTTTTCATAGATGGCGTTGCCAATGCATCTATGTGAGTTACAAGAGTCAAGTAATGCTTCAATACAATAGCTGAATCAGAAGCAAAGTGCAGTCAGTGTATCCATCCACACTCACTTGCCAAAGACAGGGTTGAGCTGTTTGGAGATATAGTTCTCTTTATCCTTCAGCTCTGACTTGCCAAGTTTGATGATGACGTAGGGGTCCGCTTTCCCATTGACATCAGCAGGATGGAGGTCTGTGGCCTGGAACAGAAAGTTGAAGAATGTGGTATGGTTCAGGTTTTTATTCATTCATTTATTCTTAAAATCTTTTGAAACCTTATTTTACCCCCCCCCCCCCCAAACAAAAAAATGTGTTGACTGAGAAGACATGACTAGGTCGCTATGCTTTGCTTTAGAGCCACAACGGTTTGGTTTATGGTCAGGGGTTAGAGTCTAGGCTGTTACTTACCCTGACCACGAAGACTCGCACCAGCACATTGATTGGGTCATTGTGTGGAATGCTCTGGAACATGCCCATGTTAGGGTCGAAGCCCGCCTCCCGGGTGATCTCCTCAGTCAGAGGCAGCTTGTACATGCACATGGAGCCCTTGAATCTGCCCACGATCCTGTCGTCATCCAGGGCTGCTTCATCGTCGTCCCCTGCCTTCCCTCTGTACAAGTTGAAGGTATGGAGCCAGTCCTCAAAGTTATCATACTCTG